>NC_133649.1:284957601-285267920 GCF_009905375.1 Apium graveolens | reverse complement strand
TATAATTAGCACCTACATACTAGCTATAGTGTCACCACACAAATGTCTATGAGAACAGACATCCTTCATAATGAAGCAAACATAGTATGTACCGATCTTTGCGGATTACTAATTACCAGTTAGTAATCCTACGACCAGGAAATATTTATGTTCAGAGTTATCATCTTTTAGGTCTCATTATTATGATCTCATCATAATCCATAAAAAGCTTTACTCTAAACTATGGTATATCTTATTTAAACACTTAAATAGATAAAGCCCGCAATAAAACCAAAACAAGTCTTTTATTAATATCAATGAAATCAAAACAGATTACATAAAAGTTATTCCTAAATCATCATACATGATTGGACTTAGGACACATCTCTTTCACAATTTGTACCAAACTGATGGGTACCTAATCCGTACTGATCTGATTTGGTTTTACCGAACCCGAATATTTCAGGTTCGTGTTTGGGTTTGATTTTTAAACCCGAACTGTTTTCGAGTCGGGTTTGGGTTTAAGGCATACCATATCGAACCCTACCTGAAAACTCGTAACCCATTCCGTCTTAACTCGAAACTTGTGTTAATATAAATAAAATTTTACATATACATGTATAATCCTGTAATTTAAAGTAGTATATTAGTATAATATATAACATAATCTGTTACTAATATTATACTAAAAAGGATTATACTTTGTACAAACTATTGCATCACAATCTAAATCATCAAACATGTTTTCTGCAATAAGGTTCAAAACAAGTATATTATAGATCAAAATTGTTGCTTTGTTTTACAAACAATTTTATCATTTGAAGTCTGATCCATTGCCTTCTCTGAACCCTCTAATTAAACCCCAAAAATTTCAATATCGTCAGCAGTATGAGCCATTTGCTCGAATCGGATTCTAGTAATCATTCACTAGAGTTTTTGGGAATTGAGGTGTAATTTGATAAAGATCTACTAGCTCGAACCTGAACAAAACCCAACGGGTTCAGGTTTGGATTTAGTGATTCAAAGTTTTTCCGGGTTCGTGTTTGGCAAATAAAATCGGGTTCAGGTTTGGTTTTTGCTAAACACGTTTCGACCCAGTCGATTACCCTCCCTATTTAAAGGTCATTGTCATATATATTATTTCAAATAATTTTCAGTTAAAATTTAGGTTTGAATTGGATCAAAACTTCTATGATAATTGAAAGATGACATAAATACCATATTTTCTAGGTTACGTGACAAGATTACCACCTTTAAAATATTTGGCAAAAGATACCACTCTAATACTAAGTTTCAAAATAGGTACTAGTAATATACATTTTACAAATGAGTAAGTTATTTAATATAAATTTCTAAAATAATTTTGTTTTGTAAAAAAACTTGTGATACATATTTTGGTAATGCGTATCTTGGTTTCTAATTTTTTCTTAATTTTTTTTTAATTTTTTCAAATTGTTTTACTTGATACTTATTCCCAAAATGCATAATAGTGATGCCCAAAAGTATAAATTCTATTAGACTATTATTTTTGGCTAAAATTTTTGAAAAGTTTCCAAAATCTTAAATAAATGATATTTTTGTTCATGAAAGAATGACCAAAATACATCATTTTTGGCTCCAACTGTCCAAAATGTCCAAAATTGTGAAAAAATATCCAAAATATCCGCCATATACACATGATGGTCATGGGTATTTACTTTTAAAAAAATTACACATAACACGCATATACGTTCAAAATTTTGATAAGGTGCGCATTATAATAATGCATATTCAGTAAAAAGACAAAACTGAATACGCAGAAATACGTGTTGTTTAAAAAATTATTGTCTAATTGAAGTGTGAACATTCTTATTGTTATAGTTTTCCTTGATTCCGCATATTTAGTCAACTATAGTACATGGGTATCTAACTGGTTAATTATCAAGGACTCAACTACAATCTATAATACATGTTCTTTCTATAATAAATCTCTAAGTTTAGTTAGTCATTTAGTTAGAACCACTTACAATAACATAAAAACTGAAGTTGTGAGCAAGTGCTTGTGAAAGCTCTTTGCTATGGACATTACTATCACCAGAAAACTTGAACAACCTGCCAATATGATTGGTGTTTATAAAATTTAGTCAATGGGATTTAATATCTAATGATTTTTGTAATAAACAAATATATCTGAAATATTATATATATTTTTGAGTGTTGTTAATGAAGTTCGAATTGGTTTTAGTTTAAAGGATATACTGATCAACTTTGTGGTTTTGCACTTAAGAGAGATGAATGTTTAGAATTATGGCGGATGACAGATTAAATACGTTTACTATTATATTTCATAATATGCTAGGATGAATTACACAAATAAACTACTTGTGAATTCAGAATTCAACACAAATACATGATACACATATATATAAATCAATATACAAATATATTAAGAAAGTGTGTAGACAGATGAAATAAGTCATAGTCAATGAACATGTTACTAAATATGCCAATTATGTTTTATTTAATTCTTGATTCCTCTGCTGAAGTTACTGAAAAGGTAAATAAATTAAAGGCTTAATTGTAACTTAACCCTTAAAGTATTACACGTTGTACACATAACCACTTAAAGAAGAAAGTCATATATTTTAACCCTTCAAGTATGAGATTTGTTCACTTTAACCTTTTTGTCAAAATTTCTTCCAATACTGCCCTCAACCTCAAGGGTTATTATGTCCGCAATCAAATACTTCAAGGGTAACATGTTCGTCAATCATTTTCTTGTCATTTTTTATTTATTAAATAATATAATATATATAATATACTAATTAACTACGCATTATTATATTTAGTTTACTTTCAGTGAATCTTACTAGAATTACAAGTTTTACTTATAATAAAAACTTGCAAAACTATAATATACTATTAATATCTTAGGATATATGCAATTATAACCGATATAAATTAAAACTTATTTGATTGTATAAACTAATTAATATGATAAATAATATTATTAAAAAAATTAGATATTAAGTATTTTAAATAACATTTTGCAAGAATCAAAACAAGTATATGAAAAATGATTAAAGTGTACAAAATTTATAGTTAAGGGGCTGAAGTATACAACCTTTAAGGGTAATATTGGAAAATAATTCAGCAAAATTGTGAAAGTGTACACAACATATAGTTAAGGGGTCAAAATGTACAATTTTTTTTAAGGGCTCATGTGTACATCAGGTTATACTTTAAGGGCTAAATTAAAATTATGCCTAAATTAAATACAACTTTTCTAAAGTATATTACTATTTAAGATTTAGTGAATTTATGTTACACCATACACATGTACTACTATGCTGAAATACCAATATTTGTATGTGAAGGCTCACTTTTTCTTTCTTATCTTCCGTCAGAGCTAAGTTTGTAAGGTATCGATTCATGTTAAATTACACCCTTATCGGTTGAAGACGGATTTGAAAATATGTTAATATATATAATTAAGTAGATTAGATTATATCTTTGGGATGGATTCAAAATAGTATTTCACTATAATTTCTTATCACACCAGTCCGGAAAGAAACTCAAACTCTGATGAAATATTATTAAGTAGGTTAGATAATATTACTCAAGAAACAAAAGCTGAACACACCATTCCTGAAAGAAACACAAAATCTGATGAAAAGGGCTCAAAAGCTGATAAGCCATAATTTACCCTTGAAGAGAAGAAAAAGCTATTATGGGAAAGCAAGAAACCAGAACCAAAATGAGATTCTTCCGAGGCCATTAACAAAATCTACAGTGGTTACTCACAATCTAGAATGACTGGCAGAAAAGGTGGCTTGGGTCTTTTAATGCTGATAACTTCACAAGAAATGCTTTAATTTTAAGGGATCCTGGGAATCTGACAATAAATAGGTGATAATGTGAAGCTTGAAGATCTTCAGAAGATTCTTTCAGTCCAAATTGTGCTTGATTTATTTGACACAAATAAGCCAAAAGAAAAGATGTTGTATTTTCTTGAGTCAGGGAAAAGGTTGACGATCTCACAAGAACAAATAAGAGACAAAACATGGCATGAGTTGAAATATGTCACAACTTTACTAAAGGTAATCAACTTTACAACTTCTAGGTGGTCTGCTTATTTGAATGATTTGGTATTGAGGAAGCAGAGTGGAATGAAATACAAATTCAAATACATTCCAAAGTACATTGATGAAAATGGAAACACTGTTGATATGCCTAAAGGAGGAGCCAGAGTGAATACATCTATTGGTACAAAATTTCTTAATTTTAATCCAAATGACAAGAAAGTTGGATTTCTGGACCTGGATGATTTATCACTTGGCATATCAAACATTCATGACCTTAAAGCTGCTATCTATTAGAATGATGAATCTACAGAATAGCTCAAGGATATCAAACAGAGAATGGAAATGTAGTTAAATGTTTTTGAAGAAAATATACTAAAGAAATTCTTTGATGATGCTACTAGATTTACCAAGGTTAAATACTGAAGATAAAGTCTGGCACATTGACAGTAAGATTGTACATATGTTTAATTTCTGCATTTAGATAGTTTTGACATCATCAATTAGAAACTTGTACATATTTACATAATGCACAAGTTGGGGGAGATTGTTAGATGAAATTAATGATATCAGATTAACTATCAGAGTTTGCCATCATAGTTTTCTACCGAAAGTTATTAGAGTTTATGAAGACTATCAGCATTTGACAGATCAGAGTTTAATATCAGAGTTTTTCTATCAGCATCTGTTAAAACTTATTTCCAGGAATTAATTGATTCTATTTAGAAGACTTTGATTTGCTGAGATATGTCGGTCTAGGACTTTACTTATTTTAGCAATCAATAGTTGGATATGTATTAGGATTCCTTATTCACTTGCAACATATCTTCTAGATTGATTGTGGAACTGTATATAAGCACATAATAGGTTAATACTTAATATATCACTAATAATTGATATATCAAACACATAACCTAGCAGCTCTTAAGGATATCTATTCATCCTTTAAGAGAGTATTGTAATCAGTTTTTATTCATTAATATAAAAACTGTTCATTCTGTTGAGTTGCTTATTTTTGATTTTATTGTTTAACTTTATTCACCCCCCTTTACAGTTGACTAAAGGCCTAATATTGTCAACCCTGGGCCTATGACTAATTTGAACCCAACTTGCTCTCAGCAAAGAAGAGTTTTTGAGCATAAAAATATTCCTAAAGATGGTTGTGCTCAAGGGAATGCCCAATTGATGGCATCTCACTATGAAGACTATGATGATTGCCCAAGCATTCAGATAAAGCTGACAAGGATGAGCTCCTATCATAGCTAGTAACCTCATGATGAATGGATGGACATGAAATTTTAATCCTGTATTAATGGCGCTCTTGAAGACGCACAACTTTTTTGGATCCCAATTGCATGTTCGATCATTGTCACGAGCTGGATGAACTTTAACCCTACAAGAAAGCTGTAAAGTTGTTTGATCTGACTCAACTCACTTTTCTTAAGAAAACTTACATGACGAAAAGAGTCAAGATAAACACTGGACGGAAATTCTTCGGCTAGCTCTTGAAACATATTCTTCGTGCTCGTGGCTTTTGAAGAAGGCTGTAAAGATATGGAAGAATTAACTAATATATCTCGTTGAGACCTCGCCTTAGCACAGCTAACCATCATCTCGGTCACAGAGGCAGAAGCATCATCGTTTCCCTCAGACATCTTCGAGAAGGACTTGAGAAGCTTGAAGAAACTAAAACTAGAGAGGATTTGAGAAGTTAAAAAATAAGAAGTGAACAAAAATGAATGCCTTTACTCCTCTTTTATAAAAAAGAGGCACCTGTTACTGCAAGTCGCAATCCGGGATGGTTTGCATTTGCAGGTTTTTTTAGAGGTTAACACCTACAGACGACTAAAACTACTCGCTGGAAGTAGAAAATATACACAAGGAATGAATAAATATTCGGATAGAGCTAAATTCAAGGGGACAATCCTAAGTATTCTTAATGTGAGTTGAGGTCAAATGATTAGTCTTAAACTAAGATTAGCAATGCTAATTTTTTAAATTAACAAATAAGTTGGCAATTTAGAAATTAATTTCTAAAAACAACTCCAAGGCTTTTCAGCCGCCTAAAACGTCACTCCGCTTGCTCTTGGATGGGATTATTTTGAAGGCTTTTCAGGCTCCTAGAATGTCACTCTGCTTACTCTTGAGAGACTAGACTTAGAAGATTAGGATTATTTTGGAGGCTTTTCAGCCACCTAGAACATCACTCCGCTTACCCTTAGAAGAGTAGACTCAGTAGATTGGGATTATTTTGAAGGCTATTCAGCTGCCTAGAATGTCACCCCGCTTACTCTAGGAAGAGTAGACTCAGAAGAGTATGATTAGTTTGTAGGCTTTTCAGCCGCCTAGAGTGACACTCCGTTTACTCTTGGAAGAGTAATATTATTTTGGAGGCTTTTCAGCTGCTTAGAGCATCAATCCTCTTACTCTTGGAAGAGTAGACTCCAAAGAGTAGGATAACTTTGGAGGCTTTTGAGCCACCTAGAATGCCTACTCCACGAACTCATAAGAGTAGAGCGACTACATCTTGAACTCCAGATGGCGAAATTCAACCAAAATAATCTTCAACAAAAGACTAAGGGCCAAGGACCCCCAGCCAAGGAGGCTCCAGAAGAGCCACACCAGCCAAGCAAGCTCAGCCTAATAGGCTCCGGAGGAGCCTCCTACTCGGCCGAGCAGGCTACCACCATGCAAAAAATTGGAAAGAATCAGCCGAGTAGGCTTCCTTGAAGCAGCCCCAGTCAAGTAGGCTACCTTGGAGCATCACTCAAGCCGATTAAAAGGATCCGAGTAGGCTCCAGAGAAGCCTCCGCCCACCCTCCCCGCCCCAGTCACGGGAAAAAATGATAGGGGTTTCGGTCAAGTAGGCTACCTACAGGCAACCTCATAGCCGATTAGGAGGAGCTGAGTAGGCTCCAGGGGAGCCTTCGGCCCTCCATCGCAGTGACGGGTTAAAAATGTTGGCCCCCAATTGCGAATACGAACGAAAATGTTTGCTCCCCGTGGTGAACACAAACGAAATTTTTGATGATTTTCGCTGAAAAATGAAAATTTTCAGATTTATTAATTAGACTAAATTATGGCCGATTATTGAAATTTAGTCAAAAATTAGCCCTGATTAGGACCAATTATGCTCGATTAAGGCCAATTAACATAATAAAGTTTATAATTAACCTTTATAAAGGTTAATTAGCAACTTACGCTCAATAATTAGCCCATATTAGGGTTAATTATTCCGTATTAAGGCCGATTAGCTTCGATTAGGGTCGATTACTAGTTGTCTCCCTACAATAAACCTTTATTAAGATTAAAAGGTGATCAACGCTCATTTACTAGCCTTAATTAGAGCACATTAGCTTTAAATGCTATCCAATTAGCCTCGTGAAGGCCCAAAGGGTGAAAGATCACTTAAGAAAGTGTAAGTCATTGTGAATGTGTAGGACATTCCACACTTCATAATATGACCGAACCCAAGAAGGGACGAAACAGCCTCTAAGTCGCAATTAGGCATTATAACTTCCACGGAAATTCTCAAAGTTTTCCCAAAATTTGGGGGCAAATGATATGGATAAAATGTAATATGTAAAGACATAATTAATAATGAACTAATTATGTCCAAAGTTGACTGGAAAGTCCATGGTTAAAGCACTTGAACACCATGACCCAAGTAGGTCATGGAGAACACGCCCCAAATTAAGTCATGGCGACCACGACCCAAAGTGGGTCACGACGACCACAACCTAATGTTAAGTCCTGGCGAGCCGAGTAGGTTGCGATGACCACGACCCAAAATTAGCTACGTGATAGGCTCGTCGAGATGACCTGAAAATGAGGTCCATAATGACATTAAAACAACGTCCAACATGAAAATAGACTCCTACAAGGAAGGATCTAGAATCCACCGTCTAAAGGAGTCTTACTTACCATCTAAGTTGAAGACTTGTCCACCAAGTCTCCAAACCTAAGTCTAACCCTAGACTCAACACCTATATAAAAGGCTTTACCCCACAACCTAGAACTATGTTTTTTGATTGATTCTCAACAACATAGGGATACGAAAGCATCTTGTGAGGAACGTTAGTCTCGAACACGAGAACATCCATTAAAGCTCGAAACTCAACAACCCTAACATTAAATACATATATGAAGATAAGTATATTTTAAATTAAATTTAACTAAAAATTAAAAAATACACACATATATATACAGTATACATACTCTTACTCAAATGAGAACCCCCACGATTGTGAGACTGAAATTTAATATCAGCCACAATTTTTTATCTTTATATTAAATCTTAACAACTCAATTTATATTTATTTTATTCTTAACAACTCTCCCGTTTTATCCCCACTTTCTTTATACTATACATGCAACCTATATACACACATCTGCACACACCCCACCTAACTTTCATTGCCTCATACACACACACACACACTCTATCTCTCTCTCTCCCTCCCTCCCTTGTTTCTCCCCCCCCTCTCTCCTTCTTAATCCCCCCAAAATCTCTCTGTCTTATTATTTTTGTTTTATAAAGCTTTCCAAATCTTAAACGACATCATTAGATCTCTTATATTTAGTTTGTCTCATATGAGTCGACCATGGTTCCGTCGATTTATCCGATAATTAAGTCGGAATTTTTTCCTTATCATGTATTAAATTTTATGATGGTGATTTTTGATTTTTCGGCGGTGATTTTATTTTTTTCGGTGATAATTTTCCGTTGGTCGCCAGAGTTGGTGGTGGACGGAAATGCTGGTTGTTGGAGGTTGGAGGTGGCAGGTGGTGAAATTAGAAAGAAGATAGTGATAAAAAAATCATATATTTAAATTAATGTGCGGTGAAGATTATTATAAAGTTTAAAAATGAGTGGTTAGGATTAGGTCTCATATCTCACAATAATGGTGTTAGGCCCTTAATCAATGTAGAGGGGGGGTGAATACAGTTAGTTCAATCAGTTCAAAAAGGCTTCAACAAAATCAACAGTTTTTATATTAACTGATAAAAAATTATTACAAACGTACTCTCTCGAAAGGATGAACAAGTATCCTTGAGAGCTGCTAGGTTATGCGAAAGATATAACAATGTCGCAATGTTTATAGCATGAACCTAATTTGTGCTTTATATAGAGCACAACTACACAATGTATAAGGAATCATATTCTACAACAACAAGGAAACCTATAAAATTGCTTCTGAGATAAAGTCCTTCACCGCCTTGAGTTCCTGTTTCCTTATTAAAGATCAACTGATGTGACAAGTACTGATTTCATCATCCGTTGACATCATCATCCATCGATATCCTTATCCGTCGATATCATCATCATCCATTGATGTAAGTTCTGATATGAACTTCTGATAGTTTCTGCTTGATATCATCAATTGCTCCTAACAATCTCCCCCAACTTGTTCATTATAAAAATATGGAGAAGTTCAAATTGATTCAATCTTGCTTCAGTGAAAATCAAACTTTACTCTTCATCTTGAACTGCTTCAGTATTTGAGATTTAGTTTCCTTAGATACTATTTTCTTCTTCTCAACAGCTTTGGCTTTAGACTTTGAAATATTTGACTTCTCTCCTATCTACTCTTTTTCTTTAAGCTTCATGTCAGCAATTATAGTAACTTGTGATCTGAGATCTTTTACCTGACTAATTTCCCTTATAACTACACCTCTGGTTGGTCTATTAGAAGGATCATCTTCATAAAGTACTTGAGAAATAACAGCAATATCAACATTTGTTATCTTCATAGAATTCTTGAAGTCTTACTCCATTTGCCTTAGTTGTTCAAGATCAACTCCAGGATTTTCTTTTGCAAATATTCTTCTACTCACCTTAGAGTCAAATAATTGAATCTTTGGATCCTTGTAGAACATAGTTGTCTTTCTTCCTTTAACTTTCAGAGTTTGAAGAAATTAACTTGCTTCAGCACCAACTTCTATCTCCAGAATACCTTGGTCTTCATCAGCAACAATTGTGACTTGTGAAGAATTTTGCATTTTTGTAGTCACAATCAAATATTCTACTCTTCTTTCATTCCTCTTACTTTCTGCTCCTTGTCTAGACTGAAATCTAATGATTACTTTTGAACTAATTGCTGAACTTCATCACCAGCTTCAGCATGTAGAATATAATTAGAAATTGGTGCAGTATGTGATCCAGTAGCTTCAGAAGCTTCCACACCTTCAGCTATTAACTCCACATCTTCAAGTATTGTAGATAAATGAATTAGAGCTTCGAGATTAACTTCCAGAACCTCAGTTCCTGTAACATGCTGTGGTGATTCTGAAATGGATGAAACTTTATGAATGGACTGTTGTGCTACTACATCTTCAGCAACAACAGGAATTTCCTCAGGTGATGGAAAAGTAGAGTAAATGGACTATTTTTCAACAAAAACAGGGATTTTCTCATGTGGTGGAATAATAGAATGTATGGACTGCAAGAAAGTATCAGTACTTAGACTTGTAGGGAGATTAATAGCCCGTGGTACATCAGAGTGTTCTTGATGTTCAACAGACTTCTGTTCAGTATCTGTTTCTTTAGTACTCTGAGCACCTGCAAACATATAGCAATGAAATCTTAATCTCTCTATTTTTTTAAAGTAGTCTCACTACTCTTCACACCACACATCACATGACTTTCAATAGTCAGAGCCTCCTCACAAGGGTTACTAAATCCTATCTCTCATCTACCTCTCCTTTTTCCAGGAAGGATCCTGCTTCTCTTAAATTCTATTTTTCTCTCAATCTTTTCACATATCTCACAGAAAAAGGCTCAAAATGATTGTCCTACGGAATTAGAGGTGGCTAAAGAAGGGTGATTCGTGGTCATACAACTAGAGGTAGTCCTTAAATAAGGTCTAGAAATAATCATGCCAACGAGATTTATATCATGAAAATATAATAAATGTTGAAAGAACTAGATCAGTATTTAGAATAAATGCTGATAAAGTAATAACAATATTTATACTTTGTGAATATACAATTAAGCTCACAGTTGATACTGTGGTTATGACAGTTGTTGTTCATCAATAATGAGAACCTTCTTTTAAATTGGAGAGGATTTGATCAGGTTACTGTCATGTACCATGATCTCAAACCTTGCTCCTGTTGCAAAGAACTAACACTTGAATGTGTTTATTGAAAGCTATCACAGAGTCTTCAGTAAAAACTGATGAAACCTCTGTGTCTCTATTAGTATCATTAAGATCTACCTCAACAAGTTGTCTCTAACCAACTAAATGTTGTTTCTGAGTGGTGAACACAATTCAAGAATTATGTCACTTGATTTTTGGCAACAGTTGAGAAAAGAATTCAAGTGTTTCAATTGTGAGAAGAAATTTAAGATTTAAGATGTTTAATGTTAAGAAATGAGTGTGAACAACTTTCTTGATGAGAAAAAGAAAGTTTCAAAGAGTTTGAATAGAATGTAACACTCAAAGATAATAATCCTTATTGACTAAGTATTAAATCTTTCATAAATTCCTTCTTTAACAACAGTTACCTCCTGCAGTATGCTCAATCAGTACTAAAGTGATCACATGAACTTAAACAGAGATTAGGTTGTTCACATGCACTGTGAAAACATCTGAAGTTTAACATGCGGTACTGATTTAGATATCAATAGTTAAAAATCATTCAAGCACACACGAGATAGTAAACAAGTAGTCAAATAGATAGCAAAGAAGATAAAAATATTTCATTAAACATGAAGAAGATGACTACAATGCAGAATCATAAAATAGTCCTAATACAAGCTAGAAACTATTCCTAGAAACTATCTCATCTTCAACTTCTTCAGAGCTTCTTGCTTCTTCATGGTTCGGCGGTGATAAATCCCTGAGATAGCCTTTGCAAGAGAGATAATGTTCTCTTGTAACTCAAGAGCTTCAAGTCTCTGCTGCTCAGCCTCTTTGGCTAAGCGCTCATCCTCAAGAGTAATTTCCAACTGAAATAATTAGAGATCCACTTTTTGATCACTAGTCAATTCCTCGTAGACTGATGATGGAACATCATGAGGACTAAAGATCAGATTGTTAATCTTGACTCTACATCCCCAGGGGTCATAATAGACACGACCCTCTTCGAACTTGAAAGTTGTATAGTAAGTTCCAACAATTGTACAAGTACAAAACAAACGTTGAGCCATGAACATTTGAGAAGTTGAGGAGTTGTGTTCAAGAAGACTTGAAAAATGAGTGTTTGAAGTGAAAGGTCAGTGAGAAGTTTTGAGAGTAGAGGGTTGTATTTATAGTAGAGAGGTTTAGAAACTAAAGGGACTCTTTGATTAATCATGTAATAATTGACCATAATACAAATACACGATTACGCGTATCTAGTTAACCAAAAAGTAATCTCTCTCTTCAGATTCCTATTCCCAATGTAAATACTCAAGTATTACAAGATACTTGAATCAGTAGCTAACCCTTTTAAGCAATTAAAAGATGTTCCACTATCTCACTGTATAATTAAAAATACTTATTAACCATTTATTCTGAATAAATTCAGAATGATCAATGAAGTATAATAATCAATTCATGTTTTGATCATTATCAATATTTTAATTACGAATATCGGGACTTATTAGTCCAAATTGGGTTGGCCAATATCAGAAATTATCAACTACTGACTGAACCAATTAGTCAAAACAAGTTTAACTAATAACAGAGCATGTAAGCATAATTAGTAGTTCAACATGTAGTTTTCACATAAAATCATTTTACATAATTTGCATGTTATCATTGCATCAACATTTAACACAAGAATCAGTATCTAACAAGTACTGACAAATAATAAATGTTATGGATCAAAAACTAAAGTATAATAATTGGTGTATTTATCACTAGGGAACGTGAGCTTCGAGGCTCGATATGACTGCTCTTGTGTTTTGTGACTCGATCTGCCTTAACAAGATGCCTACGTACCTTGCTGATTGCCAAGGATCAAGTCAAAAAACGTAGTTCTGACTTATGGGATGAGGCCCCTTATATAGATGTTGGGAGTCCTTGAATTGGACTTGGGTTAGGAGACTTGGTGGGCAAGTCTCAGAATTAGAATGGACTTTGGAGTCCTAAGTGGTAGGAAACTGATTTCTTATCCTTCTAGGTTCCCTTGGAGACTAATCTTTAAGGATTTATATCCTTATTGGGACTTTTCTTAATAGCTGATTTTTCCCTTATTAATTAATTATGAAATTAATTAATATTTAGGGTTTTGGGCCTTCTTTGTTCCATCAGGCCTGATCTGGTCCATCAGGCCTGATCAATGTGTTAACATTTTTGGTCTGAATGTCATACATCTTTTTATTGGGCCTTGTAGCCCAAATCATGTGTAATTAATGCAATATTTAATTACGTAATCAGGATTTATTTATTCTCTATCATTTGCCCCCCAACTTTTGGGAAGCCGTAAAATATTTCTCAGAAGTTAAGTTCATTCGTTCCCTTACAGGGTATCGTTTTGGTGTAAAGTGTGGAGCGACCTACACGTTTATAATGATTTGCCTTGTATACAGCTTCAGGGTTGTTTTAAAAACTTCCCTATTATTTTCTTACCTTTTTTCCCTCTTTTTAGGAATTTTCTAGTATTTTTTAGGAATCTTCCCCATAATTTCCGGGATTTTTTCTTAATTTCTGGAATTTTCCAAATTTTCTGCAATTTTCGGAAACATTTTCTAACTTTCACCCCTTTTTTGACCGGGATCCTAGTCAAATTTTGGGCCAGCCTTTTAATCCTGGTCGAAGGATTTCGACCAGGATCCTAGTCGAACCTTCGACCTGGATTTTGGTCGAAATTTCCGTCCTTGTTTGATTCCTAGTCGAAGGATTTCAACTAGGTTCCACGACCTGGATTTCGACCAGGATCCTAGTCGAACTTTCGACCTGGATTTTGGTCAAAATTGCAGTCCTTATTTGATTTCTGGTCGAAGGATTTCGACTAGGTTCCACGACCTGGGTTTCGACCTGGATCCTAGTCGAACCTACGACCTGGATTTTGGTTGAAATTTATGTCCTTATTTGATTCCTGTTCGCAAGTTTTCGACTAGGAATCACGACCTGGGTTTCGACCTGGATCATAGTCGAACCTACGACCTGGATTTTGGTCAAAAATTCCATCCTTATTTGATTCTTGTTCGCAAGATTTCGACTAGGAATCACGACCTGGGTTTCGACCTCAATCCTGGTCTTATTGGTAAGTGCTTTTCTGGCTTCTGTTCGAAAGAATTCGAATATGATTTACGACCTCAAATTCGACCTCAATCCTGGTCTTTATTGGCTTTTCCTAATCCAACTTGGATTGGGCCTTGTTTGGGCCTTTACTTTTCCAAATCCTTTTTGGATTTGGGCCTCCACTTTTTAAAACCCATTTTGGTTTTGGGCCTCCACTTTTCCAAATCCTTTTTGGATTTGGGCCTTGTTTTTTTCAAATCCTTTTTGGATTTGGGCCTTGTTTGGGCCTTAAGAATTATTGAAGATATTCTGGAAGGTTCCAGAACTTAAAAGATATTCTGGAACACTCGAGAATCTGGGCTTTTTCTTTGGGCCTTCAGCTTAGTGGGCCTTTTTGCCCTTTTATCTTCCCTTTTCTGCCTATATAAAGGAGTGACTAGGGTCACTCATTTCTCACTTTATCATTTCTGAATTCACTTTCTCTTTTCTTCTCTCAGAGATCTCGGAGAAAATACTGTAGGTCAGAGTTTTTGAGCCCCAAAGCCTTCTTCAAGGCAACCCCTTTTTACCGCATTACTCCAGGTAAATACCTTTCCCTTTTCTTTTGTTCATTTTTGCATAGTTTGTGTTTAAAATTGTCTTCTTTTATGCCCCTTTTCAGATGGCTGATAAGAAAATAACCCATTTGGCCAAGATGAGTATGACCAGAAAGTCTAATGAGTTCCCCATTCGGTCAAGGTACACTTCCTTGATTGACATGATTAACACTCGAGGGGATGAGTACCCATCTGACGCGCATCTGGATGCTCATGATCACATCAGCCTCTTCAGGGATGCAAAGGAATTGGATAAGTTGAAAACTTGTTTCAAAATAAAGGAACCCTTCAAGCTGGTTCTGGCGGGTCCGGCCGACAGGGCCTGTCAATGGAAGAAAGACGCTCTATGCATCTACAGGGACACTCTAAGGGCAGGTATCAGACTCCCCTTTCATCCATTTATTCCTGTTTTGCTAGCTGATGTGGGCATCATCCCTTGCCAACTCCCTCCAAACTCTTGGAGGTTGATTCATTGTTACTTGTCGCAATGCGCCAAGCACAACGTCCCTACCTCGGTTGCTGTGTTCAGAAAGATCTTTCAGTTCAAGAACAGCCCCGACAAGAATCTGGGGCGGGTTTCTTTGAATCAACGCCCCACTGTTCCCCACATAGTGAACGGGAAGTCCATCCCCGACAATAACTTGGGGTGGAAAAAGGATTTTCTATACGTCCTTTGGGAAGGCGTACGTCCTTTGGGAAGGCGTACGTCCTTTGGGAAGGCGGCGATTGGGGCACCCTCTTTCACTCATCATTTGGGAAAGCTGTGGATGGGAGCCAAAATGACATAGTTTTATCTGAGGAGGAGACCATGGCCTTCAACCTCCTTAACCAGGATAATGGAACATCCCACTCTTGGGATCTAATCAGGGAGACTGTTCTTGTGGAACGTGGGCTTTCTCCCGTTCCTAAAAAAGGTACGTTTTCTTCTTTTTTCCAGTTGCCTTCGTTTTTTCTACTTTTTTTGCTTTACTATTTTCTCAATTCATTTTACCTATTTGTTGCAGTTGCTGAGAAAATCAAAGAGGCTACCAAGCCTAAAGACCTGGAAATGACCAGGATGAAGCGCTCCGGGAAGGTCTTCAAGGACCCGCACCTGGGGTTCCGCTTCCCAGAGTTCCTTCTCCAGGCAAAGGGAGGAGACGAGGAAGGCCCCAGCCAACCTTTACATACAAAATAAAAACCAGGGGCTTTCTTCCAACCTGCTTGGGAATCCGGGGAAAGGATTCGATTGTTGGCAATACAGCGTTTTCCAAGGAATGGTCCATACATTCCATTTCTCCTGTAGATTATCATGACCTTGTCCTTCAACAGGACTTGGAAGCTAACGAGCTTTTCGGAGCTCAGGCTTTGGCGACGGTATGTCTTTTTTCTTTTGGTATCCATGGTTTTCTGTCGTAATTTTTCTCATTTATTACTTTTCCTTTTGTTTCTTGTAGGTGAACGTCCACTTTCAAGGGGAAATTCACCAAGCCAAGGCTTGGAAAGTTGGTCTAGAAGACACCAATAAGAAGCTGGAGGAGGCTAACCAGCGTATAGAGGATCTTGAAGCCCAACTTGCCTCCTCAATTTCAGATCTTGAAATGGCCCGGGCTGAGATTGTTATTCTTAAGGCTCAAAAAGACAAAGCCTTTGACGGATGGATGGATACTCAAGAATTCAAGGATTTAATGGTAGAGCACGATGCCCTCCTCCATCCGGTCAGTTATAAAGAAGGCTGGGACGCTGCTGTAGAGGCAATCCAGGATGAGTTTCCTGAGGTCCTTGAACAGTCTTCCTTCCCCTGCCCTGTATAAGTCCCAGCACTAGGGGCATTGTAGATAAGCTCACTGATATGATTAAGGATGGCCGTTCAGTGTCCCCGGTTAGAGCGCCATCAGGAAGCCAGGGCTAAGGCCAAAAAAGGAAGGAGCCTGAATCCAGCTCTGAAGAGGAGGAATCTTCTTCTGAGGAGGAGACCGAGCCTATTATAAAGAAGGCCAAGGTAGAAGAGCCTCCAAAACTAGCGTCCCCTATGACATCCAAAACGTCCGAGGGTAGTTCCGAGGAGACCTCTGCGAAGACTTCTGAAGAGACTTCCGAGGGACCGACTCAAGAGACGTCCGAGGAGACTTCAAATAGTGGTTCTGAAGAATCTGAGCCTTCTAAGGCCTAAGTTCTTTGCATTATTATGTATTTTTCTTTTTAGACAACATCGAACTTTTGTAATTGACTTTTGTTATTTTCACTTGTATTGTCCAAGTATTTTTGTGTTTTTTCAGAGTTTTCAAACTCAAGTTTATAACTTGGTTTTATCCTTCACAATGTATCAATCTAATAGGCTAGATTAAACTGAACGCTTTTTATTATAACTTGGTATTCTCGATACCTTACATGAGATGGGTTCAACCCTGATAAAACTAAACATATCAAATATATAAAGATCCTAGGCAAACAAAGCTTCAAGGTGCTTTTAAACCTACTCGTCAATCCGACAAGTGAAAATCGAGCTTTAACTATTTTACACATAGTAAACCTTCAGGTTTTGGGCATGCTAAGTTCTCGAGACTTCAAAACCATCCATAGTTTCCAGCTTGTAGGTTCCTCTACCCTGAACGCTCTTGACTTTGTACGGACCTTCCTAATTTGGGAAAAGTTTCCCTTTCTTCCCTATACCAGAAGCTTCCACTTTCCTCAAGACTAAGTCACTTTGCTTGAAGAACCTTTCTTTAACCCTTAGGTTGTAGTAAAACACAGTTTTTTTCTGATACTCCACTATCTTCGCATGTGCCTCATCTCGTACTTCATCAATTAGATCCAGGGCTAACCTTTTTCCTTCCTCATTTGCTCAGCATTAAAAGCTTAAATCCTTGAGGAGGAATGTGATATTTCCACATGAACAACTGCTTCTGCTCCATATGCTAACATGAAGGGAGTTGCTCCAGTCGTGACTCTACAGGTAGTCCTAAAAGCCCATAGTATGGGGAGTATCTCATCCACCCAATTATTCCTCGACTTTTCGATCCTCTTCTTTAGTCCATCCAGGATTATCCGATTCACCACTTCCGCTTGACCATTGGCTTGCGGGTGAGCCACATAGGTGAATCGTAATTCAATTTTATTCTCCTCACAATACTTCTTGAATTCCTCATTGTTGAACTGTGTTCCATTCTCAGTGACTAGGATGCGGGGAATTCCATACCGACACATGATATTTTCCCACAGGAATTGTGCAACCTGTTTAGTTATGATTTTGGCCAAGGGCTTAGCTTCAATCCAGTTAGTAAAATAATCAATGGCTATAATCAGGAACTTCCTTTGTGTCGTGGCCATGGGGAAAGGCCCAAGTATATCCATTCCCCACATAGCAAAGGGGATAGGTGAGTTGTTGGAGGTCAACATCTCGGGGGGTTGTCTAACGACAGGTGCATACTTCTGGAAGCGGTCATACTTCTTCACATATTCTTTGGCATCGACCATCATTTTCGGCCAATAGAAGCCTAAACGGGTTATCTTATGAGCTAACGCTCTGCCCCCGAAGTGTTACCCACATACGCCTTCATGTACTTCTTCAAGAGCCAAGCGTGCTTCATCGGGCCTGAGACACCTTAAGTAAGGAACCACAAAAGATCTTTTATACAAAATCCCATCTATCAAAGAGTATCTTAGTGCTCGAACAGCCAACTTCCGTGCTTCATTAGCATCGTTTGGCAACCATCCGGTTTGAATATGAGCCTTAATGGGATCTATCTATGACGTCCCCATACCTATAGGAGCTACAAGCTTAACATCAATGCTCCGTGTCTTCAGAACGCGGAAGTATACACTTCCTGAACTTTCCTCTATTTCAGACGAAGCAAACATTGATAATGCATCTGCCTTAGCATTTTCCTCCCTCGGAATGTGCTCAATATGGAATTCATCGAATTGGGTCATCACAGCCCTTACTAGGCGGACATACTTAGCCATCGTATCATCCCTTGCCTCAAGCTCTCCCTTTACCTGGGATATGACCAGCTTTGAGTCTCCACAGACCTTTAAGTTCTTGACTCTAAGTGTCCCTACTAAGCCAAGGCCAACTATCAGAGCTTCATATTCTGCCTCATTGTTTGTGGTCGGGAAGTCTAACTTCATAGCATATTCAATAAACAACCCATCAGGGCTTTTTAAAACTAACCCTCCTCCACTTGAATTTATTTTTGATGCTCCATCAAAATAGAGAACCCAATATTCCTTCTCCTTATCAACTTTTTCATTGTCCTCCTTATCAACTTCCTTGTCTTGAGGTATGGTATCTCCCTGCCCCACGGCTTCTTGGTTGGGTATGGTACATTCCACCACGAAGTAAGCCAATGCCTGGGCTTTTATTTCCATTCGTGGCTTATACTTGATATCGAATTCTCCCAGCTCTATTTCCCTTTTGATCAACCTTCTGCTAGCCATGGGACTATGAATGATATTTCTCAGGGGCTGATTTGTTAGCACCTCAATTTGATGAACCTGAAAGTAAGGACGTAACTTTCTTGAAGCCATTACCAAGGCTAAAGCAAGTCTCTCAATAGGTGAATAATTTAATTCAGCTCCATGCAAAATTTTGCTGACATAACTTCGTTCAAAGCTGGCTTGGCCAACAACGGGGCTTGAGCCATATATTCCTTTAACTCTTCAAATTCCTTCTGGCTTTCTCTACTCCATATGAAATCCTTAACCGTCTTTAATGACTTGAAGAATGATATGCACTTATCTACAGACTTGGAGATGAATCGTCCCAGCGCAACAACCCTTCCTGTGAGCTTCTGAACATCTTTGATAGTTTTTGGTGGTTCCATGTCCATGATTGCTTTTATTTTATCAGGATTGGCCTCGATCCCTCTCTTGGAGACCATTAATCCCAAAAATTTTCCAGATCCCACTCCAAAAGCACACTTCGTAGGATTTAACATCATATTGTGACACCTCAGGACCTCGAAAGCTTCCCTTCAATGGGTTATATGATCAGTCTTTACTAGACTCTTGACTAACATGTCATCAACATAGACTTCCATAGGCTTGCCAATAAGATCCTTAAAAATTTTATTCACCAACCTCTGATAGGTGGCTCCTGCATTCTTGAGACCAAATGCCATAACAAGATAACAATAAACACCATAGTCAGTGATGAATGATACCTTTGGAATGTCATCTTTGTGCATCTTGATCTGATTATATCTGATAGGGATAAATAAATTATGATAGTATAATTAAATACTGCATTAATTGTACAAGGTGTGGACTGCTAGGCCCAATAAGAAGATGTATGACATTCAGACCAGAAAGGTTAACATGCTGATCAGGCCTGATGGACCAGATCAGGCCTGATAGAACAACGAAGGCCCAAAAACCCTAATTATTAATTAATTTCGTAATTAATTAATAAGGGAAAAATCAGCTATTGAGAAGAGTCCCGATAAGGATATAAATCCTTACAGATTAGCCTCAAGGGGACCTAAAAGGATAAGGAATCAGTTTCCTACTATCTAGGACTCCAAAGTCCATTCTAATTATGAGACTTGCCCACCAAGTCTCCTATACCAAGGACTCCCAACATCTATATAAGGGGCCTCACCCCACAGATCAGAACTACATTTTTTGACTTGATCCTTGGCAATCAGCAAGGTACGTAGGCATCTTGCTAAGGCAGATTGAGTCACGAAACACAAGAGCAGTCAAATCGAGCCTTGGAGCTCACATTCCTTATTATTAAACACAGCAATTATATATATTAGTTTTAAATCCATAACATTTAGCACCGTCTGTGGGAAAAGACAGCAACAACCATGGCGAGAACATGGAGAACAATTAGAGCTCTAGAGGAAGGAACACCATCAGAGACAACCCAGGTGATTTCGTCAACCGTGGAGGTTCCTCCCCATTCAACTTATGCATCTACTCAGGGGGAAGCCCAGATAGGGGCAACTCAACTTCAGCCACAAGGGACAACTCCCCCGACTATTCAAGGTACGAATCCTCAAGTTCAACAAGTACAGATACCTGTGAATTCTCGACCCGTCGGGTATGAATATTCAACTATTATTACTACTAACCCCCTATATGGGATGCCCCTTCACCCTGAGGTTGGAGGAAGCGGATATGCTGGGCGAAGCGAAGCACGAGGGCAGTCGCCCCCCTATATATGAGGTTTGGCTCCTATCCCTGAGGATCGGGAATTTTTTGGTCCTTACACTGAGAGAGACTCCGAATCTTCGGATGATGAAGTGGCCCCGAGAAGGAGGCGTCCTGGAAAAGAGCCAATGGCCGATGGAAGGCAACGCCCCCAAAGCACCCTAGGGGCGAATCCCCAAGAAGTGCAGGAAAGGATCAGGGCTCATGAGGCTGAAATCCAAAGGCTGAGGCGTGATTTGGAGGCTCACCAGGCCACCAGACTCCAGATAACTCCTAGGGGGAGAAATCCTCCTCCTGTCATAGACCTGGATGGTCCGGTACGAAGAAGGGCTGTTGTCCCAAGAACTGATCCAAGCAATCTCCTTCCCCTTGGAGATCCTGATGATCCAACTCCACCCTTCACAGAAGAGATAATGAATGCCCATATCTCAAGGAAATTCAAGATGCCCACTATCAAAGCCTATGATGGCACGGGAGACCCCGCTAATCATGTTAGGACATTCTCTAATGCACTGCTGCTGCAACCCGTGAATGATCCTATAAAGTGTCGGGCCTTCCCTCAAACCCTGTCGGGTATGGCTCAAAGATGGTACAGTCGCCTGCCCCCAAACTCTATTGGATCATTCAGAGAATTAAGTCAGGCTTTTATTAAGCAATTCATCAGTGGAAGAGTCCATGAGAAAAGTTCAGCATCTCTTATGAGTCTTGTGCAGGGAGCTAAGGAATCCTTGAGAGATTACCTGAATCGTTTCACAAAGGAGGCTTTAAAAGTCCCGGACCTTGATGATAAGGTAGCCATGATAGCACTGCAACAAGGAACTAGGGACGAGTTTTTTAAGATGTCATTGGCCAAACGTCCCCCTGAAAGCATGTTGCAGCTCCAAGAGAGGGCAGGGAAGTATATCAAGGTTGAAGAAAGTATGAGGATGACCGTAGTAAGTAATGAGCCCACTGGAGGCAAGAAGCGGAAAACTGATTTAGAATATATTGCAAAGGACAAATATCCTAGAACCGAACAAAACCCTGATTCAACCCCCAAGAAGGGAGGACCTGGGCAAAAGTTCACTGAATACGCTAAGCTGAATGCTCCTAGAAGTCAGATTTTGATGGAGATTGAGAAAGATAGAGATATTTGCTGGCCTAAGCCCTTGAAGGCTGATCCCGCCAAGCTAGATAAGAGCAAGTATTGCAGTTTTCACAAAGATGTTGGCCATGACACCGATGAGTGTAGGCAATTGAAAGATGAAATTGAGTTTTTGATTCGAAAAGGAAGATTGAACAAGTATACTGGAGATGGAGGGGACAGAAACAATAATGGAAGGAAAAACTTTGAAGATCGTAGGAGGGACCAAGACGATCAGGGGCGGAATCCCCAACCTAGAGGGCCGGTTATAAATGCAATTTTTGGAGGACCGCGACGCCCTCGAGGACCTGTGATAAACACGATCTTTGGAGGTCCAACTGCTGCTGGATTGTCCAAAAATTCCAGAAAGGCATATACTAGGGAGGTTATGCATATTGTTGGAGAAGCCCTGAAGAGGGCCAGGACAGAAGTAACATTGGCTTTTGATGATTCCGACCTAGAGGGTGTGAAGTTTCCCCATGATGACCCGCTGGTCATAACACCGATAATAGGAAATAGCCCGGTTAAGAGGGTCCTTGTGGATAATGGTGCTTCTGTGGATATCTTGATCCACGACACCTTTCTAAGGATGGGGTATAATGACTCCCAGTTGACACCAGCCGATATGCTGATATATGGATTTGCTGGAGTAGAATGTCCTGTGGAAGGGATAATCAAATTGCCGACCACCATAGGTACGGAACCAAGGCAAGCAACGCAGATGCTGGATTTCGTGGTGGTAAAGGCTAGTTCAACTTATAATGCTATCATGGGGAGAACAGGGATACATGCCTTCAAGGCAGTCCCCTCTTCCTACCATTCAGTCATGAAGTTTCCCACCCGAAACGGGATTGGAGAAGAGAGAGGAGATCAAAAAATGGCTAGAAGCTGTTATGTGGCCTCTTTGAGGGCAGATGGAGTCGGGGGGCAGGTTCTTCCTATTGAAGATATGGATGTTCGAGAAAATGACGAGAATAGAGGAAGGCCAGCAGAAGAATTGGTTTCGGTTCCTTTAGACCCCGAGAATCCTGAGAGGATGACTTTTATTGGAGCCACATTAGAGGAACCCCTTAGAAGGAAGTTAGTGAAATTTTTGCAAGGAAATAGTGATGTGTTTGCATGGTCAGCAGCTGATATGCCAGGCATAGACCCGGAGTTAATTACTAATAAGCTAAACGTAGATCCAAGCCGAAAGACAGTGAAACAAAAGAAAAGAAATTTTGCCCCGGAAAGACAAGAGGCTATAAAACAGGAAGTAGAAAAGCTTTTAGAGGCTGGTTTCATTGAGGAGATTCAATTTCCGGAGTGGTTAGCAAACCCTGTAATGGTGAAGAAGGCTAATGGAAAGTGGAGGATGTGTATAGACTTCACTGATCTGAATGATGCATGCCCCAAAGACTGTTTTCCGCTGCCTAGAATTGATACTTTGATTGATGCCACTGCTGGACATGAGATGCTGAGTTTCATGGATGGATTTAGCGGATACAACCAGATCAAAATGTATAAGGATGACATTCCAAAGGTATCATTTATCACTGACTTTGGTGTTTATTGTTATCTTGTTATGGCGTTTGGTCTCAAGAATGCAGGAGCCACCTATCAAAGGTTGGTGAATAAAATTTTTAAGGATCTTATTGGTAAGACTATGGAAGTCTATGTTGATGACATGTTAGTCAAGAGTCTAGTAAAGACTGATCATATAGCCCATTTAAGGGAAGCTTTTGAGGTCCTGAGGTACCACAAGATGATGTTGAATCCTACGAAGTGTGCTTTCGGCGTAGGATCTGGAAAATTCTTGGGACTGATGGTCTCAAAGAGGGGAATTGAGGCTAACCCGGATAAAATAAAGGCGATCCTGTACATGGAACCACCAAAAACTGTTAAGGATGTTCAGAAGCTTACAGGAAGGGTTGCTGCGCTAGGACGATTCATCTCCAAGTCGGGGGACAAGTGTTTGTCATTCTTCAAGTCGCTAAAGAGCATCAAAGACTTTGTATGGAGTGAGGAAAACCAGAAGGCATTTGAAGAGTTAAAGAAGTATATGGCCCAGGCCTCGTTGTTGGCCAAGCCAGTTCTGAGTGAAGTTTTATTCTTGTACTTGGCTATTTCAGAGAGCGCCTTGAGCGCGGTGTTGGTTAAGGAGGAGCTAAAAGTCCAGAAACCCGTGTATTATGTCAGCAAAATTCTGCATGGTGCTGAATTAAATTATTCAACTATTGAGAAATTTGCTCTAGCTTTGGTAATGGCTTCAAGAAAACTGCGTCCTTACTTTCAGGCTCATCAGATTGAGGTGCTAACGAATCAGCCACTGAGAAATATCATTCACAGTCCCAAGGCAAGTGGGA
This sequence comes from Apium graveolens, assembly GCF_009905375.1. Taxonomy (NCBI): domain Eukaryota; kingdom Viridiplantae; phylum Streptophyta; class Magnoliopsida; order Apiales; family Apiaceae; genus Apium; species Apium graveolens. Next base: position 285,243,503 of record NC_133649.1, on the reverse strand, counting down.
GATTGATTACGTGGGCAATAGAGTTGGGAGAGTTCGATCTCAAGTATAAGCCACGTACGACCATAAAAGCCCAGACACTAGCGGACTTCGTGGTGGAATGTAACATACCCAACCAGGAAGTCGGGGGGCAGGAAGATACCATACCTCAAGATAAGGGAGTCGATAATGGGGACAGAGAGAAGGATGATAAGGAGAAAGAATATTGGGTTCTCTATTTTGATGGAGCATCAAAAACAAATTCCAGTGGAGCAGGGTTGGTTTTGCAAAGTCCTGATGGGTTCTTAATTGAGTATGCTATGAAGCTAGACTTCCCAACCACAAATAATGAGGCAGAGTATGAAGACCTGATAGCTGGCTTTGGTCTAGCTGGGACACTTAGAGTCAAAAACTTAAATGTCCGTGGAGACTCGAAGCTGATCATATCCCAGGTAAAGGGAGAATTTGAGGCAAGGGATGATACGATGGCTAAGTATGTCCGCCTAGTAAGGGCTGTGATGACCCAATTTAATGAATGCCATGTTGAACACATTCCAAGGGAAGAAAATGCTAAAGCAGATGCGCTATCAAAGTTTGCTTCATCTGAGATAGAAGAAAGTTCAGGAAGTGTGTACTTCCGTGTTTTGAAAACACGAAGCATATATGTTAAGCTTGTGGCTCCTATAGGCCTGGGGACATCCTGGATTGATCCCATTAAGGCTCATATTCAAACCGGTTGGTTGCCAAGCGATGCTACTGAAGCACGGAAGTTAATTGTTCGGGCACTAAGGTACTCTTTGATATATGGGATTCTTTACAAAAGATCTTTCGTGGTTCCCTACTTGAGGTGTCTCAGGCCCGATGAGGCACGCTTGGCTCTTGAAGAAGTGCATGAAGGTATTTGTGGACAACACTTGGGGGGCAGGGCCTTGGCTCATAAGATAACTCATTTAGGCTTTTATTGGCCAGAAATGATGGCTGATGCCAAAGAATATGTGAAGAAATATGACCACTGTCAGAAGCATGCACCTGTTGTTAGACAACCCCCCGAGATGCTGACCTCTATCAACTCGCCCATTCCTTTTGCTATGTGGGGAATGGATATTTTGGGGCCTTTTCCCATGGCCACAGCACAAAAGAAGTTTTTGATTGTAGCCATTGATTATTTCACCAAGTGGATCGAAGCCAAACCCTTGGCCAAGATCAAAACTAAGCAGGTTGCACAATTCCTGTGGGAAAACATTATGTGCCGATATGGAATTCCACGTATCCTCGTCACTGATAATGGAACACAATTCAATAATGAGGAATTCAAGTAGTATTGTGAAGAAAATGAAATTGAGTTACGGTTCACCTCTGTGGCTCACCCGCAAGCCAATAGGCAAGCGGAGGTAGCAAATCGGATAATCCTGGATGGACTAAAGAAGAGGATCGAGAAGTCAAGAAATAATTGGGTGGATGAGATACTTCCCATATTATGGGCCTATAGGACTACCTGTAGAGTCACAACAGGAGCGACGCCCTTCATGTTGGCATATGGGGCAGAAGCAGTAGTTCCGGTGGAGATATCACATTCCTCTCCAAGGATTCAGGCTTTCAATGCAGAAGAGAATGAAGAAGGGCAGAGGTTAGCCCTAGATTTAATCGATGAAGTGCGAGATAAGGCTCATGCAAAGATAGTAGAATATCAGAAAAAGGCTTCATTCTACTACAACCTAAGGGTTAAAGAAAGGTTTTTCAAATAAGGTGACCTAGTCTTGAGAAAGATAGAAGCTTCTGGTGTCGGACAAAAAGGAAAACTTGCCCCGAATTGGGAAGGGCTGTACAAAGTCAAGAGCGTTCAGGGTAGAGGAACCTACAAGCTGGAAACTATGGATGGTTCAGAAGTCCCGAGAACCTGACATGCACAAAACCTGAAGGTTTACTATGTGTAAGATAGTCGAAGTACGATTCTCGCTTGTCATTATGACAAGTAGGTTTAAAAGCACCTTGAAGCTTTGCTTGCGTAGGACTTTATATTCTATTAGAATTTACATTGTCAAGTTATTATTGATTAGGGTCGAACCCATGCTATGTAAGGTTTTGGAAAACCAGACTTCGTATTAAAGAGTTTGAAATTATTTCCATCTAAGAATGCTTAAAATTTAAGTGCATATTAAGTATTATAAAGAAGAAAGAGGCAAATAAGGAAAACAGCATAGCTAATATAGCCCCGAAGGGTAACAACTTCTGACATAAACTAAATTCACATATTGTCTCAAAAAAGATATATAAAAAAAAACTTAGGCCTCAGAAGGCTGAGATTCTTCGGAACCACTATCCGAGGTCTCCCTATAGACGCATAGCGCATCCTTTTTCCACTGACAGGCCCTGTCGGCCGGACCTGCGAGAACCAGCTTAAAAGGTTCCTTGATTTTGAAGCAGCTGCTCAACTTTTCCAGCTCATTGGGATCCCTTAAGGCACTAATATGATCGTGCGCGTCCAGATGCGCATCAGACGGGTACTCGTCCCCTCGAGTATTGATCATGTCGATTAAAGAAGTGTACCTCGATCGGATAGGGAACTCATTGGACTTTCTAGCCACGTTCATCTTGGCCAAGCAAGTCATTTTCTTGTCAGCAATCTGCAAAAAAGGACACATACAGGATATCTTAAAAGGGCACACAATAGAAAAATAGACGCGAAAAGAAAAAGGGGGCGATTTTACCTGAAGAAACGCTCATAAAAAAGGCTTTGAGCTCCGACTTGCTGTTATTGCTCTGAGAATCTTAGCAGGAGGAGAAAGAAGAAAACTTAGAAATGAGAAGGTGAGGAGTAGTAACCTCTCCTCAGTCCTTTATATAAGAGGAAAAGGAAGTTGAAGGGACGAAAGCCCAATAAAAGAGGCCCAGTAAGATTTGGAAAAGCCCAATAAAAGAGGCCCAGTAAGATTTGGAAAAGCCCAATAAAAGAGGCCCAGTAAGATTTGGAAAAGCCAAATAAAAAAGGCCCAGTAAGATTTGGAAAAGCCCAATAAAAGAGGCCCAGTAGGATTTGGAAAAACCCAATAAAAGAGGCCCAGTAAGATTTGGAAAAGCCCAATAAAAGAGGCCCAGTAAGATTTGGAAAAACCTAATAAGGCCCAATAAAGAAGGCCCGACCCAAATCCAATTAGGATTTGGAATTTGGAAAATACAATACCTTAAATTAAAGCCAAATAAAGAAGGCTAGTGGAAGACTAGGATTCAGGTCGAAATCCAGGTCGTGAATCCTGCCCGAAAACTTTCGAACAGGCACCCGAAAATAACGGGTCAAAAAGACCAGGGTTCAGGTCGAATTCCAGGTCGTGGATTCTGCCCGAAATTATTCGACTAGACACACGAAAACAACGGAAATAATAGGACTGAATTGAGGTCGAAACTTCGACCAGGAATGAGGTCGAATAAACCAAGCATCTCTCAAGAATGGGGATTAAAAACCCAGGTCAAAGTTCGACTAGGATCCTGGTCGAATTCCAGGTCGTGGATCCTAGTCGACATCCTTCGACCAGGAAGCAAGAGAATCAAAGAATTTTCGAACAGGATTCAGGTCGAAATTTCGACTAGAATCCTGGTCGAAATCCTAGTCGAGGCTCAAGACCAGGAGCTAAAAAGTGGGGGAGTTTTCGACCTAGATCCAGGTCAAAAGTTCGACTAGGATCCTGGTCGAATTCCAGGTCGTGGATCCTAGTCGAATTCCTTCGACCAGGATGGCAAGGCTGACCCCTATTTCGACTAGGATCCAGGTCGAAATTTCGACTAGGATCCTGGTCAAAAAAGGGCTGGAAATCTGAAAAATCAGAAAATTAGGGAAAAATCCCAGAAATTAAGGGAAAACCCCGGAAAATTAGGGAAAAATCCCAGAAAAATAGGGAAAACCCCGGAAAATTAGGGGAAAATCCAGAAATTAAGGATAAATCCCATAAAATTAGGGAAAAATCCCAGAAAATTAGGGAAAAACCCGGAAAATTAGGGGAAAACCCGGAAAATTAGGGAAAAATCCCAGAAAATTAGGGAAAATCCAGAAAATTAGGGAAAAATCCCGGAAATAAGGGAAAAATTCCTGGAAATTAAGATAATTCCTGAATAAAAGGAAAATTCATTGTAAATGTGTAGGTCGCTCCACACTTTATGGAAAAACGAAACCCTGTAAGGGAACGAATAGACTTAACATCTGCGAAACCTAATCAATGTTTGCCAAAAGTTGGGGGGCAAATGATAGGGATAAATAAATTATGATAGTATAATTAAATACTGCATTAATTGTACAAGGTGTGGACTACTAGGCCCAATAAGAAGATGTATGACATTCAGACCAGAAAGGTTAACATGCTGATCAGGCCTGATGGACCAGATCAGGCCTGATGGAACAAAGAAGGCCCAAAAACCCTAATTATTAATTAATTTCGTAATTAATTAATAAGGGAAAAATCATCTATTGAGAAGAGTCCCGATAAGGATATAAATCCTTACAGATTAGCCTCAAGGGGACCTAAAAGGATAAGGAATCAGTTTCCTACTTTCTAGGACTCCAAAGTCCATTCTAATTATGAGACTTGCCCACCAAGTCTCCTATACCAAGGACTCCCAACATCTATATAAGGGGCCTCACCCCACAGATTAGAACTACATTTTTTGACTTGATCCTTGGCAATCAGCAAGGTACGTAGGCATCTTGTAAAGGCAGATTGAGTCACGAAAGATAAGAGCAGTCAAATCGAGTCTTGGAGCTCATGTTCCTTATTATTAAACACAGCAATTATATATATTAGTTTTAAATCCATAACAATATCCACTAAATCCATCCATGAAGCTCAGCATCTCATGCCCAGTAGTGGCATCTATCAAAGTATCAATCCTTGGTAATGAGAAACGGTCCTTAGGACAGACATCGTTCAGATCAGTGAAGTCCACACACATCCTTGTGAAATCTACAATACTTGCTCTTATCTAACTTGGCAGGATCGGCCTTCAAGGGCTTAGGCCAACGAATGTCTCGATCTTTCTCGATCTCCATTAAAATATGGCTTCTTGGAGCATTTAACTTAGCATACTCAGTGAACTTTTGTCCAGGTCCTCCCTTCTTCGGTGTTGAGTAATTGTTTTGCTCAGTTCTAGGATACTTGTCCTTTGCAATATATTCCAGATTGGTTTTCTTCTTCTTGCCTCCAGCGGCCTCGTTACTTACTACGGCTTTCCTCATGCTCTCTTCCACCTTGATGTACTTCCCGCTCAATCTTGGAGCTGTAACATGCTTTCAGGGGGCGCTTGGCCAAGGACATCTTGAAGAACTCATCCCTAGTTCCTTGTTACAGTGCTATCATGGCTACCTTGTCATCAAGGCCCAGGACTTTTAAAGCTTCCTTCGTGAATCGATTCAGGTAGTCTCTCAAGGTTTCCTTCGCTCCCTGCACAATGCTCATGAGAGATGCTGAACTTTTCTCATGCACTCTCCCGCTGATGAACTACTTAATAAAATCCTGACTTAACTCTCTGAAGGACCCAATAGAGTTCGGGGGGAAATAACTATACCATCTTTGAGCCATGCCCGATAGGGTTTGAGGAAAGGCCCGATACTTAATAGCGTCATTCACGGGCTGCAGCAACAGTGCATTAGAGAATGTCCTGACATGATTGGCGGGATCTCTAGTGCCATCATAAGCTTTGATAGTGGGCATCTTAAACTTCTTTGAGATATGGGAATTCATTATATCTTCAGTGAATGGTGGGGTAGGATCATCAGGATCTCCAAGGGGAAGAAGATTGCTTGGATCATCCCTTGGGACAACAGCCCTCCTTTGTGTTGGGCCATCCAGGTCTATGATTGGAGGAGGATTTCTCCCCTTAGGTGGTAATGGGGGCCTGGGAGCGTGGTGTGCTTCCAATTCGCACTTCAGCCTTTGAATCTCAGCCTCATGAGCCCTGATTCTCTCCTACACTTCCTGGGGATTCATCCCTCGAGTGCTCCTGGGACGTTGGTTACCATCAGGCATCGACTCTTTGCCAGCACGCCTCCTTCTTGGGGCCACTTCATCATCTGAAGATTCGGAGTCTCTCTCAGTGTAAGGACCAGAAAATTCCTGATCCTCAGGGATAGGAGCTAAACCTTGTATATAGGGGGCGATCGCCCTCGTGCTTAACTTCGCCCAGCATGTCCACGTCCTCCAACCTCGGGGTAAAGGGGCCTCCCATATGGGGGGTTAGTAGTCACAACAGTTGAATACTCGTACCCAATGGGTCGAGAAGTCACAGGTGCACGTAGTTGTTGAATTTGGGGATTCGTACCTTGAGTAGCCGAGGGAATCGTCCCTTGTGGCTGAGGTTCAGTTGACCCTATCTGGGCTTCTCCTTGGGTGGCTGCATAAGTTGAATGAGGAGGTAACTCCACGGTTGAAGAAATCACTTGGGACGTCCCCGCTGGTGATCCTGCTTCAAGGGCTCTAATTATTCTCCGTGTTCTCATCATGGTTGTTGTTGTGTTGTCCCACAGACGACGCCAAATATTATGGATCAAAAACTAAAGTATAATAATTATTGTATTTATCACTAGGGAACGTGAGCTTCGAGGCTCGATATGACTGCTCTTGTGTTTCGTGACTCGATCTGCCTTAACAAGATACCTACGTACCTTGCTGATTGCCAAGGATCAAGTCAAAAAATGTAGTTCTGATTTATGGGGTGAGGCCCCTTATACAGATGTTGGGAGTCCTTGAATTGGACTTGGGTTAGGAGACTTGGTGGGCAAGTCTCAGAATTAGAATGGACTTTGGAGTCCTAAGTGGAAGGAAACTGATTTCTTATCCTTCTAGGTCCCTTGAAGACTAATCTTAAAGGATTTATATCCTTATTAGGACTTTTCTTAATAGTTGTTTTTTCCCTTATTAATTAATTACAAAATTAATTAATATTCAGGGTTTTGGGCCTTCTTTGTTCCATCAGGCCTGGTCTGGTCCATCAGGCCTGATCAAGATGTTAACCTTTTTGGTCTAAATGTCATACATCTTTTTATTGGGCCTTGTAGCCCAAATCATGTGTAATTAATGCAATATTTAATTACATAATCAGGATTTATTTATTCCCTATCAATAAGATACCATGCTTCAAGAATATCAACAGACTTAATTATCAGAGTTTGAGAATTATCTTAAAATCATTCCCAATTCATTCACTAATCTTGTGAATGTAGCTTCACATAGAGGTTTGGTGAATATATCTGCTACTTGCTGATCTGTTGGAACAAAGACCAATTTCACTATACCTACTTCCACATGTTCCCTTATGAAATGGTACTTGATACTGATGTGCTTAGTCATTGAATGCTGCATTGGATTTTATGTCATTGCAGTAGCACTTTGATTATCACAATATATAGGAATAGAAGAATAGTCTAACCCATAATCCAGTAATTGATTCTTCATCCATAGAATCTGAGCACAACAACTTCCTCTATCAATGTATTCTACTTCTGAAGTTGATGTGGAAATTGACTTTTGTTTCTTGCTGTACCAAGACACCAATCTGCCACCAAGAAATTGGTAGCTTCTAGAAGTGCTTTTTCTGTCTATTTTACATCCTGCAAAATCAGCATCTGAATATCCAATTAGCTTAAAGTCTGAATCTCTAGGATACCATAATCCCAGATTCATGGTGCCTTTGAGATACTTAAAAATTCTTTTCACAGCTAATAGATGAGGTTCTCTAGGATCATCTTGGAACCTTGCACAGAGACAGGTAGCATACATACTATCAGGTCTACTAGTAGTCAGATATAGGAGTGAGCCAATCATACCTCTGTAGTTAGTTATATCTACTGAAAAACCAGTATTTAAATCTAACTTGGTTGCAGTGGCCATGGGAGTTGATACAGTTGAGCAGTCTTGCATTCCAAATCTTTTGATAAATTCCTGGTGTATTTGGATTGATTTATGAAGATTCCTTCATTAGCCTGTCTAACTTGTAGCCCCAGAAAATAACTCAATTCTCCCATCATACTCATTTGATACCTGGACTGCATTAGCTTTGTAAATCTCTCACAAAGTTTGTCATTAGTAGATCCAAAAATGATATCATCAACATATATCTTTACTAATAACTAGTCCTTACCATGGTATTTATAAAAGTGAATTTTGCCAATTGTACCTCTTATGAAACCACTCTCTAGTAGAAATAGAGCAAGTGTTTCATACCAGGCCCTTGGAGCTTGCTTCAGTCCATAGAGTGCTTTATCCAGTAAGTAGACATGATCTGGATGCCTTGGATCAATGAACTCTGGAGGATGTTCAACATAAACTTTCTCTTCGAGTTCTCCATTTAAGAATGCACTATTCACATCCATTTGGAACACCTTAAACTTATTGTGAGTAGCATAGGCAAGAAATATTCTAATTGCCTCAAGCCTTGCAACTGGAGCAAATGTCTCATCATAATCAATGCCTTCATTTTATGAGTATCCTTTCGCAACCAGTCTTGCTTTATTCCTTGTAACAATACCCTCACTGTCAGTTTTATTTCTGAACACCCACTTTGTGCCAACTACAGATCAGTTCTTTGGTCTTGGCACAAGAGTCCAGACTTTGTTCCTTTCAAATTCATTGAGCTCTTCATGCATTGCTGTGACCCAGTCAGCTTGCAGAGCTTCTTCAACCTTCTTAGGTTCCGTTTAAGATAGAAAAGAATGGTAGAGACATTCATTCAGAGTGGTTTTTCTCGTTCTTACACCACTATCAGGGTTTCCAATGATTAAGTCAGGTGTGTGTGACTTAGACCATTTTCTTGCAAATGGAAGTTGACTCCTTGAAGACGAACATCCCCCTTGATCCATGAAATCTCTGTTATTTCTTTGATTAGTACCACTATTGTTTTCTAATGCTCCACCTGAATCAGTGTTCCCATTGTTATCAGTATTTGACTCATCAGAATTTGAGGAGGATGAGTCTGATGATCTTTCTACTAATGTCTCTTGAGATGAATCACTTGTAGTAGTCTCTGGATTTGAGTCATGTTGCTCCCCCTCAACATATGTGTGATATCCTGTAATTTTCAGAATTATTATTATTATTATTATTATTATTATTATTATTATTATTATTATTATGTTTATGTGATTTTCTGATTTGAAAGAGGTAAAATGATGGATATTTTATTCCTGTATGACGATTTTGTGTTATTAAATGGTAATGTGCTAATTGTTAAGTGTTGTATCGATCCTGTTAAGTTCTGAAAATATTTACTTAAATGTATTATTTTCAAAAGTTTATTTGAAAGCCGATCATTTTATTGATATCGGTAAATTGGGTTCATTTTGTAATATTAGGGATTGAGTGCATATTTTGTCAGCTATGTGTTGTATGTAATATTAATCGTGTGTGACTCAGTTGTGATGGAGGATTATGCATTATTAATTACCGAGTCGTGTCGTTTTGTTTTTGTCTTTAAAAGTGTTTTATTGAAAATTTAATTTCATAAATATTTAAATTATTTTTAAAATTATTCATATGGTTTTATAATTTCAATAATTATTTTTAGGAATTTATAAAATTTAGAAAATAATATTTCGTCAATTATTTATCCTTAAGTAATTTTCTGATTGTATTTAAGTGTAAATTTAGTATTAAATTCAATAATGTTTCAAAAATTATGAAACTTATATTTTATTAGTTTTTGAATATTTCGAGAATTTTAAAATTATTTTGAAAAATTTTCGGATTATATTCACCCGTACGTTTATTTGTTAAATCGTAAAATGCGGGTATAGCACACGAGTCAAAAATATTTTAAAAATTATGAAAATTTATTTTATTAGTTTTGAAATATTCCGATAGTTTTAGAAGTATTTTGGTAATTTTTCGAGTTAGTTTAACCCCAAGTTTGTTCATTAAATTGCGAATGCGGGTCTGATGTTAGATTCAAAAATGTATTAAAAATTACGAAATTTATATTTTATTAGTTTTTGAATATTTCAGGAATTTTAAAATTATTTTGGTAATTTTTCGATTTATTTTCACCCGCAAATTATATCGTTAAAATCAGAATGCGGGAGAGAATTGAGCTTGCAATCGGAAAATAAACACGCGGAAAGTTGGTAGCTTATAGAACGATATGTGTCACAATTTGTGTACACATGTCTTGTTAAAAACAAAAAATCCTAACTACCCTGACCGCCACCGCCACCGCGCTCTCACTTGTTCACTGCCCCCCACTTTTCTGCGCGCGCACACACACACACACACACACACACATATATATATTGCAAGGTTTTGAGGAGAAAATTTGCGGAGCATATTTTCCGTTTTAATTTATTTTCGGGGCGTAGAAAAGGAGTTTGACGATGTTGATTACTTCACATGGAGTTTCATCGTGTGTATGTCTATGACTATGAATTTCGGATTTTTCTGGAGATATTTTTCGGACATCAGATATTCTCTTCTGGGTGATCGGAATTTATTTTGGGTAATGATTTCGAAATTCCGCTTTCGTATTTGAGTATATTATAGCATGTTAGTGTTTATATATTCATTTCATAGTTTTTAGAAGTTTTCGTAGAAGTCGCTTTTGGCCAGGTTTTTTGATTCTGGCGTGTTTATACGTGCAAATATAAATTATTGTGTGTTTTCAATTTGTAAATTTTATTCTATTGTAATTGGATTGTATTGTTTGTGATTGATTTTGAGGGGTTCTGACCCTGGGAAAAGTTCGTTTTACAAAGACGTTATTTCGATTTTTTTTGTAAAATATTTATTTTAATTTCAAATTATTATGTTTTATTATTTTGAAAATCATAATTTGATTTAATTATTTATAATTTGTTTTGATTAATTATTTATCCATTTAATTAATTGATTAATCCATTTAATCAATTAATTTTATTTGTAAATAGATGAATGAAGTGTAATTATTTATAATTGAGCCGAATAATATTATAAAATTATTTTGAGCTTTTAAAATTATTTATAGCTATTTAATATTCAATTAATATTATTATTATTAATTGAATTATTCTTATTTTATTCTTAGAAAATAAACCGTTTATCCGTTTAATACGAAACGAACGCGTCTAGACTCAGAAAAATATTTCGCTTTCGTTAAAAATACTTTCAAGACCCAAATTCTTTTGTTTCGAAAGGTCTTTTGTTTTGCGAGTCATTCTGAGTCAATTATTGATCGATAAATCATATTTTTGACCCGATTTCAATTTTAAACATACCGAGTTAAATGTTTTGACAAACTAAGTCATGTGTTATATGAATTACGTGTGATGTGAATTATGTGTTTACGTGCTGTGTGAATTATGTGTGTACGTGGGTCAAGAGTCTTGTGTTTGACTGCTTTATTGATGTGTGAGCTACAGTATGGGTAGATGATAGGGTTTTGATGCGCAGTTCATCGAGTAATTATCGTTTAGAAAATGAAAGTTATATCTTTTAATTATAGATGCGGATCATTCGAGTTGATCAGGATAAGTCGTTGGATAAAGAGTGAAATGGAATGGTGTTGGTTATCAGGATTCTAGCAATCGTTGGAGCAGCATATCCGTGAATTGTCGAAATAGATAGACGGTGATGTCTTGAGACGGAATGTTTGAATAATCGTGTCACTGCGAGTGTGCTTAACTACTAAAAATCAAAGGCAAGTTCTCTATACTATTCTATTTCCAGAATAGTTTAATATCTTTCATATCTAACTGCTTATGATTATGCGAGTATTCTTCTCTATTCCCACTTCAGAATAGATAAATGTTTCACATATCGCCGAACTGAATGGTTATTATGCAAGTACTCTTCTGCTATTCTATGTTCAAAATAGTTAAGTGCTTTTAAATATCAGATTACTGTATTTATAACTGTTTTATATTTTGAGAAAAATGATTTTGTTGCGAGTATTCCTGCCAAGTGAATGGGGGAAATAAAATTTAAAAGGGTGTCGATTATTATTACCCCGTTCAATAAAATGTTTTAAGATTGGATGGTTGCGTAAGAGGCCGTGGCGGTGGTCCAGTGTGAGCTAGGTATTATACAGGATTTTAATACCTTTTTAGGCCAATATGTGCTTTGGGTACCCCTTTGTTTAGTTGGATATGGTTCAGCATACCGGTGTTGTTCCGCGGCTGATCACCGGCGGCAACACACCATCGTTCGAGGATTCCAGTTTAAATTGTTGTTTCTAAATTATTTTGATAATCATACAATACATGATTTATCAAGTGTTTCTATTTGGATAAAAGGTGCAGTTTTGATTCAGTTTATGATTGATGTGGATATTCAGGTTGTTAAATATCAAATGTGGTATTAGTATAGATGATTGATGTTGACTTCAGTACGTGTTATTGTGAGCATCAAAGTTTGTATTGATATCTAATTTGATATGACAACAAAATAAGTATTAACATCAAGAGTTTGATTTTGAATAAAGTTTATGATTCAATCCATAATCATTGTTTCATGTTATTGTTATTTACGATATTTCCGTAAACACTGTTTTACGAGTTTTATTCTCGTTGAGATTCAAAATATTGCTGAAACATTTTCGCTCGAAAACATCAAAAAGGGTTTTAATACAATTAGGGAATCAATTCTGGGATTCCTTAACAAAAAATTTCTGAATCAGCAATTATGATTTTAAATGTTCTGCTTTAGTGCAAATCTCGGTTTTATATCAAAAAGACCATATATATGTTATAATGATCTTGTTGAGCATTTCTTTCGCTCATCCTTGCCTGTTTTTAAATTTAACCTCCAGTGAGGATTAGCTTGTGATGTTTAGCTGCATAATTCAAGAAAGCAAATAAGAAGCTTTTGGAAGATGGTTGGTCTAGGGTTTGCGGAACTAGAGTAAGTTCTATTGTATAAAGTTGTGTTTATATATCTGTATTAGTTATGTTATTAAATTGTTGGTCTAGTATACTTCTTTTTGAAGTTATACTAGTGGGTTAAGTTTTGAGTTTGGGAATTTATGAAAAGAGTTTGAAAAGAAAGTGAAAAATTATTTTTGGAATTTGGAATTCTTGTTTTTAGAACTGTAACCTTAAAAGATCTTGGATTAGTTTGGGGTCATAGATGCTATATTTGAGTGACTGGCATTTATTTATTGATTTAACAGGTTAATTTAGATTGATGTTTTATAATGATGACCAAATCCTCTGACCCCGGATTTGGGGGCATTACAATATGCTTCAGTGTTAAAAGTATTTCCACTACTTTGTGGAACCTCAGAGCTTTGAGTGATATCAAGACATACTGTATTAGATTCAGGATTTAAAAGTTCAGCATAAGGTACTTCATTTTCAAATCTCAATTTGTCATGGTCATCTGCATCTTCTAGACATGTTATCTTCTTGTCATCAAAAGATACATGTATAGATTCCATGACTGTTCTTGTTCTCAGATTATAAACTCTGAAGGCTTTTGTGGCGAACGTCCCCTTTCAAGGGGCAATTCACCAAGCCAAGGCTTGGAAAGTTGGTCTAGAAGACACCAATAAGAAGCTGGAGGAGGCTAACCAGTATATAGAGGCTCTTGAAGCCCAACTTGCCTCCTCAACTTCAGATCTTGAAATGGCCCGGGCTGAGATTGTTATTCTCAAGGATCAAAAAGACAAAGCCTTTGACGGCTGGATGGATACTCAAGAATTCAAGGATTTGATGGTAGAGCACGATGCCCTCCTCCATCCGGTCAGTTATAAAGAAGGCTGGGACGCTGTTGTAGAGGCTATCCAGGATGAGTTTCCTGAGGTCCTTGAACAGTTTTCCTTCCCCTGCCCTGTGCAAGTCCCAGCACTTGGGGGCGTTGCAGATAAGCTCGCTGATATGATTAAGGATGGCCCTTCAGTGTCCCCGGTTAGAGCGCCATCAGGAAGCCAGGGCCAAGGCCAAAAAAGGAAGGAGCCTGAATCCAGCTCTGAAGAGGAGGAATCTTCTTCTGAGGAGGAGACCGAGCCTATTATAAAGAAGGCCAGGGTAGAAGAGCCTCCAAAACCAGCATCCCCTGTGACATCCAAAGTGTCCGAGGGTAGTTCCGAGGAGACCTCTGCGGAGACTTCTAAAGAGACTTCCGAGGGACCGACTCAAGAGACGTCCGAGGAGACTTCGGATAGTGGTTCTGAAGAATCTGAGCCTTCTAAGGCCTAAGTTCTTTGCATTATTATGTATTTTTCTTTTTAGACAATATCGAACTTTTGTAATTGACTTTTGTTTTTTTCACTTGTATTGTCCAAGTATTCTCGTGTTTTTTCCGAGTTTTCAAACTCAAGTTTATAACTTGTTAGGTCCCAATGTGTTTGTAGAAGGGGGGTTGATTACAAACTATACCGAATAATCGAATTTAGTGCGGAATAAAAAATTGAAACAAAATTCAAGTTAAATAAAATATTATTAAACTTGAAAGGTGTTACAACAACGGTATCGATTACAAGGAATTAATCTCAAATTAATTATCACAAATCTAGAATAAATTTGACATGAACTTTTTCTATTTTTGCAATAAAAAGAATCAAATGTTAAATGCAATTTGAGATTAAGTTCTAGGGATTATGATCCGCTAGATAGTTACACAAGAACAAGATAATGATTTCTAGTGGTTTGGATTTAAATTTACTAACTAGAAATTGTTGATCTTGAATTTGCAGTTGAAGGATGAAATGTTTTCTGCTCTGCTTTTCTTTTGTTCTTGGTTGGTTGAAGTTTGTTCTGTGTTTTTTTGATTCTCTGCTACTTCTATCTTTAAGTTTTAATCAACAAAACTGAAATGAACTGGCATGACAATCGGCATGACAATTACTTGTATTAGGAAGACAATCGGTATGACTATCTGTTGTACCAGCATGACAATCTGATTGAACTAGCAAGATGATCCTCCTTCTAGTAGAAATTTCGGTATGACAATCGAATGAACTAGTATGACTTTCGACAAGACTATTGAATGAACTGGTATGACTTTCGGTATGACAATTGATTGTCATACCAGTTCAAATAATTGTCTTGCTGGATTAAAACTGATTTTAATTCAATTATAATTCAGAAAATTCTTAATATTAATTCAGAATTAATTAATCAATTAATTTAATTAATCAATAAATTATTTTTTGCAGATTTAATTTATTTTCTTAATTAAATTATATGACTTAATTAATTAATAGAGAATTAATATTACTCTTGAACTGTAACCATTCTTCTGAAAATCTTCTGATAATCACTGTCAATTATGAATCAATTCCACCACTTCAATGTTGACACTCGATGTACTGTCTGGTTCATGAGTGACTAACTTTCGTGACGTTTCTTCATGTCTTGACTTTGATAACTTGATTTTTTTCAGATTAAATCCCTGTAATTCTCTGATACCCTGACAAGATCTCTGTCACTTGATTAAATCCACAATCTTGATTTATATCACTGAGGCTTGATCAATTTCTTGAACTTCTTCCAGTGAAGTAATTCCTCAAGTCTGTAGATGAACCTTATTTCTAAATCCTTTGACATATGTTACTTTGAGAGATCTCTTTGACGGTAGATCCACTATTTACTTGTTACATTCTTATTTGAGTTAAGTTAAATCCTCGAATAAACAAATAGGCTATAACATATGCCTTTTAATCTCCCCCTATTTGTTTGTTAGACAATAACAACAAATACCTAGAGGATAACTCAACTAACAAATAAGAAAAAGATGTAATCAGAAATACAAAGTAAATAGTAGAAATGTTCTGGATTATATTTAACATTTTCCAGATTGTAAATAGATGTTCCTCTAGACTGAACATATCTTCAAGTAGTTTCATCTTTTTTTGTACAACCACATTTCTTGTTGAGAAGCGCATATCTCTCTTGCTTCTCCCCCTATGAGAATCAACTGCTTAAAGAAGATCACCTTCGTTTACCACATCTCCCGTAAAATAGGATCCGCAGATAAAAACCTATGGTACTCCCCTTTTGGAAAATAGCTTCTTCCCTTACTAAAAAATCACCTTGTGTTTACCACCTCTCCCGTACAATAGGATCCGTAGTTACAAACAACAATGGTGTAGTGTAGTGTACATATGTAGGATCTTTTTCTTCCTCCCTGCTATTTCTCCCCCTTAGTTGAGGAATCCTCCAAACTATTACTTAAGCTTTAATCTCCCCCTTAGAGAAGGAATGTATGCCGTTGTCTGAAGGAGTTCTCATATTTCACTTGGATGGAAAGGAAATAACAAGTAGTTTCTCTTTCTTCCTCACCGTGAGTGTGTGATTCTGTTTTAGTGTACCTCACATGTGTTTCACTCTTCTCTCCACTCGTGTTTACACTCATTCTCACAAGTGTATCACTCTTCTCTCCACTCGTGTTTACACTCATTCTCACAAGTGTTTCACTCCTCTCATAGCTCCAAAATTCAGCTGTACCTGCAAGGAAAATCACCTTAGCCATCCTTAAGGAGGTCATAGGTGGTGCAATGGGAGTTCGCAAATCCCCATCCTTGTTAAACTCGTTAGATGAATCTGAGTCATAATCTACAAGTTGCTAGTTTCCCTTTTAGGGTTCCAGATTTGGATTCTGGGAAGGTAAACAATGATCCAAAGAATTTAGCATAAAGATCAAAGTTCCCTTCTAATGTCGATGAAGACATTTCCTTATGACTCATCAGGTAATATCTGAATCATTGTCAACAAGTTGTCGATCTACGCCTATGTCAGATCCACTATCCGCAGATGCATCCAGGGGATTTAAGCCTGGGGAAGTAGACACTGACCACTGACATATGGATTTTGGATCAGTATCCTCTCCTAACACCTGTAAAGGCAATTGGTCCATTAACGAACCTTGAACAATCAAATCTGACCTTAAAATGGTCGAAACTCTTGTTTCCGTAAACTCATCCTTTGTGTGTGTAACCTTTCCTTGTGCATCAAGAATTGTTTATGTTTGAGGTGGTGACACTACATCGGATACCATGGCCGATAAGCAAATTTCAATAGATGCACCATGTTGAGAGAATGAATCTAGTAACTGTTTTTGTGCCTTTTCAACCATTACATATTTTTGAGAAGATGTATGGGGGCTAGCAGTTGTCTCGGTTTAAATACTACTCATCTATGTAGGAGACAGAGCTGCTGGGTTGACTTCAGAACCTTCCTTATGTGGTACACTAAGGCACTATCTCCCTCACGCTCATTCATACTTCATTTTAGTGGTAAGAGAGTGTTGGTTGGTTCTGTTTCTGTGTTTGTCTTTACAATCTGGGATAGAAGTTGTGGGTTTTCAACCTCATGACTGTCAATGAAAGAAAGCCATTGGAGGCTGAACCTGTATCACAGAACATATGACAATATAGAGATAAAATGTACTTAAGATCTTTAAGGAATGAAAATTATACATTTAATCTTTTGAGATAAATGATGTACACTAGTGATTTCAAAAGATTTCAATGAAATAAGAAATCACTAATGTAGAAAGAAGTTTGATTTTCTCCTAAAACTCACTGCACATATAAAACAATATGTTTGTGCCTAGTAATAAGAATGTTATTAATATGACGATTCTACTAGTTCATATTAAACTGTAACTTCAGTTAGAGTGCCATACCATGTCTTGACGATTGCTTGAGTAGTATACTAGTTCATACCAACCTGAAGTGAGATTGTGAAGAAGAGATTGCATAGTCTAATAGATCTGCAACTGCAAAGTCCATGAACTGTGGTGCACTGACTTCCTCTTTTGACTCACCAACCAGGAGTACACTTGTACACATCTTACTAGAGTCCAATTCCAAGTGTAATGTGCATCAGGTGCCTGATATGTCGTAATATTCTCAAGTCTCGTCACTGGTGCTATATGTTAGATATTGCTTCCTGATAATAACCTAGCATAATATACACATTTACAATGATAACATTTCCAGCTTACAAACAACCATATCCCTCAGTTAAACATTTGTTGTTATCTCCAAAGGTAACCAGTGGGCCAGCTTTCTTAACCACATTTGATAGCAGGGCTCTATCTCCGGTCATATGTCTTGACGATCCACTGTCAAGAATCCACACTACCGGTTCCACCTGTTTACTGCCCTGCACTACAAATGGATTGGACCTTCTTCGAAACCCAAACTTGGTTGGGTCCGGCATACTTGTAGAATTGACCTTTATCAGGCAAAACAACATTCTTAATTTTCATGTTCTCAACATTCTCAATGACTGAACATTTGACCTTGTAAACAGCCTTAACAAATTTCTGTTTAGGCTTAGGCACAAATGTCTCCTTTCTAGCCTTAAAAGGACTAGCAGTCTTAGACCTATCATGCTTCTTATTATTCACATGCTGACGAGGAGTAGACTTATCACTAGAAACATGCTTACCATTAAAATAAGCATACATCAAATTAAAAGTACAAGACATACAATTAGCAACACCACATGCTTTATGAGAGGGATTAACAGCAGGCAATTTATGCACGGTAGACATGGCATTTTTGTTATCCAACTCATGTGTGTCTGAGTTGGTCTCAGTTGCTTTCACAACTTTGACTGGAACTTTCGACACACTTGACTTGGAAACAACCTTCTCATTAGCATGATCTTCAGCACGTATTTCTTCTTGAATAATAGAGGAGGTCGCATCAAATGGTTCAGTAATTGATGCTTTATAGAGGGGTTTATCAACACCCTTAAGCACATATGGTACTTCCCTACCTTTAGCACAGACATGAGGAGGGGAGTTTATGCCTAATTCTCCAATAGCAACATTGTAATCATAACCTATACCAGATGTTTGATTAACAGCTTGCTTACTGTAGAACTCTTTAGCCTTCGAACAAGAATTGAAGTATGCTTTAACCTTAGTCTCAAGACCGATGATCTTGTCTTTGAGAATAGTTTCGAGTTGTCTATAACAGTTAACTCTATTCTCTAGAAAAGATACTTGTTCTTTTAACTTGTCTTGATTAATGTGCACAAGTCTTAATTCATTGACCTCTTTTTCAAGGTCTTTGATCTGTTGACTTAACAGTTCATTATCACGACGAGCACAATCTAAGGAACCTCTTAGATGATAAACTAATTCAGCATCAGTAAATTTTACCTCTTTTCTTGACGATGAAGCTTTTCCATCAATAGCCATAAGAGCAAGATTCTCATCTTCTTCATCTTCACTATCAGTATCATCCCAGCTTCTTCCCTTTTCCATATAAGCCCTTTCAGAGTTACTCTTCTGATTTGAATCATAAGAGTTCTTCCTTACTTGCTTTGGCTTCCTGCATTCTGTGGCAAAGTGTCCCAACTCATTGCAGTTATAGCATTTAATGGTGCTCCGATCAACCATCCCTGTTTTGTATCCACCACTACTGGTGTTAGAGGATGAAGATCCACCTGTCTGGTATCTGTTGTAGTTGGACTTGTACTTGAACTTGGGATTTCTTTTGAATCTGACATTGGAGAATCTCTTGACAATTTGGGCCATTGACTCATCTTCCAATTGCTCCAGCTCTTCCAAGGAGTAAAAATCATTACTGGATTGATTTGTAGTAGGGGGATCATACTCTGCTACTAACACATTTTCCTCAGCCTTGGAATATTGTACCATTCTCTCTGACTGTTGAGATTGTTGTTGTTGTTGTTGACCTTCAGCTACTAGAGCAGTAGATGTTCTGACCACTCTATCTTTCCCGTAGACTTCCTTCTGCTGAATCTGCTCCAACTCATAGGTTTTTAACACACCATAGAGTCTATCCAAAGAAATCTCACTCAGATCTCTAGCTTCTTTTATGGTAGTGATTCTATGTTCAAGATGAGTTGGCAGTGTTAAAAGGAATTTTTTATTGATCTCCCTGAATGAGTAATATTTACCATTTATGTTCAGGTTGTTGATCAATGCATTGTACCTCTCAAACACTTCAGTAATTTCTTCTCCTAGATTGGATTTAAAATGTTCATACTCAGAGGTTAGGATCTCTAACTTGTTCTCCCTAACTTCCTCTGTGCCTTCATTAATCACCTCAATAGTTTCCCACATATGTTTGGAATTTTTACAGTTCATCACATGTCTGTTCATCAAGGGATCAAGGGAATCAATTAAAATTAATTGAAGGCTGGCATCCAAGGAGGCTTCTTCCTTTTCAGCAGGAGTAAAATCTTCAGGCTCTTTTGCGTAGGTTCTAGCTTTGGTAATCACGACATCATCTACTATCACCTCTGGTTCAATAACCATCGGAGATTTTGGACCCTTCTTTAACAAGTTCAGATATTTGGGATTTGCAACTTGTAAAAACAAGAGCATCTTCTTCTTCCACATAATATAATTTTCTTTATCAAATAGTAGAATTTTAACGGTTCCAACTTTTTGTGAAGTCATTATGATTTTTTGAATAAATAAAAATTCAAGGAGTTGAAAAATCACAAAAGTCTAGGATCTTGATTTGTTCGTTAATCAGAAGGCTCTAATACCAATTGTTAGGTCTCAATGTGTTTATAGAAGGGGGTTGAATACAAACTATATCGAATAATCGAATTTAGTGCGGAATAAAAAATTAAAACAAAATTCAAGTTAAATAAAATATTATTAAACTTGAAAGGTGTTACAACAACGGTATCGATTACAAGGAATTAATCTCAAATTAATTATCACAAATCTAGAATAAATTCGACATGAACTTTTTCTATTTTTGCAATAAAAAGAATCAAATGTTAAACGCAATTTGAGATTAAGTTCTAGGGATTATGATCCGCTAGATAGTTACACAAGAACAAGATAATGATTTCTAGTGGTTTGGATTTAAATTTACTAACTAGAAATTGTTGATCTTGAATTTGCAGTTGAAGGATGAAATGTTTTCTGCTCTGCTTTTCTTTTGTTCTTGGTTGGTTGAAGTCTGTTCTGTGTTTTTTTATTGTCTGCTACTTCTATCTTTAAGTTTTAATCAACAGAACTGAAATGAACTGGCATGACAATCGGCATGACAATCACTTGTACTAGGAAGACAATCGATATGACTATCTGTTGTACTAGCATGACAATCTGATTGAACTAGCAAGACAATCCTCCTTCTAGTAGAACTTTTGGTATGATAATCGAATGATCTAGTATGACTTTCGGCAAGACTATTGAATGAACTGGTATGACTTTCGGTATGACAATTGATTGTCATACCAGTTCAAATAATTGTCTTGCTGAATTAAAACTGATTTTAATTCAATTATAATTCAGAAAATTCTTGATATTAATTCAAAATTAATTAATCAATTAATTCAATTAATCAATAAATTAATCTTTGCAGATTTAATTTATTTTCTTAATTAAATTATATGACTTAATTAATTAATAGAAAATTAATACTACTCTTGAACTACAACCATTCTTCTGAAAATCTTCTGATAATCACTGTCAATTATGAATCAATTCCACCACTTCAATGTTGACACTCGATGTACTATCTGGTTCATGAGTGACTAACTTTCATGACGTTTCTTCATGTCTTGACTTTGATAACTTGATTTTCTTCAGATTAAATCCCTGTAATTCTCTGATACCCTGACAAGTTCTCTGTCACTTGATTAAATCCACAATCTTGATTTATATCACTGAGGCTTGATCAATTTCTTGAACTTCTTCCAGTGAAGTAATTCCTCAAGTATGTAGATGAACCTTGTTTCTGAATCCTTTGACAGATGTTACTTTGAGAGATCTCTTTGATGGTAGATGCACTATTTACTTGTTACATTCTTATTTGAGTTGAGTTAAATCCTCGAATAAACAAATAGGCTATAACATATGCCTTTCATAACTTGGTTTTATCCTTCACAATGTATCAATCTAATAGGCTAGATTAAACTGAACGCTTTTTATTATAACTTGGTATTCTCGATACCTTACATGAGATGGGTTCAACCTTGATAAAACTAAATATATCAAATATATAAAGAACCTAGGAAAACAAAGCTTCAAGGTGCTTTTAAACCTACTCGTCATTCCGATAAGTGAGAATCGAGCTTTAACTATTTTACACATAGTAAACCTTCAGGTTTTGGGCATGCCAAGTTCTCGGGACTTCAAAACCATCCATAGTTTCCAGCTTGTAGGTTCCTCTACCCTGAACGCTCTTGACTGTGTACGGCCCTTCCCAATTTGGGGCAAGTTTCCCTTTCTGCCCTATACCAGAAGCTTCCACTTTCCTCAAGACTAAGTCACCTTGCTTGAAGAACCTTTCTTTAACCCTTAAATTGTAGTAGAATGAAGTTTTTTTCTAATAGTCCACTATCTTCGCATGTGCCTCATCTCATACTTCATCAATTAGATCCAGGGCTAACCTTTGCCCTTCCTCATTTTCCTCTGTATTGAAAGCTTAAATCCTGGGGGAGGAATGTGATATTTCCACTACTTCTGCCCCATATGCTAACATGAAGGGAGTTGCTCCAATCGTGACTCTACAGGTAGTCCTATAGGCCCATAGTATGGGGAGTATCTCATCCACCAAATTATTCCTCGACTTTTCGATCCTCTTCTTTAGTCCATCCAGTATTATCCGATTCGCCACTTCCGCTTGCCCATTGACTTGTGGGTGAGCCACAGAGGTGAATCGTAATTCAATTTTATTCTCCTCACAATACTTCTTGAATTCCTCATTGTTGAACTGTGTTCCATTGTCAGTGACTAGGATGCGGGGAATTCCATACCGGCACATGATATTTTCCCACAGGAATTGTGCAACCTGTTTAGTTGTGATTTTGGCCAAGGGCTTGGCTTCAATTCACTTAGTAAAATAATCAATGGCTACAATCAGGAACTTCCTTTGTGTCGTGGCCATGGGGAAAGGCCCAAGTATATCCATTCCCCACATAGCAAAGGGGATGGGTGAGTTGATGGAGGTCAGCATCTCGGGGGGTTTTCTAACGACAGGTGCATGCTTCTAGCAGCGGTCACACTTCTTCACATATTTTTTGGCATCGGCCATCATTTCCGGCCAATAATAGCCTAAACGGGTTATCTTATGAGCTAGCGCTCTGCCCCCCAAGTGTTGCTCATATACGATTTCATGTACTTCTTCAAGAGCCAAGCGTGCCTCATCGAGCCTGAGACACCTTAAGTAAAGAACCACAAAAAATCTTTTATACAAAATCTCATCTATCAAAGAGTATCTTAGTGCTCGAACAACCAACTTCCGTGTTTCAGTAGCATCGTTTGGCAACCATCCGGTTTGAATATGAGCCTTAATGGGATCTATCCATGACGTCCCCAGACCTATAGGAGCTACAAGCTTAACATCAACGCTCCGTGTCTTCAAAACGCGTACAGACGAAGCAAACTTTGATAATGCATCTGTCTTAGCATTTTCCTCCCTCGGAATGTGCTCAACATGGCATTCATCGAATTGGGTCATCACATCCCTTACTAGGCGGACATACTTAGCCATCGTATCATCCCTTGCCTCAAACTCTCCCTTTACCTGAGATATGACCAGCTTTGAGTCTCCACAGACCTTTAAGTTCTTGACTCTAAATGTCCCTGCTAAGCCAAGGCCAGCTATTAGAGCTTCATATTCTGCCTCATTGTTTGTGGTCGGGAAGTCTAACTTCATAGCATATTCAAACAAGAACCCATCAGGGCTTTGTAAAACTAACCCTGCTCCACTTAAATTTGTTTTTGATGCTCTATCAAAATAGAGAACCCAATATTCCTTCTCCTTATCAACTTTTTCCTTGTCCTCCTTATCAACTTCTGTGTCTTGTGGTATGGTATCTCCCTGCCCCCCGACTTCTTGGTTGGGTATGGTACATTCCACCATGAAGTCAGCCAATGCCTGGACTTTTATTGTCGTTCGTGGCTTATACTTGATATCGAATTCTCCCAGCTCTATTGCCCACTTGGGACTATTAATGATATTTCTCAGGGGCTGATTTGTTAGCACCTCAATTTGATGAGCCTGAAAGTAAGGACGTAACTTTCTTAAAGCCATTACCAAGGCTAAAGCAAATCTCTCAATAGGTGAATAATTTAATTCAGCTCCATGCAGAATTTTGCTGACATAACTTCATTCAAAGCTGGCTTGGCCAACAACGGGGCTTGAGCCATATATTCCTTTAACTCTTCGAATGCCTTCTGGCATTCTTCACTCCATACAAAATCCTTAACCTTCTTTAATGACTTGAAGAATGACAAGCACTTATCTCCAGACTTGGAGATGAATCGTCCCAGCGCAGCAACCCTTCCTGTGAGCTTCTAAACATCTTTGAAAGTTTTTCATGGTTCCATTTCCATGATTGCTTTTATTTTATCAGGATTGGCCTCGATCCCTCTCTTGGAGACCATTAATCCCAAAAAAATTCCAGATCCCACTCCGAAAGCACACTTCGTAGGATTTAACATCATCTTGTGGCACCTCAGGACCTCGAAAGCTTCCCTTAAATGGGTTATATGATCAGTCTTTACTAGACTCTTGACTAACATGTCATCAACATAGACTTCCATAGTCTTGCCAATAAGATCTTTAAAATTTTTATTCACTGTTATGGATAAAAAACTGAGGTTATTATTTGCTGTATTTATTATTAAGATTCAGGAGCTCAAGGCCTTTAATGGCTGCTCTCGTGTTTCGTAGCTTAATTCTGCCTTTACGAGATGCCTACGTATCTCTGTGAATTAGAGAATCAAGCCAAAAAACGTAGTTCTGATTTGTGGGGTGAGGCCCCTTATATAGATGTTGGGAGTCCTTGAATTGGACTTGGTATAGGAGACTTGGTGGGCAAGTCTCATAATTAGAATGGACTTTGGAGTCCTAGATAGTAGGAAACTGATTCCTTATCCTTTTAGGTCCCCTTGAGGCTAATCTATAAGGATTTATATCCTTATCGGGACTCTTTCTCAATAGCTGATTTTTTCCTTTTTAATTAATTACGAAATTAATTAATAATCAGGGCTTTTGGGCCTTCTTTATTTCATCAGGCCTGATCTGGTCCATCAGGCTTAACCTTTCTGGTCTGAGTATCATATATCTTTTTATTGGGCCTGGCAGCCCACACCTTGCAGTATTTAATTATACTATCATAATTTATTTATCCCTATCATTTGCCCCCCAACTTTTGGGAAACATTGATTAGGTTTCGCAGAAGTTAAGTCTGTTTATTCCCTTACAGGGTTTCGTTTTTGCGTAAAGTGTGGAGCGACCTACACATTTACAATGAATTTTCCTTTTATTCAGGAATTATCTTAATTTCCAGGAATTTTCCCTTATTTCCGGGATTTTTTCCTAATTTCCGGGATTTTTCCATAATTTTCTGGATTTTTCCCTTAATGTCTGGATTTTTCCCTAATTTTCTGGGATTTATCCTTAATTTTCCGGGATTTTATCCTTAATTTCTGGATTTTTCAGATTTCCAGCCCTTTTTCGACCAGGATCCTAGTCGAAATTTCGACCTGGATCCTAGTCGAAACAGGGGTCAGCCTTGCCATCCTGGTCGAAGGAATTCGACTAGGATCCACGACCTGGAATTCGACCAGGATCCTAGTCGAACTTTTGACCTGGATCTAGGACCTGGAATTCGACCAGGATCCTAGTCGAAATTTCGACCTGGATCTAGGTCGAAATTTCCCCCACTTTTTTTTCAGCTTCTTGTCATGAGATTATTGACTAGGATTTCGACTAGGATTCTAGTCGACATTTTGACCTGAATCCTGTTCGAAAATTCTCTGGTTTTCTTGCTTCCTGGTTGAAGGATTTCGACTAGGATCCACGACCTGGAATTCGACCAGGATCCTAGTCGAACTTCGACCTGGGTTTTTAATCCTTATTCTTGAAAGATGCTTGGCTAATTCGACCTCATTCCTGGTCGAAGCTTCGACCTCAATTCAGTCCTGTTATTCCAGCTATTTTCAGGTGTCTACTCGAAAGATTTCGGGCAGGATTCACGACCTGGAATTCGACCTGGATTCTGGTCTTTTTTACCCGTTATTTTCGGGTGTCTGCTCGAAAGATTTCGGGCAGGATTCACGACCTGGATTTCGACCTAGTTTCTGGTCTTCCACTTAGCTTTAATTTAGGGTATTGTATTTTCCAAATCCTAATTGGATTTGGGCTTGGCTTTTTTTATTGGGCCTTATTAAATTTTACTGAGCCTCTATTATTGGGCTTTTCCAAATCTTACTGGGCCTGTTTTATTTGGGCTTTTTCAAATCTTATTGGGCCTCTTTTATTGGGCTTTTTCAAATCTTGTTGGGCCTCTTTTATTGGGCTTTTTCAAATCTTGTTGGGCCTCTTTTATTGGGCTTTTTCAAATCTTGTTGGGCCTCTTTTATTGGGCTTTTTCAAATCTTATTGGGCCTCTTTTATTGGGCTTTTTTAAATCTTGTTGGGCCTCTTTTATTGATCAGGGCTTAATACACCCTATTTAGAATGCTCTAGAATTCCTAGGAATATTCTGGAATATTCCTTTTTCTGGGTTTTTTCCTATGGGCCTTTGTCCTTAATGGGCTTTCGTCCCTTCAACTTCCTTTTCCTCTTATATAAAGGAATGAGGAAAGGCTATTACTCCTCACCTTCTCATTTCTAAGTTTTCTTCTTTCTCCTCCTGCTAAGATTCTCAGAGCAATAACAGCAAGTCGGAGCTCAAAGCCTTTTTCAGGAGTGCTTCTTCAGGTAAAATTCCTCCCTTTGCTTTTCGTATCTATTTTTCCATTGTGTGCCATTTTAAGATAGCCTGTTTACGTGCCCTTTTTTTTTTTTTTTAGATGGCTGACAAAAAAATAACTCGCCTGGCCAAGATGAACGTGGCTAGAAAGTCCAACGAGTTCCCTATCTGATCGAGGTACACTTCTTTAATCGATATGATAAACACTCGAGGGGACGAGTACCCGACTGATGCGCATCTGGACGCGCACGATCATATCAGTGCCTTGCGAGACCCCAAGGAGCTGGAAAAGTTGAGCAGCTACTTCAGAATCAAGGAACCTTTTAGGCTGGTTCTTGCAGGTCCGGCCGACAGGGCCTGTCAGTGGAAGAAGGACGCGCTATGCGTCTATAGGGATACTCTAAGGGCAGGTATCAGACTCCCTGTTCATCCATTCATTCCTTTGCTACTGGCTGATGTGGGCATCAGCCCTTGCCAACTTCCCCCTAATTCTTGGAGGCTGATTCTGTGCTATCTGTCGCAATGCGCCAAGCACAATGTCCCCACATCTGTTGCTGTCTTCAGAAAGATTTTTTAGTTCAAGAATAGCCCTGACAAAAGTCCGGGTTGGGTTTCTATAAATCGGCGCCCCACTATCCCCCATATCGTGAATGGGAAGTCCATCCCTGACAACAACTTGGGGTGGAAGAAAGATTTCTTGTTCATTGTTTGGGAAGGTGGAGATTGGGGCTCCCTGTTTCGATCATCCTTTGGGCTGGCCGTGGACGGGAGCCCAAATGATATAACTTTGTCTGATGAGGAGGCTAGAGCTTTCAACCTCCTTATACAAGATAACGGTACTTCCCATTCTTGGGATCTTATTCGGGAGACCGTCCTGGTAGAACGCGGCCTCTCGCCCATTCATAAGAAAAGTAAGTTCCCTTTCTTACCTCCTTTACTTCCTTCATTTTTTATTCCATTGATCTTCAACTGACTTCGTTTGTTGCAGTGGCTGAGAAGATTGAGGAGGCTACTAAGCCTAAGGTCCTGGAGACAACCAGGATGAAGAGGGCTGGGAAGGTCTTTAAAGACCCTCGGCTTGGTGATCGCTTCCCTGAGTTCCTCCTTCAGGCAATGGAGCCAAGCGAGGAAGGCCCCATCCAAGTTTTACGCACCAAGCAGAGGCCAGGGGCCTATTTTCAACCTGCCTGGGGGATCCGGGGCAAGGACTCAATCGTGGGCAGCACGGCGCTGTCCAAGGAATGGTCTAAGCATTCCATCTCCCCGGTGGACTATCAAGACTTTGTCCTTCAACAGGACTTAGAGGGGAATGAGCTTTTTGGAGCCCAAGCTCTGGCGACGGTACGTCCTTTACCTATGCCCTTCATACTTGCCTTTTCATGTTTCTTTTCTAAACTTCTGTTGTTTCTCTTGCA
This sequence comes from Apium graveolens, assembly GCF_009905375.1. Classification (NCBI taxonomy): domain Eukaryota; kingdom Viridiplantae; phylum Streptophyta; class Magnoliopsida; order Apiales; family Apiaceae; genus Apium; species Apium graveolens. Next base: position 285,215,516 of record NC_133649.1, on the reverse strand, counting down.
GGCTAACGCCCATTTCCAAGGGGCAATTCACCAAGCTAAGGCTTGGAAGGTTGGCCTGGAAGATGCCAACAAAAAATTGGAGGAGGCCAACCAAAAAATAGAGGCCCTTGAAGCTCAACTGGCCTCTTCCACTTCTGACCTGGAAACGGCCCGGGCAGAAAATGTCATTTTGAAGGCGTAGAAGGACAAAGCTTTTGATGGCTGGATGGACACCCAGGAATTCAAAGACTTGATGGTGGAGCATGATGCCCTTCTTCACCCAGTTAGCTACAAAGAGGGCTGGGACGCTGCTGTGGAGGCCATCCAGGATGATTTTCCAGAGGTCCTCGAGCAGTCCTCCTTTCCTTGCCCTGTGCGAGTTCCAGAGCTTGGAGGTGTTACTGAGAAGCTTGCTGATATGATCAAGGATGGAGAGGAGGAAGATTCTTCCGAAGAGGAGCTTGAGCCTGTCGCTAAGAAGGCCAGGGTGGAAGAGCCTCTAAGAGCAGCGCCTCAACAGCCAGCATCTCCCGCAGAGGGAACCTCTACAGGGACTTCGGAGGGGATGACCGAGACGTCCGAAGGAACGACTGAGACATCCGAGGAGACTTCAGATAGTGGTTCCGAGGACTCTCAGCCTTCCAAGGCCTAAGTTTTTTTTTGTATATCTTCTTTTTCAACTTCATTCATATCAGAACTTGTTACCCTCCGGGGTTATATTTCATATGTTGCTTTTCTTACCTCTTTCTATTTTAACTTTACAATCTTAATACGCATTTGAACTTTAAACATCCTTAGATTGAAATAATTTCAAACTCTTTAATATAAAGTCTGGTTTTCCAAAACCTTCCACAGCATGGGTTCGACCCTAATCAACAATAACTAGACAATGTAAATTCTACTGGAATATAAAATCCTACGCAAGCAAAGCTTTGAGGTGCTTTTAAACCTACTTGTCACAATGACAAGTGAGAATCGTACTTCGCCTATCTTATACGTAGTAAACCTTCAAGTTTTATGCGTGCCAGGTCCTCGGGACTTCAAAACCATCCATAGTTTCCAGCTTGTAGGTTCCTCTACCCTGAACGCTCTTGACTCTGTACGGCCCTTCCCAATTCGGGGCAAGCTTTCCTTTCTTTCCGACACCAGAAGCCTCTATTTTTCTCAAGACTAGATCACCTTGTTTAAAAAACCTCTCTTTAACCCTTAGGTTGTAGTAGAATGAAGATTTTTTCTGATATTCTACTATCTTTGCATGTGCTTTATCTCGCACTTCATCGATTAAATCCAGGGCTAACCTCCGCCCTTCCTCATTTTCTTCCTCATCAAAAGCCTGAATCCTTGGAGAGGAATGTGATATCTCTACTGGAACTACTGCTTCTGCCCCATATGCCAACATGAAGGGAGTTGATCCTGTCGTGACTCTACAGGTAGTCCTGTAGGCCCATAATATTGGAAGTATTTCATCCACCCAATTATTTCTTGACTTCTCGATCCTCTTCTTTAGTCTATCCAGGATTATCCGATTTGCTACCTCTGCTTGCCCATTGGCTTGCGGGTGAGCCACAGAGGTGAATCGTAACTCAATTTCATTTTCTTCACAATACTTCTTGCATTCCTCATTGTTGAATTGTGTTCCATTGTCAGTGACGAGGATACGGGGAATTCCATATCGGTACATAATGTTTTCCCACAGGAATTGTGCAACCTGCTTAGTTGTGATCTTGGCCAAGGGTTTGGCTTCGATCCACTTGGTGAAATAATCAATGGCTACAATTAGAAATTTCCTTTATGCCGTGGCCATGGGAAAAGGCCCCAAAATATCCATTCCCCACATAGCAAAAGGAATGGGCGAGTTGATAGAGGTCAGCATCTCGGGGGGTTGTCTAACAACAGGTGCATGCTTCTAACAGCGGTCACATTTCTTCATGTATTCTTTGGCATCAGCCATCATTTCTGGCCAATAAAAACCTAAACGAGTTATCTTTTGAGCCAAGGCCCTGCCCCCCAGGTGTTGTCCACAAATAACTTCATGCACTTCTTCAAGAGCCAAGCGTGCCTCATCGGGCCTGAGACACCTCAAGTAGGGAACCACGAAAGATCTTTTGTAAAGAATCCCATCTATCAAAGAGTACCTTAGTGCCCAAACAGTTAACTTCCGTGCTTCAGTTGCATCGCTTGGCAACCAACCGGTCTGAATGTGAGCCTTGATGGGATCAATCCATGACGTCCCCAAGCCTATGGGAGCCACTAGCTTAACATCTATGCTTCGTGTCTTCAAAACACGGAAGTACACACTTCCTGAACTTTCTTCAATCTCAGACGAAGCGAACTTTGATAGCGCATCTGCCTTAACATTTTCTTCCCTTGGAATGTGTTCAACATGGCATTCATTAAATTGGGTCATCACAGCCCTTACTAGGCGGACATACTTAGCCATCGTATCATCCCTTGCCTCAAATTCTCCCTTTACCTGGGATATGATCAGCTTCGAGTCTCCACGGACCTTTAAGTTTTTGACTCTAAGTGTCCCAGCTAGACCAAGGCCAGCTATCAGGGCTTCATACTCTGCCTCATTGTTTGTGGTTGGAAAGTCTAGCTTCATAGCATACTCAATTAAGAACCCATCAGGGCTTTGCAAAACCAATCCTGCTCCACTGGAGTTTGTTTTTGATGCCCCATCAAAATAGAGAACCCAATATTCTTTATCATCCTTCTCTTTGCCTCCATCATCGACTTTCTTGTCTTAAGGTACGGCATCTTCCTGCCCCCCGGCTTCTTGGTTGGGTATGGTACATTCCACCACGAAGTCAGCTAGTGCCTGGGCTTTTATTGTCGTACGTGGCTTATACTTGAGATCGAACTCTCCCAGCTCTATTGCCCACTTAATCAATCTCCCACTTGCCTTGGGACTGTGAATGATATTTCTCAGGGGTTGATTTGTTAGCACCTCAATCTGGTGAGCCTGAAAATAAGGACGCAGTTTTCTCGAAGCCATTACCAAGGCTAAAGCGAATTTCTCAATAGCTGAATAATTCAACTCAGCACCATGCAAAATTTTGCTGACATAGTAAACGGGTTTCTGGACTTTCAATTCCTCCTTAACCAACACCGCGCTCAAGGCGCTCTCTGAAACAGCCAAGTACAAAAATAAAACTTCACTCAGAACTGGCTTAGCCAACAACGGGGCTTGGGCCATATACTTCTTTAATTCTTCAAATGCCTTCTGGTTTTCCTCACTCCATACAAAGTCTTTGATGTTCTTTAGTGATTTGAAGAATGTCAAGCACTTGTCCCCTGACTTGGGAGATGAATCGTCCTAGCGCCGCAACCCTTCCTGTGAGCTTCTGAACATCCTTGACAGTTTTTGGTGGTTCCATATCCAGGATTGCCTTTATTTTATCGGGGTTAGCCTCAATTCCCCTCTTTGAGACCATCAATCCCAAGAATTTTCCAGATCCTACTCCGAAAGCACACTTCGTAGGATTCAATATCATCTTGTGGTACCTTAGGACCTCAAAAGCTTCCCTCAAATGGGTTATATGATCAGTCTTTACTAGACTCTTGACTAGCATGTCATCAACATAGAATTCCATAGTCTTTCCAATAAGATCCTTAAAAATTTTATTCACCAACCTTTGATAGGTGGCTCCTGCATTCTTGAGACCAAACGCCATAACAAGATAACAATAAACACCAAAGTCAGTGATAAATGATACCTTTGGTATGTCATCCTTATGCATTTTGATCTGGTTGTATCCGCTAAATCCATCCATGAAACTCAGCATCTCATGTCCAGCAGTGGCATCAATCAAAGTATCAATTCTAGGCAGCGGAAAACAGTCTTTGGGGCATGCATCATTCAGATCAGTGAAGTCTATACACATCCTCCACTTTCTATTAGCCTTCTTCACCATTACAGGGTTTGCTAACCACTCCAGAAATGGAATCTCCTCAATGAAACCAGCCTCTAAGAGCTTTTCTACTTCCTGTTTTATAGCCTCTTGTCTTTCCGGGGCAAAATTTCTTTTCTTTTGTTTCACTGTCTTCCGGCTTGGATCCACATTTAGCTTGTGAGTAATTAACTCCGGGTCTATGCCTGGCATATCAGCTACTGACCATGCAAACAAATCACTATTTTCTTGCAAAAATTTCACTAACTTCCCTCTAAGGGGCTCCTCTAATGTGGCTCCAATGAAAGTCATCCGCTCAGGATTCTCGAGGTCTAAAGGAACCGAAACCAATTCTTCTGCTGGCCTTCCTCTATTCTCATCATTTTCTCGAACATCCATATCTTCAATAGGAAGAACCTGCCCCCCGACTCCATCTGCCCTCAAAGAGGCCACATAACAGCTTCTAGCCATTTTTTGATCTCCTCTCTCTTCTCCAATCCCGTTTCGGGTGGGAAACTTCATGACTGAATGGTAGGAAGAGGGGACTGCCTTGAAGGCATGTATCCCTGTTCTCCCCATGATAGCATTATAAGTTGAACTAGCCTTTACCACCACGAAATCCAGCATCTGCGTTGCTTGCCTTGGCTCCGTTCCTATGGTGGTCGGCAATTTGATTATCCCTTCCACAGGACATTCTACTCCAGCAAATCCATATATCGGCATGTCGATTGGTGTCAACTGGGAGTCGTTATACCCCATCCTTAGAAAGGTGTCGTGGAGCAAGATATCCACAGAAGCACCATTATCCACAAGGACCCTCTTAACCGGGCTATTTCCTATTATCGGTGTTATGATGAGCGGGTCGTCATGGGGAAACTTCACACCCTCTAGGTCGGAATCATCAAAAGCCAATGTTACTTCTGTCTTGGCCCTTTTCGGGGCTTCGCCAACAATATGCATAACCTCCCTGGTGTATGCCTTTCTGGAATTTTTGGACAATCCAGCAACAGTTGGACCTCCAAAGATCGTGTTTATCACAGGTCCTCGAGGGCGTCGTGGTCCTCCAAAAATTGTATTTATAACCGGCCCTCTAGGTTGGGGATTCCGCCCCTGATCGTCTTGGTCCCTCCTACGATCTTCAAAGTTCTTCCTTCCATTATTGTTTCTGTCCCCTCCATCTCCAGTATACTTGTTCAACCTTTCTTTTCGAATCAAAAACTCAATTTCATCTTTCAATTGCCTACACTCATCGGTGTCATGGCCAACATCCTTGTGAAACCTGCAATACTTGCTCTTATCTAGCTTGGCGGGATCAGCCTTCAAGGGCTTAGGCCAGCGAATATCTCTATCTTTCTCAATCTCCATCAAAATCTGACTTCTAGGAGCACTCAGCTTAGCGTATTCAGTGAACTTTTGCCCAGGTCCTCCCTTCTTGGGGGTTGAATCAGGGTTTTGTTCGGTTCTAGGATATTTGTCCATAGCGATATACTCCAGATCAGTTTTTCGCTTCTTGCCTCCAGTGGGCTCATTACTTACTACGGTCTTCCTCATGCTTTCTTCAACCTTGATATACTTCCCTGCCCTCTCTTGGAGTTGCAACATGTTTTCAGGGGGACGTTTGGCCAAGGACATCTTGAAAAACTCATCCCTAGTTCCTTGTTGCAGTGCTATCATGGCTACCTTATCATCAAGGTCTGGGACTTTTAAAGCCTCCTTTGTAAAACGATTCAGGTAATCTCTCAAGGATTCCTTAGCTCCTTGCACAAGACTCATAAGAGATGCTGAACTTTTCTCATGGACTCTTCCACTGATGAATTACTTAATAAAAGCCTGACTTAATTCTCTGAATGATCCAATAGAATTTGGGGGCAGGCGACTGTACCATCTTTGAGCCATACCCGACAGGGTTTGAGGGAAGGCCCGACACTTTATAGCATCATTCACGGGTTGCAGCAGCAGTGCATTAGAGAATGTCCTAACATGATTAGTGGGGTCTCCCGTGCCATCATAGGCTTTGATAGTGGGCATCTTGAATTTCCTTGAGATATGGGCATTCATTATCTCTTCTGTGAAGGGTGGAGTTGGATCATCAGGATCTCCAAGGGGAAGGAGATTGCTTGGATCAGTTCTTGAGACAGCAGCCCTTCTTCTTACCGGACCATCCAGGTCTATGACAGGAGGAGGATTTCTCCCCCTAGGAGGTATCTGGGGTCTGGTGGCCTGGTGAGCCTCCAAATCACGCCCAACCTTTGGATTTCAGCCTCATAAGCCCTGATCCTTTCCTGCACTTCTTGGGGATTCACCCCTTGGGTGCTTTGGGGGTGTTGCCTTCCATCGGCCACTGGCTCTTTTCCAGGACGCCTCCTTCTCGAGGCCACTTCATCTTCCGAAGATTCGGAGTCTCTCTCAGTGTAAGGACCAGAAAATTCCCGATCCTCAGGGATAGGACCCAAACCTCTTATATAGGAGGGCAACTGCCCTCGTGCTTCGCTTCGCCCAGCATATCCGCTTCCTCCAACCTCAGGGTGAAGGGGCATCCCATAAGGGGGGTTAGTAGTAACAACAGTTGAATATTCATACCCGACGGGTCGAGAATTCACAGGTATATGTACTTGTTGAACTTGAGGATTCGTACCTTGAATAGTCGGGGGAGTTGTCCCTTGTGGCTGAGGTTGAGTTGCCCCTATCTAGGCATCCCCCTGAGTAGATGCATAAGTCGAATGGGGAGGAACCTCCACGGTTGACGAAATCACCTGGGTTGTCTCTGATGGTGTTCCTTCCTCTAGAGCTCTACTTGCTCTCCGCGTTCTCGCCATGGTTGTTTTTGTGCTTTCCCACAGACGGCGCCAAATGTTATGGATAAAAAACTAAGGTTATTATTTGTTGTATTTATTACTAAGATTCGGGAGCTCAAGGCCTTTAATGGCTGCTCTCGTGTTTCGTAGCTTAATTCTACCTTTACGAGATGCCTACGTATCTCTGTGAATTAGAGAATCAAGCCAAAAAACGTAGTTCTGATTTGTGGGGTGAGGCCCCTTATATAGATGTTGGGAGTCCTTGAATTGGACTTGGTATAGGAGACTTGGTGGGCAAGTCTCATAATTAGAATGGACTTTGGAGTCCTAGATAGTAGGAAACTGATTCCTTATCCTTTTAGGTCCCCTTGAGGCTAATCTATAAGGATTTATATCCTTATCGGGACTCTTTCTCAATAGCTGATTTTTCCCTTATTAATAAATTACGAAATTAATTAATAATCAGGGCTTTTGGGCCTTCTTTATTTCATCAGGCCTGATCTGGTCCATCAGGCTTAACCTTTCTGGTCTGAGTATCATATATCTTTTTATTGGGCCTGGCAGCCCATACCTTGTAGTATTTAATTATACTATCATAATTTATTTATCCCTATCATTCACCAACCTCTGATAGGTGGCTCCTGCATTCTTGAGACCAAATGCCATAACAAGATAACCATAAACACCATAGTCAGTGATGAATGATACCTTTGGAATGTCGTCTTTGTGTATCTTGATCTGATTGTATCCACTAAATCCATCCATGAAGCTCAGTATCTCATGCCCAGCAGTGGCATCTATCAAAGTATTAATCCTTGGTAATGGGAAACAGTCCTTAGGACAGGCATCGTTCAGATCAGTGAAGTCCACACACATCCTCCATTTTCCATTGGCCTTCTTCACCATTATAAGGTTTGCTAACCATTCCAGAAATTGAATCTCCTCAATGAAACCAGCTTCTAAGAGCTTCTCTACTTCCTGTTTTATAGCTTCTTGTCTTTCTGGAGCAAAACTTCTTTTCTTTTGCTTCACTGTCTTCCGATTTGGGTCCACATTCAGCTTGTGGGTAATCAGTTCTGGGTCTATGCCTGGTATGTTAGCTGCTGACCATGCAAACACGTCACCATGGTTGTTTGCTTTGGTTCCCGTCCTATGGTTGTTGGCAGCTTGATTATCCCTTCCACGGGGCACTCTACTCCCGCAAATCCATATATCGGCACGTCGGTTGGGGTCAGTTGGGAGTCATTATATCTCATTCTTAAAAAGGTGTCATGGTGCAAGATATCCACTGAAGCACCATTATCCACAAGGACCCTCCTCACCGGGCTATTCCCTATTATCGGGGTTATGACCAGGGGGTCGTCATGGGGAAATTTCACACCCTCCAGATCAGAATCTTTAGAAGACATTGTCACTCCTGTCCTGGCCCTCTTCGGGGCTTCCCCAATAATATACGTAACTTCTCGGGAATACACTTTCCTGGAGTTCTTGGATAATCCAGCAGCAGTTGGTCCTCCAAAAATTGTGTTTATCACAGGCCCTCGGGGTCGCGGTCGTCCGAAGATTGTATTTATCACCGGTCCCCTAGGTTGGGGATTTCGCCCCTGATCGTCTTGATCCCTCCGACGATCTTCAAAGTTCCTTCTTCCATTGTTACTCTTTCCCCCTCCTTCTCCAGTGTACTTGTTTAATCTCCCTTTTCTAATAAGGAACTCAATTTCATCTTTCAGTTTCCTACACTCATCGGTGTCATGACCAACATCCTTGTGAAATCTACAATACTTGCTTTCATCTAACTTGGCAGGATCGGCCTTCAAGGGCTTAGGCCAACGAATGTCTTGATCTTTCTGGATCTCCATTAAAATCTGGCTTCTTGAAGCATTCAGCTTAGCATACTCAGTGAACTTTTGTCCAGGTCCTCCCTTTTTCGGGGTTGAGTCATTGTTTTGCTCAGTTTTAGGATACTTGTCCTTTGCAATATATTCCAGAACGGTTTTCCGCTTCTTGCCTCCAGCGGGCTCGTTACTTACTACGGTTTTCCTCTTGCTCTCTTCCACCTTGATGTACTTCCCGGCTCTATCTTGGAGCTGCAACATGCTTTCAGGGGGGCGCTTGGCCAAGGACATCTTGAAGAACTCATCCCTAGTTCCTTATTGCAGGGCTATCATGACTACCTTGTCATTAAGGTCCGGGACTTTTAAAGCTTCCTTCGTGAAACGATTCAGGTAGTCTCTCAAGGTTTCCTTCGCTCCCTGCACAATGCTCATGAGGGATGCTGAACTTTTCTCATTCACTCTCCCGCTGATGAACTGCTTAATAAAAGACTGACTTAACTCTCTAAAGGACCCAATAGAGTTCGGGGGCAAACGACTATACCATCTTTGAGCCATGCCCGACAGGGTTTGAGGAAAGGCCCGACACTTAATAGCGTCATTCACGGGCTGCAGCAACAGTGCATTAGAGAATGTCCTAACATGATTAGCGGGATCTCCAGTGCCATTATAAGCTTTGATAATGGGCATCTTGAACTTCCTTGAGATATGGGCATTCATTATCTCTTCAGTGAATGGTGGGGTAGGATCATCAGGATCTCCAAGGGCAAAAAGATTGCTTGGATCAGCCCTTGGGACAAAGCCCTACTTTGTGTCGGACCATCCAGGTCTATGATTAGAGGAGGATTTCTCCCCCTAGGTGGTAATGGGGGCCTGGGAGCCTGGTGTGCTTCCAAGTCGCGCTTCAGCCTTTGAATCTCAGCCTCATGAGCCCTGATTCTCTCCTGCACTTCCTGGGGATTCGTCCCTCGGGTGCTCCTGGGACGTTGGTTACCATCAGGCATCAGCTCTTTGCCAGCATGCCTCCTTCTTGAGGCCACTTCATCATCTAAATATTCGGAGTCTCTCTCAGTGTAAGGACCAGAAAATTCCTAATCCTCAGGGATAGGAGGCAAACCTTGTATATAGGGGGCGATCGCCCTCGTGCTTCACTTCGCCCAGCATGTCCACTTTCTCCAACCTCGGGGTAAAAGGGCATCCCATATGGGGGGTTAGTAGTCACAACAGTTGAATACTCGTACCCAATGGGTCGAGAAGTCACAGGTGCATGTAGTTGTTGAAGTTGGGGATTCGTACCTTGAGTAGCCGAGGGAATCGTCCCTTGTGGATGAGGTTCAGTTGCCCCTATCTAGGCTTCTCCTTGGGTGGCTGCATAAGTTGAATGAGGAGGTACCTCCATGGTTGACGAAATCATTTGGGTTGTCCCCGCTTGTGATCCTCCTTGAAGGGCCCTAATTGTTCTCCATGTTCTCGCCATGGTTGTTATTGTGCTGTCCCACAGACGGTGCCAAATGTTATGGATCAAAAACTAAAGTATAATAATTGATGTATTTATCACTAGGGAATGTGAGTTTCGAGGCTCGATATGACTGCTCTTGTGTTTCGTGACTCGATCTTCCTTAAAAAGATGCCTACGTACCTTGCTGATTGCCAAGGATCAAGTCAAAAAATATAGTTCTGATTTGTGGGGTGAGGCCCCTTATATAGATGTTGGGAGTCCTTGAATTGGACTTGGGTTAGGAGACTTGGTGGGCAAGTCTCAGAATTAGAATGGACTTTGGAGTCCTGAGTGGTAGGAAACCGATTTCTTATCCTTCTCGGTTCCTTGGAGACTAATCTTCAAGGATTTATATCCTTATTGGGACTTTTCTGAATAGCTGATTTTTTCCTTATTAATTAATTACGAAATTAATTAATATTCAGGGTTTTGGGCCTTCTTTGTTCCATCAGGCCTGATCTGGTCCATCAGGCCTGATCAATGTGTTAACCTTTTTGGTCTGAATGTGATACATCTTTTATTGGGCCTTATAGCCCAAATCATGTGTTAGATATATTTGATAATGTCATGGCTAATATGATTTGTGTCTAGTTTTCAGATCTTACTTAACATGACAAATCAGTACTTAACTGGAAATCAGCACTTATACTGAAGACAGAACTTAAGATATTAGAACTTAAGTTATCAGAACTTAAGTTATCAGAAGATATTTATCAGGAGATAATATCAGGACTTAAGATGACTTTCAGATAAGGCAGGCGGCTGATTGAAAGGAAAGAAGATCGAGACTAAGACAGAAAGAAATATGCATGAAGAAGGAATTCTATGAAGAATAGAATACTTGGAAGAAAAGATAACTAGTTGATATATTTTAGGAAGCATAATTATATTCCATATTAATTAGAACATTATCTTGTAACTGTGTAGTATATAAACACAGACATCGGGTTTACACTGTATGTGTTATCATTATCGAAGTTATTATTCTTTGTAACCCTAGCAGCTCTCGTGATAATTTGTTCATCACTGAGAGAGGACAGTTCCATATTGTAACAGAGTTTATTGTGTTGAATAAAATCTGTGTTCTGTTATTTAAGTTCTTATATTCGATTTGATAGTAGTAAACACTGTATTCAACCCCCTTCTACAGTGTGTGTGACCTAACAAGTGGTATCAGAGCAATCTGTTAACACACATACAGTTTAAGATCCAAAAATAATCATGTCTGAAGAAGAAACTCCAACCAAGCCCGCCAAAACTGAAGAACCTCCAAAAACCATAACCCATAGTCGATATGAGACTATAAGAGTTCCCATATTGAGATCTTCTGAGTATTATATATGGAAAGTGAAGATGGCTATGTTTCTGGAAGCTACAGATCCAGAATATCTCGACAGGATTAATGAAGGACCACATATGCCAACCAAACTCTCTGTGGAAGTTGCAGGTCAGCCAGCAAAGTCTATACCAAAGGAGAAAAGTGATTACACTGCTGAAGATATCTCATCGATTGCAAAGGATGCAAAGGTAAGACACTTGCTGCATAGTGCCATTGATAATGTCATGTCAAACAGGGTAATTCAATGCAAGACTGCAAAAGAGATATGGGATGCTTTGGAAACAAGGTGTCAAGGAACTGATTCAATCAAGAAGAACAGGAAGACAATACTCACTCAAGAGTATGAGCACTTTGACTCAAAGCCTGATGAGTCATTAACTGATTTATATGACAGATTTGTCAAACTCTTGAATGATTTGTCACTAGTTGACAAAGAGTATGATATTGAAGATTCAAATCTTAAATTTATGTTAGCTCTTCCTGAAAGATGGGATTTAAAGGCCACAATAATAAGAGACAACTATAATCTTGAAGAAACAACTCTTGATGAAATTTATGGGATGCTCAAGACTCATGAACTTGAGATTGAACAAAGAAGCAAGAGGAATGGAAGAAAGTCAAGGACAGTTGCCTTTGTGGCTGAGGAGGAAATTCTCAAAGTTGCTGCCTCAAAGAAAGGCAAGGGAAAAGCTCTCATCATAAAGTCTGATACGGAGCCATCAAGTTCTGATAGTGATGATGACTCAGAAACTGAGAATATAACTGAGATGGACCCTGATGAAGAGATGATGAAGCTGTGTGCTCTTATGGTGAAAGGAATCACAAAGATTGCATAGAGGAAATTCAAGAGAGGAAAGAAGTTTTCCAGGAAAGGTGCAAGTTCTGATAAGAAAGGTTTCATAAAATCTGAAGGCAAAGAAGGAAAGTCTGACAGAGGAGATTATTCAAATGTTAAATGCTACAACTGTGGTGAGAAAGGCCACATATCTCCTGATTGTAGAAAAGGGAAGAGTGACAAAGGCAAGGCTCTTGTCACAAAGAAGAAAAGCTGGTCAGATGCTTCAGATTCTGGGGAGGGGAAAACTATGCCTTGATGGAAAATTCTGATAGTAGTTCTGATACTGCTGACTTAAAGGTACCTCAAACCATTTATGCCTTTCATACTGATGATATTACTGAGTTGAGAAGATATCTTAAAACCATGTTCATTAGTTATAAAGATCAAACTTTAACATGTGAAAGATTAACTTCTGAAAATCTTGCTTATAAAAAGAGGAATAATTATTTAGAAAAAGAGTTAGTCATGTTCCATCAAACTCAGAAAGATAGAGATGATGCCTTTTATGTTAGGGATGAAGTACTAAAAATGAATGAATCTCTAAAAACTGAGTTAGAAAAGGAAAGAGAGATTATCAGGACTTAGACTAACTTTGGTAGAGCAACTCAGGATATTCTTAGTAGTGGAAACTGGAAAAAGGGTTTAGGTTATGGAGATGATAAGAACAGTAAGGGAACTGTAGAAACTGAGCCTATAGTTATTAAACAAAAACCAAAGGTAAATCCTGTTAAGTTTGTAGCTGCAAAGACTGATATTGAGAAATCAGAAGTTAAGGAGAAATTAACTTCTGACAAACCTAAACAGGATAAACCAACTGAAGTTAACATAGGCTTAATGACAAAGAAGCAGCTTATGCATAAGCTGAAAGAGGTTAAAAATGTAAACAAGGTAAAGCCACCTAGGAAAAATAGGAATGGAAAGGAAGGTGTGAACAAAAGTAACAATTATAAGCCTGTTCCTAATGCTCCTAGAAAAACATGTCATAACTGTGGAAATTCTAACCATTTGGCTTCTTTTTGCAGGAAGAATAAGAACATAAACTCCTTATCTTTAAAATCAGGAGTTAAGAGTCAGTCTATTAGATATAGGCCACAAAATACTTGTTTTCATTGTGGTAGTTTATGGCATTCCATTTATACTTGTAAGGAATATCATAGTTTGTACCATGATTATTATCAAATAAAACCTTTTGTAAAGAAAGTTAGCATTATTTCTTCTAGTGTAAGTTCTGATGCAAAGTCTAATATTGCAAATTCTGATAAGAAAATTGTTACCATAAACTATGATGCTAAATCCGCTGCAAATGTTAACAAACTTAATAAGGCCAAAGGATCCAAGCAAGTCTTGGTCCTTAAAACTAATCATTAGTGGTCTTTGTGATTGCAGGGCAACAGAAAGAACATCCCAGTTCTGGACAGTGGATATTCAGGACATATGACTGGAAATAAAGCCTTGCTATTAGACTTTGTGAGGAAAGCTGGCCCAGGTGTTTCCTATGGAGATGGTAATATGGGAAAAACTCTGGGATATGGAAATATCAATCTTGGGAATGTCATCATTGAAAAAGTAGCTCTGGTCTTAGGACTTAAAAACAATCTGCTAAGTGTTAGTCAAATATGTGACAGAGGTTATCATGCGGATTTCTTTGAAGAACACTGTGAAGTTGTAAGCAAATCTACATGCAAAGTTGTTCTGAAGGGATACAGGCATGGTAACATTTATGAAGCCAAGCTTTCAATAAGTTCTAATGGTTCTGCAATCTGTCTGTTGAGTAGAGCATCAATTGAATAAAGCTGGGATTGGCACAAGAAACTCTCTCATTTAAATTTTAACAATATAAATGAACTAGTCAAGAAAAATCTTGTGTGGGGACTTCCAAAATCAGTATTTGCTCATGATGGCCTTTGTGATTCATGTCAGAAGGCAAAATAAAGAAAATCTTCATTCAAGAGCAAGACTGAATCATCAATTCTTGAGCCTTATCATCTACTACATGTTGATCTATTTGATCCAGTGAATGTCATGTCTATTGCAAAGAAGAAGTATATTATGGTCATAGTGGATGAGTTCACCAGATACACATGGATGTATTTCTTGCACACAAAAAGTGAAACTGCATCTATCTTGATTGATCATGTCAAACATCTGGATAAATTGGTCAAAGACTCTGTGAAAAATCATAAGGAGTGATAATGGCACTAGAATTTGATTATGGAAGAGTTCTGTAAAGACCATGGAATAAAGCAGGAATTTTCTGCTCCTGGAACTCCACAGCAAAATGGAGTTGTTGAAAGAAAGAATAGAACTCTTATTGAAGCTGCACGAACTATGCTTGATGAAGCAAAGTTACCAACCTACTTTTAGGCTGAAACTATGTAGACTGCTTGTTTTACTCAGAATGCAACACTTATTAACAAGCATGGAAAAACACCATATGAGATGGTGAAGAAAAAGAAGCCAAATCTGAAGTATTTTCATGTATTTGGATGCAAGTGTTTTGTTCTTAAGACTCATCCTGAACAGCTATCCAAATTCGATCTAAAAGCTGATGAAGGAATTTTTGTTGGATATCCACTTTCCACAAAAGCCTTCAGAGTCTACAATTTAAGAACAAGGGTTGTCATGGAATCTATCAATGTCTCTTTTGATGATAAGAAGATTACTGGACTTGAAGATTTCAATGATCATGATCAGCTGAGATTCAAAAATGAAGTTTTGAATTCCGATTCTGTAAATCCTGACAATCTAAATCCTGATACTGCAAACTCTGATGGATTAAACTCTGATGTTATTGAAACTGTGGTGACTATGCCTGAGGAAAATGCACCTATGCATGGGGAGCATATTGAAGATCCAACCACATCTCAAGAAGCATCAGAACCTACAACAGGCTCTTCAAGAGGTGATGGGCCAAGTTCTGATAATTCTGGAAACTCATGTTCTGATATTTCTGGAAACTCAAATTCTGAAGGATCCAACTCAGAGAGCATAATTTCAGGGGGAGCATCATAAAATGTTGATGGAGACAGCATGGATCATGGGGGAGCATCCAGTTCTAGAGATAACCTTCATTCTGCAAGAAAGTGGACAAAAGCACATACACCTAACTTAATTATTGGAAATCCTGATACAGGTGTCAGAATTAGAACAGCTACATCACATGAATGTCTCTATCATTCTTTTCTTTCTCAGACTGAACCAAAGAAAGTGGAAGCTGCCAATTTCTTGGAGGCAGATTGGTTTCTTGGTTTAGCAAGAAACAGAAGTCAATTTCCACTTCAACTGCAGAAGCAGAATACATTGCTGCAGGAAGCTGTTGTGCACAGATTCTTTGGATGAAGAATCAGTTACTGAATTATGGGTTACAGTTTTATAAAATCCCTATTTACTGTGATAATCAAAGTTCTATTTCTATAATAGTTAATCCAGTTCAACACTCAATGACAAAGCACATAAGCATAAGGTACCACTTCATAAGGGAACAAGTGCATGAAGGTACAGTGGAATTGCATTTTGTTCCAATAGATCAACAACTAGCAGATATCTTCACAAAACCACTGTGTGAAGCTACTTTTACAAGATTGGTAAATGAACTTGGAATGGTTTCAGGTTCTTTCTCTAAATCTGCCTAGTTTATGTTCTGATACATCAGACTTTATGATCAGTATTTACAGATATTACTATCTTTGTGTATTATGTGCTTAAATTGAAATTTGCTTAAGTGTTGATTGTTGTCTGATGTGAATTCTAAACTCTGATAGTGATATGAATGTTTCTGTGACTATTCAATCCAATGAGGGTAATTGTGCTAGATGCTGACCTAGTAGTCTTTAATATACTAAAGATCACATGTATGAAGTAATTGTTTATGTGGAAATCTTTTAACACAAGCAAATTTTGATATTGAGCTTAGTTAAGTTTACTTTGTGTATCTTCTTACTAAGTCAAAAACTAGAATAGTGTTTCTTATCTGTTAAGTTCTGATTTTAGTAAATCTGATGGATGTACTAAGTGCTGATAAGTCTCACTTATCAAAAGAAAAAGAAAAGAAATAAAAATCAGGTACTCCTTTGAGATCTAGAGTAAAAAATGTGGAAGGGAAGACCCAAGTGCATTGCTGGTATTAAGTAATATGCATTAGAAAAGCAAAAAAAATTCTTGGTGACCTTTCACACTCTATGATTACTAGAGAAATACTCTAATAACAGCATAAATTCTGATAAGCAGTCGTGACTTACTTACACTGAGAAGCCACTGTAAAATGGAATTTTAAAAGATGCATAAAATGAGCACAACACAGTTGAGGTGGACTCATGCATGAACTCATTCTAAAGTAGACTTCAGACTAATGACAGATATTGAGCAAAGTTCTTAGTTATGCCTTATTTCTAAGATGTATTGAAGTGAATCAGACTTTACTCTTTGTATGATATTTAGCTTAATGCACACACTTACACTCCATATGAATGATGAAAATTATTGTGGTGATAAATGTTATTTTAGATGAACAGTTTATGTGTCAGATTGCATATATCTGAGGACAAGTTCTGATGGAAGTTCTGATGATTAAGTTCTGATGTAACCATATCAGTATTTTTGTGAAAAATTACAGGAATAAACATTCACTTTTTGAGTTAAGGAGCCATATTCTGATGACTTTTAAATCCTGATAATAATCAAGTTCTGATGCTGATGTGGCAGTATTTATTTACTTGATTTATTTTTGGTCATTACTTGAACGATAATATTTAAACAGAATATTGGTTTATGTGAGATAAAACAGTCATAATCATTATGGGTTAGTGGTTAACGTGTATGTCCTGAAAAACTGCACGTGCACGGTAATTATTGCTTATTTTACGTGCCCATTAACCCTTGTTCTAACCGTTTATTGACTGTTCACATGGTTCCAGGTGTAAAGTGTATCCCATGCTTCAAAAATTCAACTATTGAGTGTAGAGAGTATATATATGAGAGATAAAAGATTTTCTAATCTTTTACTTACTTTTCTATTCTAATCTCTTTTACTTGCTCTCTCTCTCTCTCTCTCTCTCTCTCTCTCTCTCTCTCTCTCTCTTATATTCTGAAGTTGTTTTTCTCTCAGGAATTTTTACAAACACTTTGCAAACATACTATTATTCACTTAATTTCTTACAGAGATGGCACCAAAAGACGTAATTTTCAATGGGGCTAAGTTTGTTCCTAATAACTTCTCCGCTATTCTTAACAAGTTAGAAGCCCCATCAGAACTTCATTTCATTAAGGACTTTCTTACTAGTTCTGATATTGGGTACGCTCCGACCGAACCAAATGAAGTCTCTGCTACTCAAGTGCTGGAGTTCCGGAGAAGCGGAGTATATGATGATGGTGGTGCTCAAGGGTCCCCAAGTATTATTTTTTTATCAGGGGAGGATGAGCATGTCGTGACATTGGCTACGGTTCGACAAGCACTGCAGCTGCCTGAGAACTGTGTTTATTCTACTATTGAGGAGCCAGTTCTTCAAAACATGATGGCCAGTCTGGGTTATGAGAGGACTTTGGCAAAGCTGGGTTAGTTGAAGAGATCTTATATAAGGAGGGAATGGAGTTTCTTCTTTGACTGCATAACCAAGGCTTTTGCAAACAAATGTTCTAATTTCGATGCAATCCCCATATTCAGCCAACAAATCGGGTATACTCTCATTAATCAAACTGATTTTGATTATGCAAGTGCTGTCTTAGGTTTCATTGGGGACTGAATGAGAGAAGACAGACATACTGTTTACTTTGCTAGATTCTGTCAGCTTATTTATAGTTTTTGTTGTGATGATAAGCCCCAATCAGCTAGTGAATTAATTGAAAGGAATATGTCCTAAGTCCAATCGTGTATTAGGATTTAGGAATAACTTTTATGTAATCTGTTTTGATTTCATTGATATTAATAAAAGACTTGTTTTGTTTTTATTACGGGCTCTATCTATTTAAGTGTTTAAATAAGATATACCATAGTTTAGAGTAAAGCTTTTTATGGATTATGATGAGATCATAATAGTGAGACCTAAAAAGATGATAACTCTAAACTTAAATAGTTCTTGGTCATAGGATTACTAACTGGTAATTAATAATCCGCAAAGATCGGTACATACTATGCTTGCTTCATTATGAAGGATGTCTGTTCTCATAGACATTTGTGTGGTGACACTATAGCTAGTATGTAGGTGCTTATTATGGAATAAGTTCACTGAACATGACTCGCACAGCTGAACAACTGATGGAGTTCACTCACGTGTCAGCAGTTGTTCACATAGTGATAGTTGTACAAGTATCCTTAGAATTGAGGTCATCATAGTCATCTTGTGTACACTGAACTATGCTTTGGTTTAGTTCTTAGTTTCCAGGGACAATTATTAGGGCTCTTCTGGGTATAGGAATTTGTACACTAAGATAGTGTATGATCAATAAAGGATCTACCCCTTCTAGTGAAGGAAGCGAATGTTCAAGGTTGATCCACTTATGCTAGTTCAGGAATCTATGGCCAAAGTAAATGAAATTAGAAAGGAGTTTCTAATTTGCATAGAACTACGCATAGTAAATGGTAAGCAAAGTGATTGAATTAAATAGGCTTGACACGAGATCCATGCCTTGTATTTAATCGGGACATTGTAGGGTAGAAGGAGTTTATTGTACGGTAACTATTCACTGAATAGGTTCTTGGTATTCTAAGCAGTGAATTCATATTATCCGGATAGTCGCGATATGCTGAGAAGTATCCCTCACGATGTAGAATAAATGTGATTAATTAATTAATCATATCTAATAAATTAGAGAATTTATATAAATAATGATAAAATAGTTTTATTATTATTTATTTCTACTACCGGCTTAATATTGAACCTACAGGGTCACACCATAAAAAGAGAATGATTTAATGGTGGAGGAATTAATTAATAATGGCTAATAATTATTTATTTATGAAATAAATAATTAATTGGAAAATTTAATAATTGATTAAATGAGATTTAATTGATTATAAATTAATTAAGAAAAGTTCTTAATATTATTAATTAAAGGATTTAATTTTTGGAAATTAAATCAAGAGAGAGAATTATTTCTAAAGTGTTTAGAAAAAGGATTAATGATTAAAAGGTGTTTTAATTATTAATGAGAATAATAAATGGGATAATAATAATAATATTTATGGGAAAATTTCAGCTGAAAATTTTGCCTATAAATACACTATTATAGACCCTATTTTATTCTAACCCACATCAAACCCGAAAACCCAAAAAGTTTGGAAAACCCAATTCTCTCCACCTCCTTCCTCCTCCTTAACATCGTTTTCTTGGTGGATACCGGTAGAGTGCTTCACACTTGAGGAGCAACTGCTATGGATCTCTGATCGTTGTCTCCGAATTATTTTAAAAGGTTAGATTCGATCCCTCGAATTTTTATTCACGATTTATATGCTTTTATTTGGATTTTATATGTGTAAAAGTGTTTTACCATGCCCCCGCTGCGATTAAAATCCAACATTGGTATCAGAGCATAGGTTGTATGCATATAGATCTGTGGTAAAAATTTCAGAATTTTATGTGCTTGTATGAATTAATTATGATTTTTACAAGTTATATTATGGATTAATTTTGTCTGATGAGAAATCGTTTCTCAGAATAATTTTGAATGTTGATCTGGGTTCTACAAGTGTTGTAGATCGTCTGGGTATTTTTTTCATAATTTTATGATGTATAGATTTTTTATTATGAATTTTTGAAGTTGTTTCAATTAAAATTCGTATTAAATAATCATATATATATAATTGTAAGTATGTATATATATCTGTACTCCATCTGCTGTGTCTGTGTTGTCTGTTGTTGATGCTGCACGGAGAAGGACAGAGAATGGCAGGCGGCTCGTTTTCCGAGAAGAAAAAAGCGGCGGCTGCTGAAAGAAAAAAAAAGGGTGTAACGCATTCCGGGAATGCGTTACACACCTGTGGCGCATTCACGGAATGCGTTACATCCTTTAATGGCTTAAAAGGGGTGTAACGCATCACCAGAATGCGTTACAGGGCTTGTAACGCGTTCCTGTAATGCGTTACAGCCCGTCTGTTGATTTTAAAATTGATTTTCTGGGAGTTTCGTAACTCCGTTTTGGGCGTGCAATATACCGTTGGATTCGTTTTTCCGAGACGGATCTAATGGAGTGATCAATTTTAGTTTATATAAAAGTTTTGAACTGTTTATATTCCATGAAGTGTTTTAAACCTATTTTTGATCGTTTGAATTGATTTTAAATGCTTCTTGTGATACATAGAGATGTATATTGCTTGTTCTAATGTGCTAGATGAAGTAACATGCCTACCTTGATGTTTATTCATGTTGATATATGTGATATATGCTTAGTTTATCATGCGATAATAGATTTAGGTGAACTTAAATGAACATAAGGCGTTTGTTAGACAACCTAGTATAGTGAAATTGTTTCATAACCTTAATAATAATATTATGAATACAATCATGAGATTCTTGTGTTTATGAAACACGTAATTGAATATGAATTTTCGATATGAGAGAAAGGATGATTCTGTCAACAACAGATTTCTATCTGTAAGAAAGGGTTATTAAGTGACGCCTCTTGACAATGCTCCACCCGATCTGGGAATCATCTGATTATTGATTATTGATTTGAAATATTTAATTTAAAAGGAAGAATCTCTTTATAATATGATTATGATTGTAACGAAATATAATCCCTCTAAAATTAAATAATATCAAGTAGTAATTGGCCAATGACACAACGGGCTTGTGTCGGTCATAGCCTTCCAACATGGTAGAAAGTAGTTCTTATTTTTAAATCATTGTCATTTCGTGCCACAGCCGAGGGCTTTGATTTCGAAATAAGAAATACTTGTCTATTACAAAGAGATGTGTACATTGAATAAGAATCTAAAGGTCGTTACGTGCCACAGCCGTGGGCCTTTGGGGACTGATTCAATTGTACAGAATGTTGGGTTAGACTTGACTTAGAATATTGAGTTTATCGTGCCACAGCCGTGACTCAATTATTCAAGAGGCTAAAGTTTGATTAGGGAATAACATAAGATGTAATTGACAAGAGTTGTCTGCCTATTGAACATTACATGGCGTTTCGTGCCACAGCCGGGGTTGTGTAATGGAATGTAGGATCCCTATTCCCACTAGCATTATGAATGCTTAATTTTTCACGTAGGGGATTGAATAAATTAGATAAACTAGTGGGAGCCACTTATGAATAAAGACCCGATTCATATAGTGTTTTAAAATGAAATCGAACATTTGCTAAGTGTTGTTATGTGTTTATCATTTACAGATTTACTTTGTACGTTATGTCTTCTGCACTATCACTCAGGAGCATACTGGATGCTCACAAATTGACTGGTCCTAATTATGCTGACTGGCTTCGAAACTTGAGAATTGTTCTCAGGATTGAGAAGCTGGAATACGTGATTGACTCACCTAAGCCTACTGAACCTGCTAGTGATGAACATAATGATGAACATGTTGTGTATCGTAAGTGGATAGATGATGCAAATATTGCTCAATGCATCATGCTAGCTTCCATGAACATTGAGCTATAGAAGCAACATGAGCATATGGATGCTCACACTATCCTCATGCATCTACAAGAGTTGTATGATGTGGCAGGGAGGACAGTTCGATATGAGATATCGAAGGAGCTGTTCGGGTGTAGGATGTCCGAGGGATCATCTGTGAATGACCATGTACTTAAGATGATCAATTTGATTGAACGTCTTGGACAACTTGGTTTTGTCATGGATGGGGAGCTGAGCCAAGACCTGGTCTTGCAATCGCTTCCGAGTTCGTTCTCGCAGTTTGTTGTGAACTTTCACATGAATAAGTTGGATGCCAGCCTGCCTGAACTCCACAACATGTTGAAGACTGCGGAATCGAATTTTCCCCCTAAGAAGAGTTCTGTTCTTCTAATTGGTGAAGGTTCCAATCCTAAGAAAAGGAAGAGGAACCCTTCCAAGAAGAAGAAAGTAGGTGAGAAAACGCCGGTTCCACCAAAAGCTGAAGACCCCAAGAGCAAAGTTGTTTGCTTTCACTGTAACAAGGTGGGGCACTGGAAGAGGAACTGCAAGGTTTACCTTGCAGAATTGAAGAAGAAGAAGGGTAGTGAGACTACCGCTTCTGATTCAGGTATGTTCATGATAGAAATGAATATATCATTAAATCAAATTTCTACTTGGGTATTAGATACCGCCTGTGGTTCTCAAATCTGCAATTTGTTGCAGGGACCAAGGAGAAGTAGGACTCTTGAGGAAGAGGAGGTGATTCTACTGATGGAAATGGAGCAAGAGTTGCTGCTGAAGATGTAGAATCATTTCATTTACATAGGCCTACGGGCAAGACTATTGTTTGAAATAATTGTTATTTTGTTCCCTCGATTGTGAGGAATATTATTCCCATGTTAGACTTGGCTGGATTTTTATTTATTATTGAGAATAATGAATGTTCTATTCTTAGAGATAATATTCTTTATGGACGTGGTACTTTAAATAATGGTCTGTATAAATGTGACATAATTTACTTCAGATTGAACAAACTAATAAAAGAAAAGGGATGATGAAAATCTCACTTCATTATGGCACTGCAGTCTCCATTTAGTAGACATGGAGAGAGGGCTGAAAATTTGCTAGGAATGGTACACACAGATGTATGTGGACCAATATCTAAGCAAGCCATGAGTGGATTTTCATACTTCATTACTTTCATAGCTTATAGATCTGGATTCGGATATGTGTTTGATGAAACACAAGTCTGAGGCCTTTGAAAAGTTCAAAGAATATAAGTATGAAGTGGAGAAACAACCAAACATAGTATTATAATCTTCGATTAGATCGAGGTGGTGAATACTTGAATGGAGAGTTTCTAGATTATCTCAAAGTAAATGGTATAGTCTCCCAGTGGACGCCTCCAGATTGGTATCTGAAAGGAGAAATCGAACTTTATAGGACATAGTTCGGTCCATGATGAGCTATGCAAATCTTCCAGTATTCCTATGGGGTTATGCATTGGAAACCTCAGCATATTTACCGAATATGGTGCCTTCCAAATCTGTTCCTCAAACTCCATATGAGATATGGAAAGAAAGGAAACCGAGTCTTAAACACATTAAGATTTGGGGATGTCCAGCATATGTCAAGAAAGTTGACCCAGATAAGCTGGAATATCGATCCGTAAAATGTAGTTTTGTGGGATATCCTAAAGAGACTTTAGGGTATTACTTTTACACCGATCATCGGGTGTTTGTCTCCAGACATGCTACCTTCTTGGAAAAGGAGTTTATCCTTGAAGGAGACAGTGGGAGTAAAATTGAACTTGATGAAGTTCAAGAAGCACAAACTACTACGGATCAAGTGGAAACACCTGTTTCGACTGAACAACCTTTTGTGGAACATCCCATTCATAGATCATGGAGAGTGTCTCGCCAACCTGAGAGGTAATATGGCCTTGTCATTGAGAATGACAATGAGTTGTCTATCATTGATGACGACGACCCTGTGACCTATAATGAGGCTATGAGTAGTGTTGACTCAGAGAAATGGCATAGTGCCATGAAATCCAGAATGGAATCTATGTATACGGTATACAAAAGATAGATTATAGCAGATGGCCAGGTGGAGACCTATAAGGCCAGGCTTTTGATAAAAGGATTCAAACAAAGGCAATGGATTGACTTTGATAAAACTTTTTACCTATAGCCCTGTTAAAATCAGTTCGGATTTTGCTTGCGATTGCTGCTTACTACGACTATGAGATCTGGCATATAGCCATATGGTTTTCTTTCCAAGGGAAATGAAAACCTAGTGTGTAAGCTGTTGCGAACCATGTGTGGTTTAAAGCAGGCTTCTCGAAAGATGGAACATTCGTTTTGATGAGACAATCAAAGAGTTTGATTTGATCAAAAACGAAGATGAACCATGCGTCTACAAAAGGGTTAGTGGGAGCGCGGTAACATTTCTTGTATTGTATTGAATTAGAGTTGACACACATAACAACATAGCAGACCCACTCACAAAGCTACTTTATGAAAGTCACTTTGATCGTCATAAAGACAAGATGGGTATTAGATACCAGAGTGATTGGCTTTAGTACAAGTGGGAGATTGAAAGGAATATGTCCTAAGTCCAATCGTGTATTAGGATTTAGGAATAACTTTTATGTAATCTGTTTTGATTTCATTGATATTAATAAAAGACTTGTTTTGTTTTTACGGGCTCTATCTATTTAAGTGTTTAAATAAGATATACCATAGTTTAGAGTAAAATTTTTTATGGATTATGATGAGATCATAATAGTGAGACCTAAAAAGATGATAACTCTAAACTTAAATAGTTCCTGGTCATAGGATTACTAACTGGTAATTAATAATCCACAAAGATCGGTACATACTATGCTTGCTTCATTATGAAGGATGTCTGTTCTCATAGACATTTGTGTGGTGACACTATAGCTAGTATGTAGGTGCTTATTATGGAATAAGTTCACTGAACATGACTCGCACAGCTGAACAACTGATGGAGTTCACTCACGTGTCAACAGTTGTTCACATAGTGATAGTTGTACAAGTATCCTTAGACTTGAGGTCATTATAGTCATCTTGTGTACACTGAACTATGCTTTGGTTTAGTTCTTAGTCTCCAGGGACAATTATTAGGGCTCTTCTGGGTATAGGAATTTGTACATGAAGATAGTGTATGATCAATAAAGGATCTACCCCTTCCAGTGAAGGAAGCGAATGTTCAAGGCTGATCCACTTATGCTAGTTCAGGAATCTCTGGCCAGAGTAAATGAAATTAGAAAGGAGTTTCTAATTTGCATAGAACTACGCATAGTAAATGGTAAGCAAAGTGATTGAATTAGATAGGCTTCACACGAGATCCATGCCTTGTATTTAATCGGGACATTGTAGGGTAGAAGGAGTTTATTGTACGGTAACTATTCACTGAATAGGTTCTTGGTATTCTAAGCAGTGAATTCATATTATCCGGATAGTCGCGATATGCTGAGAAGTATCCCTCACGATGTAGAATAAATGTGATTAATTAATTAATCATATCTAATAAATTAGAGAATTTATATAAATAATGATAAAATAGTTTTATTATTATTTATTTCTACTACCGGCTTAATATTGAACCTACAGGGTCACACCATAAAAAGAGAATGATTTAATGGTGGAGGAATTAATTAATAATGGCTAATAATTATTTATTTATGAAATAAATAATTAATTGGAAAATTTAATAATTGATTAAATGAGATTTAATTGATTATAAATTAATTAAGAAAAGTTCTTAATATTATTAATTAAAGGATTTAATTTTTGGAAATTAAATCAAGAGAGAGAATTATTTCTAAAGTGTTTAGAAAAAGGATTAATGATTAAAAGGTGTTTTAATTATTAATGAGAATAATAAATGGGATAATAATAATAATATTTATGGGAAAATTTCAGCTGAAAATTTTGCCTATAAATACACTATTATAGACCCTATTTTATTCTAACCCACATCAAACCCGAAAACCCAAAAAGTTTGGAAAACCCAATTCTCTCCACCTCCTTCCTCCTCCTTAACATCGTTTTCTTGGTGGATACCGGTAGAGTGCTTCACACTTGAGGAGCAACTGCTATGGATCTCTGATCGTTGTCTTCAAATTATTTTAAAAGGTTAGATTCGATCCCTCGAATTTTTATTCACGATTTATATGCTTTTATTTGGATTTTATATGTGTAAAAGTGTTTTACCATGCCCCCGCTGCGATTAAAATCCAACATTAATTTCATCATTCATACTAGCTAAAAGAGCTTTTAATGACTTATTATCTACTGATAATAAGAAGGCTGTGTTAAGACCCCTCCAAGTTCCTTTATTTATCAAACAAGCCTTAATAACCTATGATCCAGTTAAATACACTGAAATATATCCTGATGTCCAACCATCCGAACCTCAACCATCAGCACCTACCACCTCTATACAAACACCTCAAACTTCTCAACCTCAAGCTTCACCATATCCAGTGAAGCCTTCATCTTCCAAACCCAAGAGGACTAAGAAAGTACCTCAGTCTCAACAGAAGAGGAGGAGAATGATTCTGAGAGATGAGTCAGATACTGTGGAACAGGTTCCCATATCAGAACCTATTGTTCTAGAAGCTGAGAAGGTCTCTTCTCAGAAAGATACTGTAACTGGGAGTTCTAGGCCCCTCAAAAGGCTTAAAAAGTTAAATTCTGATGATAAAGCTCCTACAGTGTCTCCACCTTTGAAAAAATTGAAGAAACAGAGAGCTCAGAGGGACATAGTTGAGTCAGATTCAGAGGATGTAGTGGAAGCAGCTAAGGAAGGGGATCAGGATTCTCTGATCTCAACAGAACCAATTGTTATTGAATCATTTCCTTCTGCACAACCAAAAACTGTGTTAGGTCACACACACTATAGAAGGGGGTTGAATACAGTGTTTACTACAATCAAATCGAATATAAGAACTCAAGTAACAGAACACGGATTTTATTCAACACAATAAACTCTGTTACAATATGGAACTGTCCTCTCTCAGTGATGAACAAATTATCACGAGAGCTGCTAGGGTTACAAAGAATAATAACTTCGATAATGATAACATATATAGTGTAAACCCTATGCCTGTGTTTATATACTACACAGTTACAAGTTAAATTCTAATTGATACGGAATATAATTCTGCTTCCTAAAATATATCAACTAGTTATCTTTTCTTCCAAGTATTTTATTCTTCATAAAATTCTTTCTTCATGCATATTTCTTCCTGTCTTAGTCTCGATCTTCTTTCCTTTCAATCAGCCGTCTGCCTTATCTGAAAGTCATCTTAAGTCCTGATATTATCTCCTGATAAATATCTTTTGATATCTTAAGTTCTGTCTTTAGTATAAGTGCTGATTTCCAGTTAAGTACTAATGTGTCCTGTTAGGTAAGATCTGAAAACTAAACACAAATCATATTACACATGACATTATCAAATATATCTAACAATCTCCCCCAACTTGTAAATTAGCATTATATACAAGTTCAACAGATATTTGATGATGTCAAAAACATTTAGTACAAATGCATGAGAATTTGACTAGATAACTACAACTTACAGTCCTTTCAGCTTTACCATCTTTAACTTCTGATAACAGCTTCAGTCTGTATATACTTCAGAATTGAAGTAGTTGTAGATCTTTGACTTGGCTTCAATTTCTAATCTCTTTGATATCAGGAGTTATTCTGAGATAGTTCTTCAACAAATATCTCTCAGCATATTCAAGTTCATTAACCATCCTCCTTTTAGCATTTATCAATTCAGCTGTATCTTCTCCAGTTTGAAAAATAGCTGCTCTGAGATCATTTATCTTAGCTTTTCTTATGTCGTGATCTAGTCTAATCAGATATGCCTTGTCAGACTCTAGATTGAACTCCACAGCCTTATAACCCAGAAAAGTAGTTATAATCTTAGCAGAGTTAGGCTTCATTTCGACAATATCACCTTTGTGATCTCTGTACTTAGGACAGTATGTGCTGTCAGTCTTTACAGAATAAAGCTTCTTCTGTCTTTGAATTAGTGACTTTAAATAACCTGCAGCACTATATGTTAATCTGTTTTTCACTTAAAGTAAGAATAGAACATGTTTCAGTTCCTCAAAATACTTCAGTGGTATAGCATTCTGCCTAATATGGTATACCCTTCCATCTGTCATAAAATATAACAAGATATGTTCTTTCAAGAAGGTATGGTAAACCATTTGTACAGATTCAAGTCGATTCAATCTTTCAGGAGTTGCTCCAACACCTGGTTCACTTAAGGAAGTTGGATCATTGGTAGTGTTGTGTACTCTTCTTTCAACAGAACTACCCAATACAGATTTATCTCTTGCTTCCTTTCCTGTAACAACTCTTGCTTCAAAACCACTTGTTGCAGTCTTCAAAAGTTAAGCCTGTTTAGCTTTGGAGAATCCTGGTAGGAGTATCTTTGAAGGTTTAATATGAGCAATGTCAGAGGTTTCATTTTCCTTTTCTTCTGATATCAAACCAACTTGAGCTATGTCAGAGGTTGCTTGCTTCACTGTCATATCAGAACTTACTATATCTTGACTTTGAACAACATGAGCCATGTCAGAGGTTGTTTGAAAAATCTTCTTATGCATCAGAGTAAGATTAACATCTTCTTCATCATCAGTTATTTCTTCATCCATGACTGGCATATAAACCTTTTCAGGTTCATCAACTTTTTCTTTGCCCTTGGACCTTGGATCAATTTCCACTTGTGATTTCGCTTTGGTTGCCTCAGAATTCATTCTTTCCTTTATCATAATACCCTTAGGTTTTGGAAATTTATTTTCAACAACAGAAGCTTTAGATTTTGTCTTGACACCTTCTGCTTTGAGTCTAGCTTCTTCTTCCTTTAGACTCTCAAAGTCCATTCCTGGATTTTCTTTAAGAAATAACTGCTTTGAAATTTCTTCATCAAGTTCCAGATGCTCACCAGAACTTATCCTTTTACCAGTATCAGAACTTATTATTCACCCAGTATCAGAACTTGTTCCTTGACTTGTAATTCTAGCTTCACTTGATGAAATTCCTTTGCCTTGACCTTGACCTCTACCCTTGTTAGAGTTTCCCTGGTCATCATTTCCATCATCCTTTCCTTTCAGTGTCTGAATAGATTTGCATTTGAACTTAATCACTTTCTCCCCCTTTTTGGCATCAGCAGGTAAAAGAAGAAAGACAAGCAATTCCACTGAGGATTGGATCTCATTGAGTTGATTTTGATGAGAAGCTTGATTCTTCAGAATTTCTTTAATTTGAGTTTGTTGCTTCTCCTGAGTTTTCTCAAAGTAGGCAATTCTGTCAAAGGCTGGCTTGAAAAATCTGTTCTTTTCAAGTTTCACATTCATATCTTGCTGGATCAAGGTTTCTTGAATTTTATTCACCTTGGCATGAGTTGTTGAGTGTTGACCTTGAAGGTGCCTCGTTCTCAATGCAGTAACTCTCAGATATGTCTTGAAATCCTCATTTATAAAACACACCTCAGCAAGAATCTTTTTAGAAGGAACAAAACTAACTGTGTTCCATTCCTTAGTCCACTCCTTTCCTCTAGGAGGTTCACTCCAAGGTACTGGTGCTTCCCCTGTAACAAACTTCTTGACTAAATCAGCTTTATTAACTGTTTGTTGAGGTGCATGTCTTGATGGACCAGCTGCATCAGCATCTAAATTAGCAGCAACTTCACCAGTAGTTTCTTCATTGGCAGCATCAGAACCTGTAGATCCTGCAGTATCAGCATCCTCAGATAAAATAGCAGTATGTGAGGCTATAGAGGCTTCAACATCTTCCTCTAAATTCTGATCTGCAGCCAGGTTCAGATCAACATTCAAAATTGATGTTGTTGGTGGAGTGAGTTGAATTGGTGGAGCTTCCAGATACAAAACCTCGGGCACAATCAGGTTATGAATATCAATTTCAGCACTTGTACCTGGTTCTTTAGTATGTACTGGATCAGCTATAGGTGACATAGGGGGTGTAGGAATTCTGTCTTGAGCAGTTTCTTGTTGTGCAGAAGTAAGTGATTCAATAACAATTGATTCTGTTGAGATCAGAGATTCCTGATCCCCTTCCTTAGCTGCTTCCACTACATCCTCTGAATATGACTCAACTATGTCCCTGTGAGCTCTCTATTTCCTTAACTTTTTCAAAGGTGGAGACAGTGTAGGAGCTTTTTCATCAGAATATAACTTTCTAAGCCTTTTGAGGGGCCTAGAACTCCCAGTTACAGTATCTTTCTGAGAAGAAACCTTCTCAGCTTCTACAATAACAGGTTCTGATATGGGAACCTGTTCCTCAGTTGTTTCTTCAAATCAACAGAATTTAATCAAAACATTCATCACAAAATAGAATTAAAAATCGATGATGTAAAGGTTAATAAATTTTTTAATTAAACATGCACAGTCACATAATTTGAGAAATAAAGAACAAATTTTTAAAAGAAAATTTCATTGATATATCAGATGAGTACATTTCATGAAATTTATCAGTTACATGCAATTACAAGATAGTCCTATTGTGGCGCCCTCCAAACCTGGGTTAGAGGTTTGGGGTCCAAAACACATACACCATATAAAAACCTATATAAGAAATATTATTTGCAATGACCCTGCTTTACATAACCACGGATCGCAACAGGTTAAAGTATGAAAACAAGCCACAACCTTAACTTTTATTATAACACACCAAATCCCATCTAATTTAATTTACAACTGATAATGGAATTATTCTTACAATTTTACTATCTCACTACCGCAATAAGCTCCTGCTAGCTCAATCCAACTCAATCTGGGGTCCTAGCTCGTACATTGAACTGGGGAAATCTCGCTATCAATCGTATCCTTCTTAACTGTAAAATACATACAAAGATTTGCAAGAGTGAGCTAACTAGCTCAGCAAGTCACCATGACAATAATTGAGGTTAATCAATGATCAAACGAGATTATTCAGAGGAATCAAGTTTATTGCTAAACAATCATTAGAATTGGATATTCATTTTAAGTTCTAAAACCAAGGTTAGGCTACTGATCAGTCACGCACTAACCCCGAGCAAAGCACACAACACTGCTCTAATTACTGGATCCAAGGCACACATTTGCCTTAATTGACCATTGCTATGGTCTGACCACGAATCTGGTCCACATATATATAAAAAACTATCTAATTCTAAAGCAGTTCAATATGATAAACAATATAATTCGATAAACAAGATCATAAGCAATGATGGATAAACACTTGAATAAAAACGTAAGGAAACTCATGGATATCTCAAGGGTATATCAGGCTATGTATAAGAAACAGTTTTCAGTCTGTAAAATGATCAGGTATTAGACAAATACTGATTTATCAAGGTATAGTTCTTTGATGTTATAAAGAATGGTTGGGTATAAAATTTTTTGTATTTTCAAACAATTTTGTTCCGGTGTTTGGTGTTTGATAGTTATACATTTGGGGAGTAGTGTCATATCTGTGTGATTTGGTATTTGAAAATCAACAAAGGATGGTTTACGAAAAATTTAAGGCTTATGGCTCAAAGATCAAATGGGGTGATTCGAGTTCAAGGTTGTATGATTCAAAGTACTTACAATATAAAACAGAGCTATTTTGAATACTTAACAATATTTCACGAGAGAATTTGGAAACATTTGCATTATATCTTGAAAGGTTTAGAAGTACTTGCCTTACAGGGCTTTACAACTATTACTGATCGACTCTGATCCGACTCTGTCGCTCAGGCTTTATTGTCTATCCACTAGATCACTTTGGATTCGACCTCAACACTTAAGTCCTTTGATTGCAACTTTACTGAGCTTTTCGACTGACCACCAACTATCTTTTGTCCAATGCCAATTCTCGGGCATTCCGACTAGAACCTACAAGGTCGAAACACCCTAACTAAGACATTCGATTATGCTTGACATATCCTCGCTAACAATCTACCCGAACGTTAACAAAATTTCACAGGTACCCGATTAATTATCGTGTTTCCAACGTGAAACTTCGCCAATTAATCGAAATATTTACCGCATAAAATTCATTTCTTTTTATATCACGGATATTAATCAACTACAACCTGCAAAAATAATAAAATACTGAAATGAATTGTAACAGTAACCGAACCAACAATAAGACAGTCACCAACACCATCACACGCGCTAAATGCGCCACCAACACGCACACACACCACCTACACACACGCACACACAGTACACTACACACAAATAGTCACACACACGCACTGTAACACATATTTATACAGGGAAATACAATTTCATAACAGCATAAACACGAAGCCAAGGTAATCAGACGCCAGCCAGCCCGAACTCACCGGAGCAACGCAGTGGCGGCGATAGCAGAACCTCGCCGGAAAAGAACGACGGAGAAAGAAAATACAGAACGGAAATTGTAATAACCCCAACATTTTTGAACTTTTAATAACCCTTATGAATAGTGTTTTGCTGATTATGCTGAATAAGAAAACTTTCCATGCCACACTATGTAGGGGTTCTTCTATTGTTATTCTGAGATCTTATTAGTACTTTATATGGGATATAAGTTTATGTAAAGATTGTAAGAATCCAAATTCGAACACTTTGATTTTTCCCGAAAATCCACCAGATACCGAAAGAATTGAGTATAAGGTAACAGGATAAAAAGGATTTAAATTCAAGGATTATAAGAGAGGATCATAAAAGGAATATAATGTATTAAGAAAGGTTAAGGAAACCCAAGTAATAAGATCCCGAGTATGATCCCTCAAACGATAAACGAAAACGAAAGTTAAGCGAACCGTATAACAGATCAGCGGTCATTAGCCAAGTAATTAGAAGCTAATCAAAGAGGTTAGTGAGGATGATGTCATCAAACCAATAAGAGGAGGACAAGTGGGGGAGGATGACATAACAAGGTGACATAAGCATGACATAAGGGAAGGAAGTGTGGTTAATTTATAACCACACAATTTTTCATGGTTAAAAATGATTAAAACAAAACAAAAATAAACCAACCAAGGCAAATCAAAACAAAACATAAAAAACACAAAAGCTCTTCCCTTTTCTTCAAAGAAAGCTCTCAGCTTTTTCCTTATTTCAAGAGAAGAATTTTCAAAAATCAAGATCCAACCATTGTTAAATCACAAGGTAATTATCCAAGGTCCCTTATGATTAGTTATGGCTATCCTAGAAGTTTGAGCCTCCAATCCTTCATGATTCTCTTCTAATAAATCAATGAAGAAGATAATGAATAGTGTTTTCAAGATTTCTAACTTGGTTTTCTTTGTTTTTCCTTTATGATCCAAGCATTCCTAAGCTATCTCAAGGCTTCTTAAGGCTTCCTAGCTACTCTAATCACTTCAAGGAAGGTATAACATCTCCAAACCCTAACCTTACTTTGAATATTAGGATGGTTTTGATTGTTATGGTAAAAGAGAAGCTTGATGCTTGTATGTTTAGAGTTTGGGTTGGAGTTGTAGTAATTTGGATGTTGAAATCTTGTTAATTAGTTAAAGAACTAAAGTAAACTTTTAGTTCATGATTGGGAAGTAGTATAAGTTGATAATATTGAGTTATTGGGGCTGTTATGGTGAATTATGGATGGAGTTTGGTTGTAATGTTGATTGTGGGTTGATTTGGAGTGGTATAAATTTGGGTAATCGCGTAAACATAGCCGTCGTAATGCCCGATTTATCGTAGACTGTTTTTGTTCTTAACATAAGAACTCTTGAACTCACTGTTAGGTTTTGACCATTGCCATGTTTAGATAGTTCATGTTACGAGCTTCATTTTGATATGTGGTTCGTTTGAATCCGATGAACGGTTTAGGAGAAACGACCGTTTTAAGTAACGGTGTTTCGCAAACGAACCATTACCCCTCGCCTTACTTTGAAACCTTGGTTAAGGACTTTAAATGACTAATTGGGGTATGATACAATTATTATAAGTGTATTAGGCAGTTGGTAAGGTACTCGCGAAAGAATCGCCTTAAAACTCTTAATGATTAATTTATTAAAAATGGTGGAGCCAAGGGTACTCGAGCGACTTAAGTAAATCGTTAAGCGCGAAAGCGAACGTTAGGACTCTAAATGGTTAAAGTCTAGTTTCTTAAGCGACCGGGGTTTAATTCTGACTCATATTTTTGTTCATAGGTTATCGGACCCACTCTAAGCTTAAGTCTATCCGAGAACACTCAGGCAAGTTTTCTATCCGTTATACTGTTGTTGTGATGTAAACATTTGTATATGCATTATCTTGTGATAGATGCATGATGGTTAATGAGCAAATTCTTGTGATATATTGTAGCATGTGATATGGTATATATGCATGCCTGTTTCGTATTCTTGATACATATATCTGTTGATTCAGTTGATAATACCTATGCTAGAGATAAGCGGTAATTTGCATATACCCTTAGTATACGGGACCCAAAGGTGAACTTTTTTCTAAAACCGGGAGTCGATGGTCCCGAGTATATATATATATATATATATATATATATGAATAGTTTTTAAAACTATGAATCAAATAAGGTTTATTCGATAACCTTATTTTATTAATGAATATTATTTTGAATATTCATTCGAGGGCTTATGACCCCGTTTATTTTATTATTGAATATTATTTTAAATATTCATTCGAGGGCTTATGACCCCGTTTATTTTATTATTGAATATTATTTTGAATATTCATTTGAGGGCTTATGGCTCCGTTTATTTTATTAATGAATATTATTTTGAATATTCATTCGAGGACTTATGACTCCGATTAATTACTATTTATTATTCTTTATTTTATTAAGGAATAATGTGTCGATAATCAAACTCACTTTTGATTATTCAAATAAAGATGGTACTTTCGTATAAGTATATCTTTGGTTATTTAATAATCATTACAAGTATAAGTTTTAAAACTTTTACTTCAATTATTTTTATAAAGATTATTCTTTATGAGAATATTATTTAAATAATAATATTCAGATATTTCCTAATATATTGGGACTGATTTATTTTATTAAATCAGCATCACTCCAAACATTCTTAAAAATGTTTTGCGAGTCTTCAAAATGATTTTAAAAGTTAGAGCGGATCCCAAAACTCATTTTTATATTTAAGATCTTCCTTTCAAAGGGGATTTAAATATCCGCTCAAAACCTGAGGGATCCGGCTCTGTGGTGTGTTTTATATTCGCAACAAGGTTTCCTTTTGGGTGAGTTTTCCTTTCCAGCTAGATACGACTTTTGGGTGGAGTCGTATCAACAAGTTTCTACTTGGGAAAAGGGGGAACGAGCTTTACGTTTCAGAGTCATGGATTTCATCTGAACTAGGAGTGGCGTAAGTGGTCGAGTGGCGCCGGCCCAGCCTAATTATATTGGCCCAAATGGCCTGGAAGTTCCGCTAAGACGGTCGATTCCTTAGGAGTCCAGTGTTCGGTTGACAAGTAAATCTGACAGGTTCTCCTCTATATGTAGAAAATGGTGGGGTTGCACTACTACGACTGATCATCGTAAGTGGTCTTCCTGGCGCGGCAAACTCCCGTAATGAGTTCATCATCCAATTGGATATTTCTGCAACACTACCCAGAGCACTTCGATAGAAATGCTACGGTTGGGCGATTGTTGA
Organism: Apium graveolens; assembly: GCF_009905375.1. Taxonomy (NCBI): domain Eukaryota; kingdom Viridiplantae; phylum Streptophyta; class Magnoliopsida; order Apiales; family Apiaceae; genus Apium; species Apium graveolens. The sequence goes on along the minus strand of NC_133649.1, from coordinate 285,180,126 downwards.
GTATTGCCAGGGTCGAGTTTCAAAATGATGTTTGCATCAAATGAAGTATCTCATAACTTCATTTTATTTTGATGATATTTTAAAGATTGATTCTATACAAGTTTTGTCTTGTAGCTTAATCTATGGGATGAACTATTTATACATTGAACGGTGGTAATTCAAGTAGTATTCGGAAAAGATATAAGTATATTGGAGTATCTTGTAACTTCATCTTTTAAACTTATATCTAGTTAATGATTGTCTTATGAATGACAAAGGTTTCAGAAAAACGTTGAGATAAGGTTAGATATATGAGATCACCTTGCAACGATATTTTTATAAAGTTATAAACTGGAACTCTGTGGATGTTATACATGTCAGAGGATTTCAAATATTGTGAAAAGTATATATATATATACTGAATATTTTGCGAGTTGGTCGCGTTAAGATATCAAACTTGGTTCATTTCTTCTTGACCAAGACTTTCTTGAGTACTATGAGAATGCTCATATATTATTAATCATTATACACATTATTTTGGTGGGCTTGTTGCTCACCCTTTCTTTCTTCTTTCATCACACAACAACAGATAGAAAAGATGAACAAGACCAAGCTTCCAATTCGCAAGCGGTTAGAAAACGTTCCGCAGTTTTCTGGAAGCATTGATGCCGCCGTAGCTGAGGTGGGAGCTACCAATAAGCTAGGTTTTCAACTATTGATGAACCAGACTTATGTATAATATGAATTGTAATAATGGAAAAGAAATGTAAATTATTCAGAAACCCTTTTTAGGTGTAATGGCTTATAATTGTGGAATAAAATGACTTGTGTTATTTTTGGTAGTCATCTCTGAGACTATAACTTGTGGTGTGTGTGTGTATATTGTGGGGTCACAGTACTCAGTAGTTGGTTGACTGTTAAGATTAAGTATTGATAAGGGAAATGGAACTCGTGACAACCCGAATCCCCGACCCCGGATTTGAGGGTGTTACAGAAATGGTATCAGAACTAAGCATTATAAACCTTAGAGATGATGTGGCGTTATGATAATAAGTTCACCAAGATAATAAGAACTCTTGCCAAGTTCATAGTCGGGCTACCTAACGTAGTATTGACAGTTAAAACCATTAAGGGAACCCTTATAAATATTTTGATAGTAATATAGTTCGTTCTCGTATAGGGCAGCGGGGCACCGAACCCTGAGGTTCAGGAGCATCAGCATGAGGATGTTTTATTACGTGTTGGAGATCAAATTGTGAATCCGATAGAGTACCCTAACGAGGGACCAGATGAGATTCATATTGAGAATGTTATGGTTGAGGATGTTATCCCGGAAGGGATTGTTGCTGAGGAGGATCTTATGGAGGATCCCGGCGAGAATGAAGAGAGGACCGCAGAGGAATTGATGACCGTAGTCAGGGCGACTACCAGAGCAAGAATGGCCGCGAGGGTGGCACTAGAGGATGAAGAGTTACCAAGGGCACAAAGGTTAATGAGGGCAGGAGGAGTGGGGCCTTCCACGACACCAATTACACCAGTATTAGACCCTCTTCCAGAGGTTCCTGAAGACATCAATGAGGTTCCACCAATTCCTGTTCCCTCCCTTGTACAGAGCCCAGCACCTACTGAGGAAATGCCACCTTTATCTCCTGCACCATTGTCACCTGATACCGTGCTTGGTTATCTATTTGGATCCCCTGGGCCTGCACCACCTACACCCCATGGACTGCTAGATGCTACCACTCAGGCTTCTCTTATCGCCAATTATTATATGACTTTGGGTGGCCTGTCTGAGGCCCGTAATGTTAGAAGTGATCTGTTGGATCGATTTACTGCACCGAGGATTGAGGGTGGGGTACTTCCGGCAGGATTAGCTTATAGCATGGAAAGGATTGAGGCTACCACCCGTGTTACAGCTAGAGGCCATCTTGAGTGTCAGATTGATCCAGCTCTACTTGCAACTATCCTAGACCTCATCACCGCTTTAATGGAGCAGGTTAGGGATGTCGTGCGTGCCCACATTTCTTGATCCATAATAGTGTGCAGAGTCTGAGCAATCTGACAAGAATTTCATGTAGCACCGCTTTTGGAGGATTAGCCTAAGTTATGAATGATTAGTTTTAATGACTAGATGATTATCTATGGTAGTACTTTTGGGATAGAAGCGATCAGATCAAATGATGTAATTCTTTTTAATGTGTTCAGTTATTGTACCCTCGAACAAATGGTTATGTATATATTCCTTAATTTCAGTTCAGATCAGTTTGTTTGTGATAAGTTCATATTGTTAATTGTACTATAAACACTTAAAAGAGTGTCATGAAGTTTATAGAACTTGAGAATTCATAATTTGCAATCATGCAAGGACAGAACGAGGGAAAGACTTAAGCAAAGTAAGTAAGACAAATATCCAGAGATTCTCAAAATTTTTCCAAGCATATGCCCCCATGAGGAATAAGATTAGGGGCAAACCTTGAATGTGATAATCAGGGAGGTCGTAATTAAGATATAAGGAACCCAGAATATAATGAAGTGGAAAATGAGGATTTTAAATTAAAAGATGACCCCAATTATGGGGAGTAGGAAGAAATATTTAGACTGAGAAAACGGAAGTCGAGCAAGGTAGGAAGAACCAGGATGGTACTCCTATTGGGAAATCCATGGACCTGCCTAAAACAAAACTTATACTTTTACCCCTAACCACCACCTTGAGGAAACAATGTGGTGTGAAATTCTTTCAGGACCTTTAAGTCGCTAAGCTCTCAGAATTCCCAAGAACAAGCGAACCCAGTAGAAGCGAGAGCCTGGCTAAAGGAAATATAGGAATCATTTGAGATTCTAAATGAATGATGAAGCACAAAAGATTGTTTTTGTCACTTACCCTCCTAAGAGAGAGACCACCCGCAGGTGAAAGGCCAAGGAAGGCACGGAGCAAGAGATTATAATAAACTGATTTAAGTTCAGTCAATTGTTTTCAGGAAAGTACTTCCCAAGGTTATGGAGATAGTGTAAAAGCTTTAGAACCAGAACAAAGGCAGACGAGTATGATGAATTATGAATCTAAGTTGTAAAAGTTGTCAAGATTCGTTCTGAGGACACGAATCCAGAATGATGGAATGTTTGAAATCAATGCTTATGTTGTGTTGATTCGTGAAATAATGATAAGAGAAAGGAAAATAAAAAGAAACTGAAGTGGAAAGGAATATAAAGGCAATAGAGTTTGAGGAATGATAAGGGAGTTGGGTATGAGGAAACCCTAAAGAGTCGTAGCAATAGAAATAGAAAAGTATGTAATCATCAGGATGAGGGTGATTCACCACGAGTTAAAGATGATGATTGAAGGAATAAGAGATATATATATTTTATCCCTTGTAAGTTGGAAGGATTCAAGGAAACCTTGAGATAGTTCGAAGGATAAATTATGAGACGCGGATAGACTGAGGAGACAAGAAAGTAAGAAATTAGGAAAATTGGATGAAGGAAGTGACCTTCAAGAATGTGAAGTGTAAGACCGGTGGCATGATACCCAGAAAGGGAGACGCCAGGTATGAAAGATATCCCAACATTGAGATGACTGTTGAGATAAACAACAAAAGAAAATGAGGATTTATTAAGAAGATGTTCACGTTGAACACGACCAATATCTTCCAGAACATCCATGTTATCATTACCAAATCAGGAACGAAAAGCGGATGACCATTGTTATCTTTTGGAGGCCATATGGATTGACCTCAATTTGAATAAGGATGCTATTATGAAATTAGGTATAGACTATCGAGGTGGGAATGATGAATAAGATAATCTATCAAGGATATATGACTTGATTTATCCATGGAAGGATGCAAGTACCTTTTTAAAGGGGGGATTACGGATATAACTTCGATAACTTGAGACGAATCCTAGGGAATGCATAAAGGTTGGCATTTCACCCTTAATAGGGACAGCATGAGTTTTGACAGTATGAATTGGAAAGGATCAAGGTAGCAACAACCTTTAAAGATCAGTAAAGAAATTTTTCAGAAGTATATAGACAATGATTCTGGTATTAATAAATGGTATCTTGATATGCCCTGTATCTAGGGAATATAGGAGGAACGATTCAAGGATAACCTTAGAGGTTTTACAAGGAGAAAGGTAATATTCAAAATTCTCAAGAGTAAAAATGTTGATAAAGGAAAGATGACGTAATTATAATGATGCCAAGTGGGGCACGTGTTAAACCACGAGAAAGTATGGATCGAACCAGTAAAGGTCAAAATTGTTCAGGGCAATTAGGGCCTAAGATAAAAGATGTTCTAAGTATGATTGAGAGTCAGTCGTGACAGTGATTAACCTCTAAAGACTGAGGCAATAACTTATGGAAAAATGGTGATTTTTTTTTTCTCATCAGATTTTAAGGAAAACATCTTCACACAAGTAGTGATTGAAGTGAGGTAGAAAATTTAGTTGGAGGTGGTTAAAAGGATATTGATTGTAAGGAAATTTTACTATCAGGAAAGGCCAAGGAGGTGGCCAACACTTTAAGTGTAAGAGGACAATTATCGGCGCTCGTGCCAGAGGAATACAGTAATAATGGTTAAAGCCGTGAAGGTTGTATTATGGTTTTGAAGATTGACATTCCTTCTGATGACTGTGCAATACCCAACCGTAATAGTAGTTTGGTAAAGGTTTAATTCGTAAAAATCGCCATGAGCGGGCTATCTATCTTAGAAGGAACTATCCTGAGAATAATCCAGGACCATGTTTCAAAAAGGACTAGACGAACCTTTGAGTTAAGTCTTCTATTATTTAAGGCATATGATTAAGAATGGTATTAACCTACTATCGTTGCTTTGATTGAAACTCTTCTACAATTTTATCTGCTTCATGTCATGAAAGTACGTCAGAATTTGGAGTGTTCTTCATGAATTATGATTGGTGATTATGTTAACTCCTTAGAAGAATTTTATACGACATGTATGGACTCCGTATGGTTAGATATTAAGATTTCATGGAAGATGAATGACGACAGTAGGTCAGTGGTAGACCATAGTAATGCAACAATGATTGTGCGAGTAATGAGCTGATTACAACCGTGAGAGTTGTATTGGAATGGATGTTGAGATTGAGTACCACTAATCGGGTCGTGTTGACGTATAAGTTATCTTTGATAGAAAAACTAGGTCGATTATTTACCTATTGAATATTTATTCCTTCTTATCAATAGAGAGTCGTATTACTATACGAGGAAGGTTGCGATGCAAGCATAGAATTCTAGTAACAATGATGTCTAGAATGAGACCCCAGATTCGATTTTCGATGATGAGGGAGTTTCAAAAGTGATTGAGTATAAGCTCGAGGAAGAGCATGGGTCCATAGAATGATGGACGGAATAGCAAAATATTTAGGCATGTGAAATATGATGCTATAATACTTGATGTTGATATAAATACATATATATTTTGTTCTCCTATGACAAACCTCTATAGTTCAGAGGTAGATTCCAAGCCAGATATTTTATGGCAATAATTTTTTTTTTACGTATATACAATTCTCTTCAGTTCATTCTTTTCTCTTCTTTTCATTTCATATAAGCTGAGAAGAACAACCCTTCCAGAAGGGGAGGTATTGCCGAATGACTATCTATCTGTGTGATAGAAGCCTAGTAGGATACCACATGTTGTTTAATTGCTTGTCAAGTACTAAAGGCTGGCCACCTTCTGTACTAACTATGCAATAGAACAAGTGTTCATGATCATAGTGATCTCTCAACACATTCCTTTACTTCTATATGATTGGTCAAATTTTGGAAAATAGAAACAGCTGAAAAAGGAATAGTAAAGTTATGGTGGTATTCGGAATGGAAACACATTCGTGATACTAAGGTTGACGTGGTTATTAAAAGGTTATAAAACGCTAACGAGCAAAAGTATAACCAGTATAATATTAGGAACGGAAGGTAGTAGCGATTACGAACTGGAAAAGAATGGGTATTGAAAAGCAAAAGCTCTAATGCTAAAAGCTATAATGAAAGTCTGTGCAATAGACTTGAAAGAATTTGGAATGATCACTTAACGCGGGTTAAGTTATCTCACGATAATCGATTGAATGTCAGTATCGAGGTATCGCCTTATGAGATCCTTGAAAGAAGACAATGTCGATCTCCCTTATGATATGATGAAGTTGTAGAGCACAAGATGCTCGGACCCGCAGTAGTTCAAAGGACCAAGGATATAATAGATCTAATCAGAGGACGGCCGGTAGTAGCCCAAGATGGACATAAGAAGTATGCTGATTTGACTCGAAAGGACAAAGAGTATTATGAAATAGGGGACCTAGTGATGTTAAAGGTATCCCTTGGAAAGGATTGATGAGGTTCGGAAAGAAAGGAAAGCTAAGTCTACAATTTGTTGGACCCTTTGATATATTAAGACGTATTGGGAAGTTAGCATACGAGCTAGCCCTACCCCCGAACCTGTAGCAAATTCATAACGTGTTCCACGTATCAATGTTAAGGAAGTATAATTCGGATGCCAAACAAATAGGGGCATTTGAGCGCATAGACATGTAACCAAACGTAACTTAAATGGAGCAACCAGGAAGGGTTATAGATTGAAAAGGGACAAGTGCTTGGGAGAAGGGCTATCAAACTAGTCAGAGTTTGATGGTAGAACCACAATGTGGGAAGATTGACTTGAGAGTTAGAAAGTGCAATGCTAAGAAAGTATCCCTATTCATTTTTTTTCCTGATTCCGGGACGGAATCCTTTTAAGGAGGGGAGACTGTAATAACCCAAAAAATTTTGAACTTTTAATAACCCTTATGAATAGTGTTTTGCTGATTATGCTGAATAAGAAAACTTTCCATGCCACACTATGTAGGGGTTCTTCTATTGTTATTCTGAGATCTTATTAGTACTTTATATGGGATATAAGTGTGTGTAAAGATCGTCAGAATCCAAATCCGAACACTTTGATTTTTCCCGAAAATCCACCAGATACCGAAAGAATTGAGTATAAGGTAACAGAATAAAAAGGATTTAAATTCAAGGTTTATAAGAGAGGATCATAAAAGGAATATAATGTATTAAGAAAGGTTAAGGAAACCCAAGTAATAAGATCTCGGGTATGATCCCTCAAACGATAAACGAAAACGAAAGTTAAGCGAACCGTATAACAGATCAACGGTCGTTAGCCAAGTAATTAGAAGCTAATCAAAGAGGTTAGTGAGGATGATGTCATCAAACCAATAAGAGGAGGACAAGTGGGGGAGGATGACATAACAAGGTGACATAAGCATGACATAAGGGAAGGAAGTGTGGTTGATTTATAACCACACATTTTTTCATGGTTAAAAATGATTAAAACAAAACAAAAATCAACCAACCAAGGCAAATCAAAACAAATCATAAAAAACACAAAAGCTCTTCCCTTTTCTTCAAAGAAAGCTCTCGGCTTTTTCCTTATTTCAAGAGAAGAATTTTCAAAAATCAAGATCCAACCATTGTTAAATCACAAGGTAATTATCCAAGGTCCCTTATGATTAGTTATGGTTATCCTAGAAGTTTGAACCTCCAATTCTTCATGATTCTCTTCCAATAAATCAATGAAGAAGATAATGAATAGTGTTTTTAAGATTTCTAACTTGGTTTTCTTTGTTTTTCCTTTATGATCCAAGCATTCCTAAGCTATCTCAAGGCTTCTTAAGGCTTCCTAGCTACTCTAATCACTTCAAGGAAGGTATAACATCTCCAAACCCTAACCTTACTTTGAATATTAGGATGGTTTTGATTGTTATGGTAAAAGAGAAGCTTGATTCTTGTATGTTTAGAGTTTGGGTTGGACTTGTAGTAATTTGGATGTTGAAATCTTGTTAATTAGTTAAAGATCTTAAGTAAACTTTTAGTTCATGATTGGGAAGTAGTAAAAGTTGATAATATTGAGTTGTTGGGGCTGTTATGGTGAAGTATGGATGGAGTTTGGTTGTAATGTTGATTGTGGGTTGATTTGGAGTGGTATAAATTTGGGTAATCGCGTAAACATAGCCGTCGTAATGCCCGATTTACCGTAGACTGTTTTTGTTCTTAACATCAGAACTCTTGAACTCACTGTTAGGTTTTTACCATTGCCATGTTTAGATAGTTCATGTTACGAGCTTCGTTTTGATATGTGGTTCGTTTGAATCCGATGAACGGTTTAGGAGAAACGACCGTTTTAAGTAACGGCGTTTTGCGAACGAACCATTACCCCTCGCCTTACTTTGAAACCTTGGTTAAGGACTTTAAATGACTAATTGGGGTATGAAACAATTATGATAAGTGGATTAGGAAGTTGGTAAGGTACTCGCGAAAGAATCGCCTTAAAACTCTTAATGGTTAATTTATTAAAAATGGTGGAGCCGAGGGTACTCGAGCGACTTAAGTAAATCGTTAAGTGTGAAAGCGAACGTTAGGACTCTAAATGGTTAACGTCTAGTTTCTTAAGCGACCGGGGTTTAATTCCGACTTATATTGTTGTTCATAGGTTATCGGACCCACTCTAAGCTTAAGTCTATCTGGGAGCACTCAGGCATGTTTTCTATCCGTTATACTGTTGTTGTGATGTATACATTTGTATATACATTATCTTGTGATAGATGCATGATGGTTAATTAGCAAATTCTTGCGATATATTGTAGCATGTGATATGGTATATATGCATGCCTGTTTCATATTCTTGATACATATATCTGTTGATTCAGTTGATAATACCTATGCTAGAGATAAACGGTAATTTGCATATACCCTTAGTATAGGGGACCCAAAGGTGAACTTTTTTCTAAAACCGGGAGTCGATGCTCCCGAGTATATATATATATATATATATATATATATATATATATATATATATATGAATAGTTTTTAAAACTATGAATCAAATAAGGTTTATTTGATAACCTTATTTTATTAATGAATATTATTTTGAATATTCATTCGAGGGCTTATGACCCCGTTTATTTTATTATTGAATATTATTTTGAATATTCATTCGAGGGCTTATGACCCCGTTTATTTTATTATTGAATATTATTTTGAATATTTATTCGAGGGCTTATGACTCCGTTTATTTTATTAATGAATATTATTTTGAATATTCATTCGAGGACTTATGACTCCGATTAATTACTATTTATTATTCTTTATTTTATTAAGGAATAATGTGTCGATCATCAAACTCACTTTTGATTATTCAAATAAAGATGGTACTTCCGTATAAGTATATATTTGGTTATTTAATAATCATTGCAAGTATAAGTTTTAAAACTTCTACTTCAATTATTTTTATAAAGATTATTCTTTATGAGAATATTATTTAAATAATAATATTCAGATATTTCCTAATATATTGGGACTGATTTATTTTATTATATCAGCATCACTCCAAACATTCTTAAAAATGTTTTGCGAGTCTTCAAAATGATTTTAAAAGTTAGAGCGGATCCCAAAACTCATTTTTATATTTAAGATCTTCCTTTCAAAGGGGATTTAAATATCCGCTCAAATCCTGAGGGATCCGGCTCTGTGGTGTGTTTTATATTCGCAACAAGGTTGCTATTTTGATAAAAGAGTTTTTGATTACTTACCCAACACTCGGGAAGTAAAATTCTTGGAACAAGTTAATCCATTAACAGGCATCGCCTGGGAAATATCGGTGAGTTTTCCTTTCCAGCTAGATACGACTTCTGGGAGGAGTCGTATCAACAAGTTTCCACTTGGGGAAAGGGGGAACGAGCTTTACGTTTCAGAGTCATGGATTTCATCTAAACTAGGAGTGGCGTAAGTGGTCGAGTGGCGCCGGCCCAGCCTAATTATATTGGCCCAAATGGCCTGGAAGTTCCGCTAAGACGATCCATTCCTTAGGAGTCCAGTGTTCGGTTGACAAGTAAATCCGACAGGTTCTCCTCTACATGTAGAAAATGGTGGGGTTGCACTACTACGACTGATCATCGTAAGTGGTCTTCCTGGCACAGCAAACTCCCGTAATGAGTTCACCATCCAATTGGATATTTCTGCAACACTACCCAGAGCACTTCGATAGAAAGGCTACAGTTGGGCGATTGTTGAGTATTGGCAGGGTCGAGTTTCAAAATGATGTTTGCATCAAATGAAGTATCTCGTAACTTCATTTTATTTTGATGATATTTTAAAGATTGATTCTATACAAATTTTGTCTTGTAGCTTAATCTATGGGATCAACTATTTATACATTGAACGGTGGTAGTTCAAGTAGTATTCGGAAAAGATATAAGTATATTGGAGTATCTTGTAACTTCATCTTTTAAACTTATATCTAGTTAATAATTGTCTTATGAATGACAAAGGTTTCAGAAAAACGTTGAGACAAGGTAAGATATATGAGATCACCTTGCAACGATATTTTTATAAAGTTATAAACTGGAACTCTGTGGATGTTATACATGTCAGAGGATTTCAAATATTGTGAAAAGTATATATATATATATATATATATATATATATATATACTGAATATTTTATGACTTGGTCGCGTTAAGATATCAAACTTGGTTCATTTCTTCTTGACCAAGACTTTCTTGAGTACTATGAGAATGCTCATATATTGTTAATCATTATACACATTATTTTGGTGGGCTTGTTGCTCACCCTTGCTTTCTTCTTTCATCACACAACAACAGATAGAAAAGATGAACAAGACCAAGCTTCCAATTCGCAAGCGGTTAGAAAACGTTCCGCGGTTTTCTGGAAGCATTGATGCCGCCGTAGTTGAGGTAGGAGATACCAATAGGCTAGGTTTTCAACTATTGATGAACCGGACTTATGTATAATATGAATTGTAATAATGGCAAAGAAATGTAAATTATTCACAAACCCTTTTTAGGTGTAATGGCTTATAATTGTGGAATAAAATGACTTGTGTTATTTTTGGTAGTCATCTCTGAGACTATAACTTGTGGTGTGTGTGTGTATATTGTGGGGTCATAGTACTCAGTAGTTGGTTGACTGTTAAGATTAAGTATTGATAAGGGAAATGGAACTCGTGACAACCCGAATCCCCGACCCCGTATTTGGGGGTGTTACAGAAATAGAAAGGGAAACAGAGGAGGGATTAAAGGGAAAGGAAGATGAGACTGTAAAATTGAGAGAGAGATTGCCACCGATTGATACAGGTTAGGGAGAGATAAGATAGGAGAGAGAGACTGATGTTCTGTGTGTTTGTTTTGTTTTTTTTTAATAACAGCAATACACAACATCAAATAAAATGTTGTCACATTTCTATCGAATGACTGAAATTCTGACATGTAGCAAAATAAGATAAATATCAGTTCCCTCCAGTCTAATTCTGTCCCGCATTTTCAATTTAACAACCTGAGTTGCACTTAAAACAAATTCATAAAATCACGAAAGTAGTTTTAAAATGTTATAAATATTCCGAAGTAAATAAAAACATAATTCTTATATTTTTAAAATAATTTCTGAAACAAAATTTATACCCACTTTTATCAATTAAACGAATTAACGCGCGGTGAAATTAATCCCAGAAATTTCCAAAAAAATTTTAAAATTTTTGGAATATTCCAAACTTCAATAAATATAAGTTTCATAATTTTTGAAGAATTCAGGAATTAAATATAGATTTTATGAATAAATGTAATCAGAAAATCATACAGGGCTAAATAAATAATAAAATATTGATTTCTAAATTTTATAAAATCCCAAAAATAAATATTGAAATTATAAAGCCAATAAAATAATTTTAAAGACATTCCAAGTATTTATGCAAATAAATTTGCATTAAATCCACTTTTAAAAGTGAAAGCAATTCAATATACTTAATAATTAATTACACGAACAATCCTGTGTACCATAATCACCTACACAGATAAAATAAAAAAAAATAAAACAACCCCTGGCTGACGGAAGGTATACACATATATTATTCATTTAATAATTCCATAATTACACATTTAAATATTACAAAAATACATGAGTCGTTATATCCTTCCCCCCTTAAAAAGATTCCGTCCTCAGAATCTGATCTTGCTAAATAAACGAGGATATTTGTCAAGCATATCTGACTCTAGTTTTCAAGTAAACTCTTCTACTCAAGGATTTCAAACGTACTTACTATAGATATACACTCATTTCCAATGACTCGTCTTTAACGATCAAAATTTTGGATTGATCACTATGTGCAAAACAAACTTGGACAAGAGCCCCATTGGCTCCTGATCAATCACTTAATTCAAATCAAATACTTACCGCTTTAACTTTGACAGGACAACCACATTATATGTACACACTATTGTGACGGTAACATCAACTCATGAACAACTTTATCTATGTCAATACTTCGAGAATGGTTTACTAATTTTAGGACTTAACCTGTCCCTTCTACTTAGACTTATCCAGTCTCTTTCAAGATGAAACTTGTACTAACACTACTGGTCCTATTTCTATACTCATATTCTCTCTCGATACAATTTCGCCTTCTTTCTTTGTCTACTCCGAGCTGCTTCAACCAATATCCCTACGCTATTGGTGTGCTGAATTAACTTAGAATTTAACAACTTTCTTTCTCCCACTTTATCTCAATAAAAATGAGGACCTACACTTGCGTTCACATGAAGCTTGATAAAATGGCATCCCAAAGCTGACATTGATGATAAATGATCATTCCAGTGTTTCCTTAAAATTCAACCTCTCAACATATCTTACATTTCCTCAATCAATTCCGTACTTTGACTATTCGTTTAAGGATGATAGGCGGTGCTCATTTTCAACTTTAGCTTTCAAACATTTAAACATCTTCTATTCATTTTTATCTGTTAAGGTTGAAAAGTAATCTCATATATTCACTTATTATCACTTTTAGGTATTCGAACTTCATATTCCACTCTTTCCAATTCGTTTGTTAACTCCTCGGTGGTCTTAATTACATCCAATCCTTTCTGTCGGCATAAGGCATCTGTTACCATACGGATTTGCTCAGGTAGTTGTTAATGGATTAATCAGAGTCTTTTGTTAACCTTAGTCAAAATTTCATTTTTGAAAACTCAACGCATAGTTGCTTTCCTTCTGATCCTTGGAGAAAAATCCTTGGGCATTCCACACAGACTTTCTTATTCTTTGAGTAGTTGGGGATGTTATCGATAAATACAATTTGTTTATCTAAGTACTCCTTATACACCATGATCCTTAATTCCTTTTAGTCACCTGATACACTTGTTATTTCACATAATATCACCAGATCTTGCAATGCTCTTAACTTATTTTGATCGTAATCCTTGTTATGTTCTCAGGTCGGATCTTAAGTTTATCCTCAATACATAACACATTTCTTGAATTAGGTCTCATAAGTAATCAATTCTTTATAGGGGTCACTTATTCTTATTCGTTGTTTTTTTAAACTCCTGATAATTAGTACATACTCTCATAATTTCATTCCTTCTTCTCCTTAACATCACTGGTACACTTCACGATTCGCTTCTTGTAAAACCATTCCTTGATCTGCCTTATTCACTAGGCCTCCAATACTTCGCCTTAATTCTTTGACATGTCCAACGCTTCCTAATCCATCTTGAAATTTCCTTCCTATACCTGGTTATCACTATCTTTCTTTAAATTCTGTATATCTTGGTATTTCTTCAATAAATTAAATACTTTATATTGTGAATTCTCTGTGGGATCTTATTTCTTAATTCTTCTACTTGTAGCATCCAAGTGCTAGAAGAAAATTTAGGAATATCGTGATTGTTCTTCTAGGTGCATAATCTTCCTCTTACTAACTGTTAACATCATGATCCATTATCTTCCCTTGACATCTCCTTATTTTTTCTTAACAATTCTGACTGAAAGGTCATACTACCCATCCTTTTTTCCTTGGAATTATATGTCTGACTTCCAACTTTAACTTCTAAAATTCCATAGATAATTCTTCTGGTACAGTTTCTATGTTCGTTTTCTCCTTTTAGCTTATCGTTTGCCTCTATATTTGCTTTTCCTCGTGAATACATACTTCAACCTCTTATGGTCCGTATAGATCTTAAACCTTTCTCCATACATATCATGTTTCCCAATCTTTCAAAGTGAATATTATTATTTCTAGTCCCAAATTATGAGTAGGATACTTCTGCTCATAAGGTTTTGGCTGTCTGGGTGCATATACAATAACTTTATTGTGCTGCATCAACATACATCCTACTTCCTTATGTGAAGCATCACCATGGACTACCAAATCTCCTTGATACCTTCAAAGTGATAAAGCAGGTGTTGTAACCAATCTTTCATTTAACTCCGCAATACTTTCTTCACCCTTCTCCATTTCATATAAACTTCTCGCTTTTCCTGGTTAGCTTCGCCAAAGGTATTACAACTTTTAAAAAAATCCTGCATAAATTTTTAATAATAACCGGTTCAGGGTAAAACTTCTTACTTTTATTGGTGCTTTTAGCCTCCCTTATTCATAGTAACTTTAATTTCTGCTGAATCTCTTTTGATCTTCTCCACATTGACTAGTCATGCTAAGAATTATACTTCATTCAACTTCTTTCTTCTCCAACTTCTCAGCTATCATTAAATGTTTTGCATGGTCCTCCGTTGACTTTAAGTATTACAACTATAGCTTATCCAAATATTCCTTAAAGATTCTTTCCATTAATTTCAAATATTACTGGTATATGGGTTAATCCAAATGACAATACGAGAACAGTACTTAGTTTTGAAAATTATCTTTGATATATCCATAGGTTTAATCTTCAATTGGTGAAATACCAAGTCTTAAATCAATCTTATAAAAGTACTTTGCTTCTTTCGTTTAATCAAACAAATCATTGGTTCGAGATAACAGATACTTGCTATTGATAGTAAACTTGTTGAGCTTTCGCTAGTCGACGCATAATCTCATACTTGCATCTTTCTTATTAACAATTAATACCGGTGCACCTTATGGGGTACACTAGGTCTACTCACTCCTTCTTCTAACATCTCTTGCATCTGCTTTCCTAACTTCCTCATTTTGACTGGTGCCATTTTGGGTAAAGCCTTAGTCACTGGCTTCGTCTCAGGTGCTAAGTCAACCGCGAGCTTCATTTCTCTATCTGGAGGAAATGTTGATAACTTATCTGAAAACATAACTTGAAACTCCTGAATTGCTATAAAATCTTCAAATGTTGTTTGCTTCTGAGTTTTATTTATCCCATAATCACCATAATGCTCACATCTTGATCACAGAAATCATTGTTAACAATTCTTTACCTTCCTTCATCTTCTGAACCTCATCACATTCTCATTTGGCGCCTTCAGAACTATCTTTCCATCACGACGGTCTACCTGGTCATCACGCTTAAATAACTAGTCCATTTCTTAAAATAATGTCAAATCGTCACAAACTTATTGTCAGAAATCTCACTTCCACCATTGGTACTTACTTATTTAACAAACACACGTTCTTGAATTTGCTAGTCCTTTAGTCATAATTTTATGAATTTAACAGGGTAATTCATTCTATCAACAAAACCTTGGGAGCTAAACAATCAAGTTGCTCCCACATCTTTCAATACTTTAACGCATAAGGTATCCACAATAATCATTTATGTCACTACATCCGTACTCTAAGTAACATATTTCACAGGAAAATCACAAATTCTCGTTCTCAAATACATATTCCTTATTGGAGTAGATTTCCTTGACTCCTAATGCATCCCTAACTGGGCTAGTGATTTGCAATTCTCGCAATTTGCCCTTGTTTCCTTCCCATGCATAAGAGGTAGCTGGAACTTTGTCCGCTTGGTTCATAATACGTTGATTTCCATTTGAAAAACTCTTGCTAAGAATGATAGTACCACGAAACAACTAGAAGGATTCACAATTCAACAAAAATTAGAGTTAAAAAGAAAGAAGAAGTAAGGATTTGAATATGAATGAGACAACCACATTGGTACTTAAGATGGCCAGTCTTTCATACCATATGACATACAGCACATGATTAGGTGGCGTCCTACCCGACTCTTTGTCATTCCTGACAAAGCGTCTTACCATAATACTGTTTGTCCCAATCAGAAAGCAAAACTTGAGGGAAACAATTAAATTTGAAAGGAATGCAATACCCTCCTTTTTGATATCATCCTAAGGAGTTTATTAAGAAAAGAAGTTCATATATTTTTAGGAATTAAAAAGGAATATACGCTGTAATAATGAAGACAATAATGACACCATTGGTCACCATCCACATTTCACTTGTATTCATTTTTCGAGCTTGTTCAATCATATTCCCATTGTTCCATATAACAACTTTAGAAAGTACGTTGAAATGCCTTCGCAAATTAAGCATTATGGTAAATTCTTACTTGGTTCTCTGAATTTACAATACTAAGTCTGAAATAAGTATCCTTCCAGGTAATCCGGGTCTTTTAACAAACAAGAAACTCAAGTAGTAACTTGACAACCAAGGTTTAAAACTTATTTTATTAAAACAGCCTTTGAAAATTTGTTAAGAAAATCTCTTTCGAGAATTTGTTTAAGAAAATTTTGAAAATCACACACTTGGTTGTCCTTACTATATGAGTTGGTTGTTGTCCTTTTGACCTATAATCAAGGTACCAAATTAAAGAAACGATCACGCAAAGGTCCATTTACTTCCATTTATATTCTCTCCTTCATTGGGTCCATTTGCCTTCCTTAATCGATGAAAACTTCAGTTATCGTTGCATGTTAGCTTATTCGTAGCTTCACATCAAAGCTCCCATACTGATAATACTTCCATCATCAACTTTGCAATCGTTAAGTGGAACAGACTATCCAATAGTCAACAAGTCTATTTCATAGAACCAAAATTTGCTCATATCACATCACATCACTACTTTACATATCGCATTTATCATAGCACCATCATTTAATTCTATAAATATTCCAGATTTATACTTTTCTCTCTAACTTTTTCATAATTCATCTAATCCATCCCACAACTAATCACGGGTGGCCTATTTACTAGTAGCTCCATTTAATCTGGTAACAGCTATCCTCCGAGACACGTGAATCTTCTTTCCAAACTCCTTCTCACTTTTACTTATATCTCAAATACTCACCATTTACTGTAACTCCCGAATCCATCCTCGTGGATACAATTACTTCATAGGACAAGTTTTAAACTGGGGAATAGAACATGGTGTAGGGTAAACTGAAGAGATACACTCGCAATTGAATGTCCAGTAAAATAAAAATAAGCAGATGGAGGTTCTTAAATAGATAATCTCGTATCAAAAGGTGGTAGAATAGCTTAAAGAGGTGCAACTGTCATAACAGAAGATAGTACTGCTAATACTGATGGAGGAACAAGGTGCAAATCAAATTTGAGAGAAGATAACGATCCTCGAACGGAAAGCTCCAAACGATCAGATGATACAGGGAAATCAGGATCTGTAATTGCCGTTGTCTGGAAATCACGTCGCAAATTAAGAATCCTGAATCGCAACACGAGCTGTACCAGAGACCTACTATACAATCGCACTCAACCTCACAACGTCCTATCTTTCTATTTCCTATTCCTAATCCTAACCTTTTACCCAATCCCGAAAATCTAGGCTTACTTCAGTGACTTATAACATGTAGCTCTGATACCAACCTGTGGCGCCCTCCAAACCCGGGTCAGAGGTTTGGGGTCCACAACACATACACCATATAAAAACTTGTATAAGAAATATTATTTGCAATGACCCTGCTTTACATAACCACGGATCGCAACAGGTTAAAGTATGAAAATAAGCCAGAACCTTAACTTTTATTACCACGCACCAAATCCCAACTAATTTAATTTACAACCGATAATGGAATTATTTTTACAATTTTACTATCTCACTACCGCAATAAGCTCCTGCTAGCTCGATCCAACTCAATCTGGGGTCCTAGCTCGTACATTGAACAGGAGAAACCTCGCTATCAACTGTATCCTTCTTAACTGTAAAATACATAAAAAGATTCGCAAGAGTGAGCTAACTAGCTCAGCAAGTCACCATGACAATAATTGAGGTTAATCAATGATTAAACGAGATGATTTAGAGGAATCAAGTTTATTGCTAAACAATCATTAGAATTGGATATTCATTTTAAGTTCTGAAACCAAGGTTAGGCTGCTGATCAGTCACGCACTAACCCCGAGCAAAACACACAGCACTGCTCTAATTACTGGATCCAAGGCACACATTGGCCTAAATTGACCATTGATATGGTCTGACCACGAATCTGGTCCACATATATATAAAAAACTATCCAATTCTAAAGCAGTTCAATATGATAAATAATATAATTCGATAAACAAGATCATAATCAATGATGGTTAAACACTTGAATAAAAACGTAAGGAAACTCATGGATATCTCAAGGGTATATCAGGGTATGTATGAGAAACAGTTTTCAAACAATTTTGTTCCAGTGTTTGGTGCTTGATAGTTATACATTTGGGGAGTAGTGTCATATCTGTGTAATTTGGTATTTGAAAATCAACAAAGGATGGTTTACGAAATATTTAAGGCTTTTGGATCAAAGATCAAATGGGGTGATTCAGGTTCAAGGTTGTATGATTTAAAATACTTACAATATAAAACAGAGCTATTTTGAATACTTAACAATATTTCATGAGAGAATTTGGAAACATTTGCATTATATCTTGAAAAAGGTTTAGAAGTACTTGCCTTACAGGGCTTTATAACTATTACTGATAGACTCTGAGCCGACTCTGTCGCTCAGGCTTTATTGTCTATCCACTAGATCACTCTGGATTCAGCCTCAACACTTAAGTCCTTTGATTGGAACCTTACTGAGCTTTTCGACTGACCACCAACTATCTTTTGTCCAATGTCAATTCTCGGGCATTCTGACTAGAACCTACAAGGTCGAAACACCCTAACTTAGACATTCGATTATGCTTGACATATACTCGCTAACAATCTACCCGAACGTTAACAAAACCCGACTCGTAACATATTTCATATAATAATACACGTATCACTTAGGGTTCACGTTCTCGAAAATTGGTTCAGTGCTCCTTTTCAGAAAATACGTATACTCATCATTTTATGAAATTAGGGTTACTGAGTTTTAGACAGAACATTCATCGCACATACAATCAAATTTCGTATAAAACACACATGTATATATATAGTCACTCAATTTCCCGATAATCATCGGATACGTTTCCGTATTTTTGTAGTTCAATTTCCCGAAAATTGGACAGCGTCTCCTTCGTTTATCGGACTACCCGTCGAATATAATTGACGTCCAATCACCACAAATAATCCAACAATTTATTCCACCAATACAACCGAAATCCATTTCACAAATCCCATAAACCAATTTAACCAACTAATTATTATTACATCTTATATTTATACTAATATTTATTTATTAATTTATAGGACTCAGAACAACGTCATCACCATCCACCGTCCGCTCGTCGAAATTCATCGCGGACGGCGACAAAATTTCACAGGTACCTGATTAATTCTCGAGTTTCCAACGTGAAACTTCGCCAATTAATCGAAATATTTACCGCCTAAAATTCATTTCTTTTTATATCACGGATATTAATCAACCATAACCTGCAAAAATAATAAAATACTGAAATGAATTGTAACAGTAACCGAACCAACAACAAGATAGTCACCAACACCATCACACGCGCTAAATGCGCCACCAACACGCACACACACCACCTGCACAAACGCACACACAGTACACTACACACACATAGTCTCACACACACATTGTAACACATATATATACAAGAAAATACAATTTCATAACAGCATAAACACGAAGCCAAGGTAATCAGACGCTAGCCGGCCGGAACTCACCGGAGCAACGCGGAGGCGGCGATAGCAGAACCTCACCGAAAAAGAACAACGACGGAGAAAGAAAATACATAACGGAAATAGAAGGGGAAACAGGATGAGGGATTAAAGGGAAAGGAAGATGAGACTGTAAAATTGAGAGAGAGATTGCCACCGATTGATACAGGGGAGAGAGAGATAAGATAGGAGAGAGAGACTGATGTTCTGTGTGTTTGTTTTGTTTTGTTTTAATAACAGCAATACACAATAGCAAATAAAATGCTGCCACATTTCTATCGAATGACTGAAATTCTGACACGTAGCAAAATAGGATAAATATCAGTTCCCTCTAGTCTAATTTTGTCCCGCATTTCCAATTTAACAACCTGATTTGCACTTAAAACAAATTCATAAAATCACGAAAGTAGTTTTAAAATGTTATAAATATTCCGAAGTAAATAAAAACATAATTTTTATATTTTTAAAATAATTTCTGAAATAAAATTTATACCTGCTTTTATCAATTAAACGAATCAACGCGCGGTGAAATTAATCTCAGAAATTTCCAATATAATTTTAAAATTTTCGGAATATTCCAAACTTAAATAAATATAAGTTTTATAATTTTTGAAGAATTCAGGAATTAAATACAGATTTTACGAATAAATGTGATCAGAAAATCATACAGGGCTAAATAATTAATAAAACATTGATTTCTAAATTTTATAAAATCCCAAAAATAAATATTGAAATTATAAAGCCAATAAAATAATTTTAAAGACATTCCAAGTATTTTTTGCAAATAAATTTGCATTAAATCCATTTTTAAAAGTGAAAACAATTTAGTATACTTAATAATTAATTACACGAACAATCCTATGTACCATAATGACCTACACAGATAAAATAAAAAAAAATAAAACAACCCCTAGCTGACGGAAGCTATACACATATATTATTTATTTAATAATTCCATAATTACACATTTAAATAATATAAAAATACACAAGTCATTATATCCTTCCCCCCTTAAAAAGATTATGTCCTCAGAATCTGATCTTGCTAAATAAACGAGGATATTTGTCAAGCATATCTGACTCTAGTTTCCAAGTAAAATCTTCTACTCAAGGATTTCAAACGTATTTACTATAGATATATACTCATTTCCAATGACTCGTCTTTAACGATCAAGAATTTGGATTGATCACTATGTGCAAAACAAACTTGGACAAGAGCCCCATTGGCTCCTGATCAATCACTTAATTCAAATCAAATACTTATCGCTTTAACTTTGACAGGCCAACCACATTATATGTACACACTGTTGTGACGGTAACATCAAGTCATGAACAACTTTATCTATATCAATACTTCGAGAATGGTTCACTAATTTTAGGACTTAACCTGTCCCTTCTACTTAGACTTATCCAGTCTCTTTCAAGATTAAACTTGTACTAACACTACTGGTCCTATTTCTATACTCATATTCTCTCTCGATACAATTTCGCCTTCTTTCTTTGTCTACTCCGAGCTGCATCAACCAATATCCTTACGCTCTTGGTGTGCTGAATTAACTTAGAATTTAACAACTTTTTTTCTCCCACTTTATCTCAATAAAAATGGGGACCTACACTTGCGTTCACATGAAGCTTGATAAAATGGCATCCCAAAGCTGACATTGATGATAAATGATCATTCCAGTGTTTCCTTAAAATTCAACCTCTCAACATATCTTACATTTCCTGAATCACTTCCGTACTTTGACTCTTCATTTAAGGATGATAGGCGGTGCTCATTTTCAACTTTAGCTTTCAAACATTTAAACATATAAAAATACACGAGTCGTTATACCTATTATATGATTCTTAACATCAACAGCCTTAGTCCTAGCCTAAGAAGACCTAACGACTACTTCTTCTGCTGCTGACGGTGAAGAGAAACCAAAGGATGACAATTAATTCTTCTTCCTACTTTCAATAAAGAGAACAGCAAGACGGATGATTTGCTCCTGCTGTTTGAGAATATGAAGATGAACTTCTCTTTGGAAAGACAACAAATCATTTTTAATATTCTCTGGAAGTTGAATCCAGATGACGAATGAAATGTTGTGGATAGAATATGAGGTCAGAATTCCATTTCGAAAGATAGTCACAGTATCTGTTCCATAACAGTAATACCAACTAAAATGTTCCATTGTTTGAGAGAAATGAACAGATGTGGTTTTACTGATGAATGATCAGTCATTTAAATAGGCAATGGAATACTAAGGGTCGCGAGGAATGTGTAACAATTACAAGTAAAGATAATGACCCCTCGACTCCCTAGACTGATGTGTGATAATAACAGTCAGTAAAAGATTTAAAGCCAGAGTTAATGGGCACGGGATATAATAATAATTACTGTGTGCATGCAGTTTTTCAAGAAATACACGTTAACCACTAACCAATAATGATTATGACTGTTTTATCTCACATAAACCAATATTCTGTAAAAATATTATCGTTCAGGTTATGACAAAAAATAAACCAAGTAAATAAATACTGCCACGTCAGCATCAGAACTTGATTATTATCCGGATTTAAAAGTCATCAGAATATGGCTCCTTAACTCGAAAAGTGAATGTGTATTCCTATAATTCTTCACACAAATACTGATATGGTTTCATCAGAACTTAATCAATAAAACTTCTATCAGAACTTTTCCTCAGAATTTATGCAATCTGACACATAAATTGTTCATCTAAAATAACATTTATCACCACAGTAATTTTCATCATTCATATTGAGTGTAAGTGTGTGCATTAAGCTAAATATCAGAGAAAGAGTAAAGTCTGATTCACTTCAGTACATCTTAGAAATAAGGCATAACCAAGAACTTTGCTCAAAATCTGTCATTATTCTGAAGCCTGCTTTAGAATGAGTTTATGCATGAGTCCACCTCAACTGTTTTGTGCTCATTTTATGCATCTTTTGAAAATTCCATTTTACAGTGGCTTCTCAGTGTAAGTGAGTCACGACTGCTTATCAGAATTTATGTTGTTATCAGAGTATTTCTCCAGTAATCATAGAGTGTGAAAAGACACCAAGAAAATTTTATTTTGCTTTTCTAATGCATATTACTTAATACCAGCAATGCACTTGGGTCTTCCCTTCCATATTTTTTACTCTAGATCTCAAAGGAGTACCTGATATTTATTTCTTTTCTTTTCTTTTTCTTTTGATAAGTGAGGCTTATCAGCACTTAGTACATCCATCAGATTTACTAATATCAGATCTTAACAGATAAGAAGCATTTATTCTAGTTTTTGACTTAGTAATAAGATACACAAAGTAAACTTAACTAAGCTCAATATCAGAATTTGCTTGTGTTAAAAGATTTCCACATAAACAATTACTTCAAAAAGGGATCTTTAGTATAGTAAAGACTACTAGGTCAGCATCTAGCACAGTTATCCTCACTGGATTGAATAGTCACAGAAACATTCATATCACTATCAGAGTTTAGAAATTCACATCAGACAACAATCAGCACTTAAGCAAAGTTCAATTTAAGCACAGAATACACAAAGATAGTAATATCTGTAAATACTGATCATAAAGTCTAATGTATCAGAACATAAACTAGGCAGATTTAGAGAAAGAACCTGAAACCATTCCAAGTTCATTTACCAATCTTGTAAAAGTAGCTTCACACAGTGGTTTTATGACGATATCTGCTAGTTATTGATCTGTTGGAACAAAATGCAATTCCATTGTACCTTCATCCACATGTTCCTTTATGAAGTGGTACCTAATGCTGATGTACTTTGTCATTGAGTGTTGAACTGGATTACCTGTCATAGCAATAGCACTTTGATTATCACAGTAAATAGGGATTTAAGAAAATTCTAACCCATAATCCAGTAACTGATTCTTCATCCAAAGAATCTGTGCACAACAGCTTCCTGCAGCAATGTATTCTGCTTCTGCAGTTGATGTGGAAATTGACTTATGTTTCTTGCTAAACCAAGAAACCAATCTGCCTCCAAAAAATTGGCAGCTTCCACCTGTGCTTTTCCTGTCAATTTTGCATCCTGCAAAATCTGTATCTGAGTAACCTATTAGCTTAAAGTCTGATTCTCTAGGATACCACAATCCTAGATCAGCTATACCGTTAAGGTACTTGAAAAGTCTTTTCACAGCTGTTAAGTGACGTTCTCTTGGATCTGCTTGAAATCTTGCACAAACACAGGTAGCATACATGATATCAGGTCTACTTGCAGTGAGATAGAGTAATGAGCCAATCATACCTCTGTAATCAGTAATATCTACTGATTTACCAGTATCCTTGTCCAACTTTGTTGCAGTGGCCATAAGAGTGGATGCACTTGAACAATCTTGCATTCCAAACTTCTTCAACAAATTTCTGGTATACTTAGATTGACAAATAAAAGTTCCTTCTTCATTCTGCTTGACTTGAAGTCCCAGAATATAGTTAAGTTCTCCCATCATACTCATTTGATATCTTGACTACATCATCTTGGCAAACTTCTTACAAAGTCTGTTCTTCCAATTCTCCATTGAGAAAAGCACTTTTCACATCCATTTGAAAGACTTTGAACTTCTTGTGAGCAGCATAAGCCAAAAATATCCTTATGGCTTCCAATCTAGCAACTAGTACAAATGTTTCATCATAATCAATTCCCTCCTGTTGAAAGTATTCTTTTGCAACCAGCCTTGCTTTGTTCCTTGTAATTATGCCATAACTGTCAGTTTTGTTTCTGAACACCCACTTTGTACCAACAACAGACCTGTTCTTTGGTCTTTGCACTAGGGTCCAGACTTTATTTCTTTCAAATTCATGTAACTCTTCCTGCATTGCTTGCACCCAATCAGCATCTTGAAGAGCTTTTTCTACTTTCTTTGGTTCAGTCTGAGAAAGAAAAGAATGATAGAGACATTCATTTGATGTAGCTGTTCTAGTTCTGACACCTGCATCAGGATTTCCAATAATTAAGTCAGGTGTATGTTCTTTAGTCCACTTCCTTGCAGATGGAAGGTTTTCTCTAGAACTGGATGCTCCCCCATGATCCATGTTGTCTCCATCAACTTATTCTGATGCTCCCCCTGAAATTATGCTCTCTGAGTTGGATCCTTCAGAATTTGAGTTTCCAGAAATATCAGAACATGAGTTTCCAGAATTATCAGAACTTGGCCCATCATAACTTGATGAATCAGAACTTGAAGAGACTATTGTAGATTCTGATACTTCTTGAGATGTGGTTGGATCTTCTGTATGCTCCCCCTGCACAGGTGCATTTTCTTTAGGCGTAGTCACCACATTTTCAATAACATCAGAGTTTAATCCATCAGAGTTTACAGTATCAGGATTTAGACTGTCAGGATTTACAGAATTAGAATTTAAAACTTCATTTTCGAATCTCAGCTGATCATGATCATTGAAATCTTCAAGTCCAGTAATCTTCTTATCATTAAAAGAGACATTGATAGATTCCGTGACAACCCTTGTTCTTAAATTTTAGACTCTGAAGGCTTTTGCAGAAAGTGGATATCCAACAAAAATTCCTTCATCAGCTTTTAGATCAAATTTGGATAGCTGTTCAGGATAAGTCTTAAGAACAAAACACTTGCATCCAAATACATGAAAATACTTCAGATTTGGCTTCTTTTTCTTCACCATCTCATATGGTGTTTTTCCATGCTTGTTGATAAGTGTTGCATTCTGAGTAAAACAAGCAGTCTGCACAGCTTCAGCCCAAAAGTAGGTTGGCAACTTTGCTTCATCAAGCATAGTTCATGCAGCTTCAATAAGAGTTCTATTCTTTCTTTCAACAACTCCATTTTGCTGTGGAGTTCCAGGAGCAGAAAATTCCTGCTTTATTCCATGGTCTTTGCAGAACTCTTCCATGATCAAATTCTTGAACTCAGTGTCATTATCACTTCTTATGATCTTCACAGAATCTTTGACCAATTTATCCAGTTGCTTGACATGATCAATCAAGATAGATGCAGTTTCACTTTTTGTGTGCAAGAAATACACCCATGTGTATCTGGTGAACTCATCCACTATGACCATAACATATTTCTTCTTTGCAATAGACATGACATTAACTGGACCAAATAGATCAACATGTAGTAGGTGATAAGGCTCAAGTATTGATGATTCAGTCTTGCTCTTGAATGAAGATTTTCTTTGTTTTGCCTTCTGACATGAATCACAAAGGCCATCAGGAGCAAATACTGATTTTGGCAGTCCTCTCACAAGATCTTTCTTGACCAGTTCATTTATATTGTTAAAATTTAAATGAGAGAGTTTCTTGTGCCAATCCCAACTTTCTTCAATTGATGCTCTACTTAACAGACAGATTGCAGAACCATCAGTACTTGTTGAAAGCTTGGCTTCATAAATGTTACCATACCTGTATCCTTTCAGAACAACTTTGCCTGTAGATTTGGTTACAACTTTATAGTGTTTTTCAAAGAAATCCACATGATAACCTCTTTCACATATTTGACTCACACTTAGCAGATTGTGTTTAAGTCCTGAGACCAGAGCTACTTTTCCAATGATGACATTCCCAAGATTGATATTGCCATATCCCAGAGTTTTTCCAATGTTGCCATCTCCATAAGAAACACCTAGGCCGGCTTTCTCCACAAAGTCTGATAACAGGGCTTTATTTCCAGTCATATGTCCTGAACATCCACTGTCCAGAACTAGGATGTTTTTCCTGTTGCCCTGCAATCACAAAGACCACTAATGATTAGTTTTAAGGACCCAGACTTGCTTGGATCCTTTGGCCTTTTTAAGTTTGTTAACATTTGTAGCGGATTTAGCATCAGAGTTTATGTTAACAGTTTTCTTATCAGAATTTGCAATATCATACTTCGCGTCAGAACTTACACTAGAAGGAATAATGCTAACTTTCTTTACAGAAGGCTTTATTTGATAATAATCATAGTACAAACTATGATATTCCTTACAAGTATAAATGGAATGCCATAAACTACCACAATGAAAACAAGGATTTTGTGGCTTATATCTAACAGACTGACTCTTAACTCCTGACTTAGAGGGTATGGAGTTTATATTCTTATTCTTCCTGCAAAAAGAAGTCAGATGGTTAGAATTTCCACAGTTACGACATATTTTTCTAGGAGCATTAGGAACGGGCTTATAATTATTACTTTTGTTCACACCTTCCTTTCCATTCCTATTTTTCCTAGGTGACTTTACCTTGTTTACATTCTTAACATCTTTCAGCTTATGCTTAAGCTGCCTCTTAGTCATTAAGCCTATGTTAACTTCAGTTGGCTTATTCTGTTTAGGTTTGTTAGAAGTTACTTTCTCCTTAACTTCTGATTTCTCAATTTCAGACTTTGCAGTTACAAACTTAACATGATTTACCTTTGGTTTTTGTTTAACAACTATAGGCTCAGTTTCTACAGTTCCCTTACTGTTCTTATCATCTCCATAGCCTAAGCCCTCTTTCCAGTTTCCACTACTAAGAATATCCTGAGTTGCTTTACCAGAGTTAGTCCAAGTCCTGATAATTTCTCTTTCCTTTTCTAACTCAGTTTTTAGAGATTCATTCATTTTTAGCACTTCATACCTAACATAAAAGGCATCATCTCTATCTTTCTGAGTTTGATGGAACATGACTAACTCTTTTTCTAAAGATTCATTCCTCTTTTTATAAGCAAGATTTTCAGAAGTTAGTCTTTCACATATTAAAGTTTGATCTTTATAACTAATGAACATGGTTTTAAGATATCTTTTCAACTCAGTAATATCATCAATATGAAAAGCATAAGTAGTTTCAGGTACCTTTAAGTCAGCAGTATCAGAACTGCTATCAGCATTTGCCATCAAGGCATAGTTTTCCTCATCCTCAGAATCTGAAGCATCTGAACAGCTTTTCTTCTTTGTGACAAGAGCCTTGCCTTTGTCACTTTTCCCTTTTCTGCAATCAGGAGATATGTGGCCTTTCTCACCACATTTGTAGCATTTAACATTTGTGTAATCTCCTCTGTCAGACTTTCCTCCTTTGCCTTCAGATTTTCTGAAACCTTTCTTATCAGAACTTGCACCTTTCCTGGAAAACTTCTTTCCTCTCCTGAATTTCCTGTATGCAATCTTTGTGATTCCTTTCACCATAAGAGCACACAGCTTCATCATCTCCTCATCAGGGTCCATCTCAGGTATGCTTTCAGTTTCTGAGTCATCATCACTATCAGAACTTGATGACTCAATATCAGACTTTGTGATGAGAGCCTTGCCCTTGCCTTTCTTTGATGCAGCAACTTTGGGACTTTCCTCCTCAGCCACAAAAGCAACTGTACTTGACTTTCTTCCATTCATCTTGCTTCTTTGTTCCATCTCAAGTTCATGAGTCTTGAGCATCCCATAAATTTTATCAAGAGTTATTTCATCAAGATTATAGTTGTCTCTTATTATTATGGCCTTCAAATCCCATCTTTCAGGAAGAGCTAACAGGAATTTAAGATTTGAATCTTCAATATCATACTCTTTGTCAACTAGTGACAAATCATTCAAGAGTTTGACAAATCTATCATATAAATCAGTTAATGACTCATCAGGCTTTGAGTCAAAGTGCTCATACTCTCGAGTGATTATAGTCTTTTTGTTCTTCTTGATTGAATCAGTTCCCTGACACCTTGTTTCCAAAGCATCCCATATTTCTTTTGCAGTTTTGCATTGAATTACCCTGTTTGACATGACATTATCAATGGCACTATGTAGCAAGTGTCTTACCTTTGCATCCTTCACAATCAATGAGATATCTTCAGCAGTGTAATCACTTTTCTCCTTTGGTACAGACTTTGTTGGCTGACCTGCAACTTCCACAGAGAGTTTGGTTGGCATATGTGGTCCTTCATAAATCCTGTCGAGATATTCTGGATCTGTAGCTTCCAGAAATATAGCCATCTTCACTTTCCATATGGAATACTCAGAAGGTTTCAACATGGGAACTCTTATAGTCTTATATCGACTATGAGTTATGGTTTTTGGAGGTTCTTCAGTTTTGGTGGGCTTAGTTGAAGTTTCTTCTTCAGACATGATTGTTTTTGGATCTTAAACTGTTTGTGTGTTAACAGATCTACTCTGATACCACTTGTTAGGTCACAGACACTGTAGAAGGGGGTTGAATACAGTGTTTACTACAATCAAATCGAATATAAGAACTGAAGTAACAGAACACATATTTTATTCAACACAATAAACTCTGTTACAATATGGAACTGTCCTTTCTCAGTGATGAACAAATTATCACGAGAGCTGCTAGGGTTACAAAGAATAATAACTTCGATAATGATAACACATATAGTGTAAACCCTATGTCCGTGTTTATATACTACACAGTTACAAGATAATGTTCTAATTGATATGGAATATAATTTTGCTTCCTAAAATATATCAACTAGTTAACTTTTCTTCCAAGTATTCTGTTCTTCATAGAATCTTTCTTTATGCATATTTCTTCCTGTCTTAGTCTCGATCTTCATTCCTTTCAATCAGCCGCCTGCCTTATCTGAAAGTCATCTTAAGTCCTGATATTATCTCCTGATAAATATCTTCTGATATCTTAAGTTTTGTCTTCAGTATAAGTGTTGATTTCCAGTTAGGTACTGATTTTTCCTGTTAGGTAAGATCTGAAAACTAAACACAAATCATATTACACATGACATTATCAAATATATATAACAAACTGCTCAAGACAGAATACCTACACCTTCTATGTCACCTATAGTTGATCCAGTACATACTGAAGAACCAGGTACAAGTGCTGAAATTGATATTCATAACTTGATTGTGCCTGAGGTTTAGTACTTGGAAGCTCCACAAATTCAACTCACTCTACCAATAACAATAATTTTAGATATTGATCAGAACCTGGCTGCATATCATAATTTAGAGGATGATGTTGAAGCCTCTATAGCCTCACATACTGCTATTTTATCAGAGGATGCTGATACTGCAGGATGTACAAGTTCTGATGCTGCCATGAGGAAACTACTGGTGAAGCTGCTACCAATCTAAATGCTGATACAGCTGGTCCATCAGGACATGCACCTCAACAAACAGTTAATAAAGCTGATCTAATCAAGAAGTTTGTTAAGGAAGCACCAGTACCTTGGAGTGAAACTCCTAGAGGAAAGGAGTGGACTAAGAAATGGAACACAGTTAGTTTTGTTCCTTCTGAAAAGATTCTTGCTGAGAATCTGGCAAAAGCTGATGAAATGCTGTTAAATGATGATTTTAAGGCACAGATGAGAGTTACTGCGTTGAGTACTAGGCACCTTCAAGGTCAACACTCAACAACTCATGCCAAGGTGAATAAAATTCATGAAACCTTGATCCAGCAAGATATGAATGTAAAACTTGAAAAGAACAAATTTTTCAAGCCAGCCTTTGACAGAATTGCCAACATTGAGAAAACTCAAGAGAAGCAACAAGCTCAGATTTCCGAAATTCTAAAGAATCAAGCTTCTCAGCAAGCTAAACTCAATGAGATCCAATCCTCAGTGGAATTTCTTGTCTCTCTTCTTTTACCTGCTGATGCCAAAAAGGGGGAAAAAGTGATTAAGTCCAAATACAAATCTATTCACACACTGAAGGGAAAGGATGATGGAAATGATGACCAGGGAAACTATGATAAGGGTAGGGGTCAAGGTCAAAGCAAAGGATTTTCATCAAGTAAAGCTAGAATTACAAGTCAAGGAACAAGTTCTGATACTGGGAGAAGAATAAGTTCTGATACTGGTAAAAGGATAAGTTCTGGTGAAAATCTGGAACTTGATGAAGAAATTTCAAATGAGTTATTTCTTAAAGAAAATCCAGGAATGGACTTTGAGAGTCTAAAG
Source organism: Apium graveolens (assembly GCF_009905375.1). Classification (NCBI taxonomy): domain Eukaryota; kingdom Viridiplantae; phylum Streptophyta; class Magnoliopsida; order Apiales; family Apiaceae; genus Apium; species Apium graveolens. Next base: position 285,149,443 of record NC_133649.1, on the reverse strand, counting down.
GAAGAAGAAGTTAGACTCAAAGCAGAAGGTGTCAAGACAAAATCTAAAGCTTCTATTGTTGAAAAGAAATTTCCAAAGCCTAAGGGTATTGTGATAATGGAAAGAACAAATTATGGGGCAACCAAAGCCAAATCACAAGTGGAAATTGATCCAAGGTCCAAGGGTAAAGAAAAAGTTGATGAACCTGTAAAGGTTTATATGCCAGTCATGGATGAAGAAATAACTGATGATGAAGAAGATGCTAGTCTTACTCTGATACAAAAGAAGATTTTTCAAACAACCTCTGACATGGCTCATATTGTTCAGAGTTAAGATGTAGTAAGTTCTAATATGACAGTGAAGCAAGCAACCTCTGACATAGCTCAAGTTGACTTGATATTAGAAGATAAGGAAAAGGAAACCTCTGACATTGCTCATGTTAAACCTTCAAAGATACTCCTACCAGGATTCACCAAAGCTAAATACACTCAACCTTTGAAGACTGCAACAAGTGGTTTTGAAGCAAGAGTTGTTACAGGAAAGGAAGCAAGAGATAAATCTGGATTGGGTAGTTCTGATGAAAGAAGAGTGCACAACACTACCAATGATCCAACTTCCTTAAGTGAACCAGGTGTTGGAGCAACTCCTGAAAGATTGAATCGACTTGAATCTGTACAAATGGTTTACCATTCTATTTTGAAAGAACATATCTTGTTATATTTTATGACAGATGGAAGGGTATTCCATATCAGGCAAAATGCTATTCCACTGAAGTATTTTGAAGAACTGGAACATGTTCTATTCCTACTTCAAGTGAAAGACAGATTAACAGATAGTGCTGCAGGTTATTTAAAGTCACAAATTCAAAGACAGAAGAAGCACATACTGTCCCAAGTACAGAGATCACAAAGGTGATATTGTCAAAATGAAGCCTAACTCTGCTAAGATCATAACTACTTTTCTGGGTTATAAGGCTGTGGAATTCAATCTAGAGTCTGACAAGGCATATCTGATCAGACTAGATCAGGAGATAACAAAAGCTAAGATAAATGATCTCAGAGCAGCTATTTTTCAAACTGGTGAAGATACAGCTGAATTGAAAGATGCAAAAAGGAGGATGGTTAATGAACTTGAATATGCTGAGAGAAGTCTTTTAAGGAATTATCTCAGAACAACTCCTGATATCAAAGAGATCAAAAATTGAAGCCAAGTCAAAGATCTACAACTGCTTAAATTCTGAAGTATATACAGACTGAAGCTGATATCAGATCTTAAGGATGGTAAAGTTGAAAGGACTGTAAGTTGTAGTTATCTAGTCAAATTCTCATGCATTTGTACTTAATATTTTTGACATCATCAAATATTTGTTGAACTTGTATATTATGCTAATTTACAAGTTGGGGGAGATTGTTAGATATATTTAATAATGTCATGGCTAATATGATTTGTGTCTAGTTTTCAGATCTTACTTAACAGGACAAATCAGTACTTAACTGGAAATCGACACTTATACTGAAGACAGAACTTAAGATATCAAAACTTACTTTATCAGAACTTAAGTTATCAGAAGATATTTATCAGGAGATAATATCAGGACTTAAGATGACTTTCAGATAAGGCAGACGGCTGATTGAAAGGAAAGAAGATCGAGACTAAGACATAAAGAAATATGCATGAAGAAGGAATTCTATGAAGAATGGAATACTTGGAAGAAAAGATAACTAGTTGATATATTTTAGGAAGCAAAATTATATTCCATATCAATTAGAACATTATCTTGTAACTGTGTAGTATATAAACACGGACATAGGGTTTACACTATATGTGTTATCATTATCGAAGTTATTATTCTTTGTAACCCTAGCAGCTCTCGTGATAATTTGTTCATCACTGAGAGAGGACAGTTCCATATTGTAACAGAGTTTATTGTGTTGAATAAAATCTATGTTCTATTATTTGAGTTCTTATATTCGATTTGATAGTAGTAAACACTGTATTCAACCCCCTTCTACAATGTATGTGTGACCTAACATCATGTGTAATTAATACAATATTTAATTACATAATCAGGATTTATTTATTCCCTATCAATAAGATACCATGCTTCAAGAATATCAACAGACTTAATTATCAGAGTTTGAGAATTATCCTGAAATCATTCCCAATTCATTCACCAATCTTGTGAATGTAACTTCACATAGAGGTTTGGTGAATATATCTGCTACTTGCTGATCTGTTGGAACAAAGACCAATTTCACTATACCTACTTCCACATGTTCCCTTATGAAATGGTACCTGATACTGATGTGCTTAGTCATTGAATGATGCACTGGATTTCATGTCATTGCAATAGCACTTTGATTATCACAATATATAGGAATAGAAGAATAGTCTAACCCATAATCCAGTAATTGATTCTTCATCCATAGAATCTGAGCACAACAGCTTCCTCCATCAATGTATTCTACTTCTGAAGTTGATGTAACACCCCCAGATCCGGGGTCGGGGATCCGGGTCGTCACGAGTTCCATTTCCCTTAATAACACCCAATCTTAATAATTACTCAACTACTCTGTACTGTGACCCCACAATAAACACACACACCACACGTTATAGTCTCAGAGATGAACATCCAAAAATAACCACAAGTCATTTTATTCCACAATTATCTGCCAATACACCTTAAAAGGTTTTCTGAATAAATTTACATTTCTTTGCCATTATTACAATTCATAAATATAAATAAATCTGGTACATCAAAAGTTGAAAGCCTAGCCTATTGGTAGTTCCTACCTCAGCTACGGCGGCATCAATGCTTCTAGAAAACTGCGGAACGTCTCCTAATCGCTTGCGAATCGGGAGCTTGGTTCTGTTCATCTTTTCTATCTGTTGTTGTGTGATGAAAGAAGAAAGCAAGGGTGAGCAGCAAGCCCACCAAAATAATATGTATAATGATTAATAGTATATGAGCCTTCTCATAGTACTCATGAAAGTCTTGGTCAAAAGAAATGAACCAAGTTTGATATCTTAATGCGATGAAGTCGCAAAATATTCAGTATATATACATATATACTTTTCAAAATATTGGAAGTCCTCTTCCATGCATAATATACACAAAGTCCCAGTGTATAACTGTATACAAAAAATATCGTTGCAAGGTGATCTCATATATCTAACCTTGTCTCAACGTTTTTCTGAAAATCTTTGTCATTCATAAGACAATTATTAATTAGATATAAGTTTAAAAGATGAGGTTACCAAATACCCCAATATACTTATATCTTTCCCAATACTACTTGAACTACCACGTTCAAGTTATAATCAGTTTCAAAAGTTCATCACATAGATGAGACTACAAGACAAGATTTGAATAGATTCAATCTTTGAAATATTATTGAATGAAATAAAGTTACGAGATACTTTATTTAGTCCCGATATATATATATCCACATATATATATCTCTTAAACATTTCCTGGAACCTCTGTTATGTAAAGTATGAACAGAGTTTGAAACATCCAATGAATTTTGGAAAGGAAAAGAATTTTGGCATAAACCAGATATCTTGCTGATCAGGCAAAGATACCAATAAGTAACCTTTTCTACTAGTAGATGGATGAATCCCCCACCGGTCATCACCCTGGCCACATAAGGACCTTGTGCTGGACCGCCACCCGGCCTCTTACGCGTTGATGGACTGCCACCCAGCCACTTACACTTTGATAGACCGTACCCCGGCCTGTCGCTTATGCCGACTCAATTAGATGGGCTTACTTCCCGAACATTGGGCAAGTAATCAATTCATTTATCAAAACAGCAACCTTGTTGCGAATATAAAATACACCATAGAGCCGGATCCCTCAGGTTTTGAGCGAGTATTTAAATCCCCTTAAAAGGAAGATCTTAAATATAAAAATGAGTTTTGGGATCCGCTCTAACTTTTAAAAATCATTTTGAAGACTCGAAAACACTTTAAAGAGTGTTTGGAGTAAAGCTGATTTAATGAAGTAAATCAGTCCCCATATATTAGAAAATATCTGAATATTATTATTTAAATAATATTCCCATAAAGAATAATCTTTATAAAAATAATTGAAGTAGAAGTATTAAAACTTATACTTGAAATAAACATTAAATAACCAAAGATATACTTATATGAAAGTATTATCTTTATTTGAATAATCGAAAATAAGTTTGATTATTAACACTTTATTCTCTAATGAAATAAAGAATATATTTCAGTAATAAGCGGAGTCATAATACCTCGAATGAATATTATAAATAATATTCATTAAATAAAATAAACGGAGTCATACATCCTTCAATGAATAACCAATTAATAATCAATAATAAAATAAAGGAGTCATACATCCTCAAATGAATATCCAAGTAATATTCAATAATAAAATAAAGGAGTCATAAGTCCTCGGATGAATATTCATAATAATATTCATTAAATAAAATAAAGTTATCGAATAAACCTTATTCGATTAATAGTTTTGCAAACTATCACCATATATATATAAATATATATGTATATATATATCCATATCCATACATACAAAATCTACTCGGGATCCTCGACTCCCGGTTTTAGAAAATATTTTCACCTTTGGGTCCCTATACTAAGGGTATATGCAAGTTACCGCTATCCTCTAGCATAGGTATTATCAACTGAACCAACAGATATATATGGCAAGAATATGAAACAGGCATGCATATATATATCATATCAGCATGCTTCAATATATCGCAACATTTGCTAATTAACCAACATGCATCTATCGCAAGATAATGCATATACATATATTCATCACAACAACAGTTATAACGGGTAGAAAACTTGCCTGAGCGACTGGGGGTTACGAATGGCTCGGGACGAGTCTGGTAACCTATAAACAACAAGTAAGTTGGAATTAAACCAAAGTCACTTGTAAATCTATACTTTAACTAACTTAGACTCTAACGCTTGTTTTGCGCTTACTGATTCTCTTAAGTCACTCGAGTACCCTCGGCTCCACTATTTTTAATAATTTAACCTTTACGAGTTTTAAGGCGATTCCTTCGCGAGTGTCTTACCAACTGCCTAACACACTTACCATAAATGTTTCATACATTAATTAACCCATTTTGGTCTTTAACCTATGTTTCAAAGTAAGGCGAGGGGAAAAGTTTCGTTCGCGAAACGCCGTTATTTGAAACGGTCGTTTCTCCTAAACCGTGCATCGGAATCGAACGAACTACATATCAAAACGAAGCTCGTAATATGAGCTATCTAAACATGGCAGTGGTCATAATCTAGCAGGGGGTTCTCGGGTCCTAATGTTATGCACAAAAACAGTCCAAAGAAAATGGGACGTTACGACGGCTATGTTTACGCGATTACCAATGTTTAAACTACTCCAATTAACCACCAACCAACTCATAACCATCAATACAACAAAACTTCACCTAAACCATACCACATCAGTCCATAATCTCCAAGGTTTTCAACTCAAACAACCACAATCAAGACCTATGAACTATAATCAAGCTTCAATTACCAAAACACTTCCAAATCAAACCAAACTACTAATAATCACAATCCATGCTTCTCATTTCACAACACCAACCATTAAACTTACTAACAAATAAAGTAAAGGCTAGGGTTTGAAGTTTATACCTTCCTTGGGAGGTGTTAAGTTGCTAGGAAGCCTTAGGGAGCCTCCTACAAGCTTGATCTTTCCAAAGAAATCAAGAACACAAAGTTAGGCTTTGAAGTTTCTAAAAGTCCGATTTAAAGAACTGTAAAAATGAGGGTCTTACCATGATTATTTGGACGAGACTTGTGAACAAGAGTTGTAGGCCATCTCAATACCTTTCCAATGAGCTATAGAACACAATATTTGAGTGAGAAATGAAGGAGATACAGCAGTTTTAGTGTTCTGGTTCTGTTTTGGCCGAGAGCATGAAGAACAATGCCTTGGTTTCTTTTTGATTTTGATGAAAAATGATTTGCTTGGCTTGGTTGGTTTGATTTTTGTGTTTGTTTTAGTAAATTACCTAGTTGCCCTTGATTTTGTGTGGTTAAAAAGCCACCACATCTCCTTCCTTCCCATGTCATGCTTGTGTCATCCTCATGATGTCATCCTCCCCTCCTTGTCCTCTTTCTATTGGCTGGATGACATCATTCCCACTAATCCCCTTGATTAATGTTATTCCTAGAGGATTAACAATGAGATTTACAGAAGGGGGGGTTGAATGTAAATCTCAAAACTTTTTCAAGTTTTGAGAAGTTTATTAAAGCAGTGTGTTCTAGATGAACAAGTGTATGAATTGCTTTGAGCTAATGCAGACAGATATATATTCAAACACAAAATGTAAAGAACACAACAAACTTTAAAAACTTTTCTGGTGGATTTGTTGTTCCACCAGAGATGGTATATTAGAAAATCTGTGTTCAACAATGTTGATCACAGCTGCATCCTAGTACAAACTAGATGAATTTTCTCTCAAGATATTTCTTAACAGCTCTGGAAAAAATCTATCTAATTACTAGCTTCTTCTTGGTTTATATATATTACCAAGTGTACAAGTGAAAAACAATATAAAATTACAATAGTAAAATAAGTTCTTCACTTGCTTCTTTTCCTGTTCACTCAAGTACTTTGTTGACTATTGCAACTTTGTACTAAAGAAGAACGGCTGCTTTTTCTGTTGATCCTGAAATTCGGCTACCACATCTCAGGTTTTCTCTGTCAACCCACGTGCCTCTGTTTGTAGGTACAACTACCACTTATCAACGGCTAATTAGCAGAACATCCGTTGAAGCTTTCATCCGTTGATGACTTCATCCGTTGAAGCTCTCATCCGTTGAAGGATGTTATCCGTTGAAGCTTTCATCCGTTGATGCTCTCATCCGTTGAAGGATGTTATCCGTTGAAGCTTTAGAGACATCCGTTGAAGCTTAGCTTCTCATCCGTTGAAGGTCTTTTAAGTCATCCGTTGATACCACTTCATTTATACAAAATTACAAGGCATGAAATATTTACAATTGGCCTTCCTATCTGCATATCATCTAGTAGTCAACATGACTCATAGTTTCTCTCAACTTCTAAGAATTACAATTTTAAATACAGAGACTGAAATATGCTACAATACTAGACTTATTTCTAAGTAAAGCTACACCATCAACGGATAGCCAAAGTGGTCTTATCCGTTGAGGCTACAGACACTAAATTTCTACTTAAGTGTTTTGTTAAACATATCATCAAACTAATGCACATATATTCCTAACAATCTCCCCCTATTTATGTCTATAAGAACTGTAGGCATAAATTCAGGGTTAACTTGATGATAACAAAACACTTAACAAATATTTGAATTGAAACTAAGTAGAAATATAAAAAGTGCTGCAAAAGTGTATGTACTAGGAGGTAATTGAAGATTTACAGTATTTCCAAGGGTGCTCCTCTAGCCTGAGCAAATCATCATTTTCTTCTTTGTTCCCTGGTTTTCTTTCCTAGCCCTTTGTCATTTCCCTCAATTTGGAGTTGGAGTTGTCTGAAGAATTCAGCTTCATCTTCATCACTGATATCCAACTTAGATTGCATTTCCTTGAGAGTTTCATTGCTGGCAATCTTGAGTTGGTCTTCAAGTCTGAAAAATCTTCTGACTCCTTTGTCATCTCTAAATTCCATCAACCAATGAGGTGATTTGTGAATTTTAGTTCCCCTTTCTTGTATGAGTAAGGTTCTGGGCAAAGCATTTGGTTCCCTCCAAGTCTTCCTTATGTTGGCAATCTTGTTGAGAATTTCAGTCTTGGCTGTTCTGGTAAAGCCAGAATCCTTTTTGATGGCTGAAAAGACTCTGATCAAGGTAGAGTAGCCTTCATTTAGAATCCTGTAGAGAGGCCATGTTCTTTCCCCAGCTCCTTTATATCTGAACACTAATCTTTCTGGTAACTGTTTGTAGGCAGCTATTCCCCTTACATCCTCCAGCTCATCCAGATAGAGTTCAATGTCTGAAATTTCTTTTATGTCACAGATGTGAACATAATCATCTTTAGAAATGGGTGACTTAGGCTTAGGTTTTTGTTTTTGAGTGAATTTCTTAGAGGTTGTGGGAGGTGTAGATTTTGGTTTTCTTTTCTGTTTCTTTGGTGGTGGAAGAGTGGTTAGAAAGGTAGGCAATGTGATGTTGTCCCAATCAATAGGTTCCTCTTTTGGAATGATTGGTTCACCATGGATATTTATAGAGGGATCAGTAACAAAAGGTTCAGGTATGGAAGGTAGTGGTTTAGATATAGATTTGGTATCTTCAGGGTTATCTTCACTCCTTCTGTGTGCCTTGGCCTTTCTTCTGTTTCCCTTCTGCCATTCCTCTCTTTCCTCCATATTTTCACCAAATATGCTCCCAAGAACCTCATCTAAGTTAGCAATCTTTTCTTCACCCCTGACTTCAATTCCTTTCATTTCTTCAACTTGGCTTGACTTTAGCTGTTTTTCAAGCTTTGCTTGTGCTCTTTTGTCAGCCTTTAATTGCTTGGCTTCTTCTTTCTTGGCTATTGAGAATTTGGGATGTCCTTGCATCACACATATGCTCTTTCCCTCTCTAATGATAATAGCTCTATTTCTCCTTACAGCCTCATCCATGGACTTTTTGAGATAGGCAATACTCCTGCCTAAGATCTTGTTCTCATCATCTTTTGAAGGAGGAAAGTCCACTTCTTTTAAAGGATTCTTTGTTGAGTCCTTATTGGATCTTTCATTGGGCTTGAGGATTATAGCTTGTAGCTCTTTGGAAGAAGCTTCTCCATCCTTATGACTCCCTACTGGCATGAGCTCCATGTTGATTGGTTCAATTTTTGTGCTGTGTTTCACAGATATTGATTTGTCTTGTGTAGAACCAAACAACAGTTGCAACCTTTCATCAATTCTTCTCCTTTGCTCTTTCACTTGGATTTCAGCTGCTGCAAGCTGAATCAAATCAATTCCATCAGGTTTTCCCTTGATTTGAATGATTGGAGAGGTAGTGATGGCAGGAACTAGCACTTTAGATATCTGAATCTTTGTAGAGGGCTCTCCTTCCCCTTCCCTTGTATTCTCCCCCTTTTTGTTATCATCAAGGAAAGGGGTCAAGCCTTGTGCTTTTGCCAGCTGCATTAGGAGATTGGTTTGAGATTGTTGATTGAGAAGAAGGGTGGCCACAGAGTCTTCAATTCCTTGAACTCTGTCTTCCAACTTGGCCAGCCTTTGTTCAGTAACTGATTCCTTTTTCAATCTCGAAACCAAGTCCTGCAAAGTACCATAGGGCATGACTGAGTCCAATTTTTCTGAAGTGAAGGATTTCAAGTCAGCAATATCTTTCCTGAGATCATCTAGACTCATATTTTGCTTTACTTTCTGCAACTTCATGAGATGCAGTGAGTCCAGGTGAGCTTGGAGGATAGCCTTGATATTTGCATTTGAAGTGTTCTGAATGGCCTGTTGAATAGTGATGATTTGTTTGACCAAGTGGACATTGAATTCACCTGTTCTATGCTCCTTGGTCAGGGCCCATTCAGGTAGATTAGGAATTGAACTAGGGTCTTCATCTCCCCCTATGTTCATGCTTCCATCAGAAGAAATAGAGTCATCATCATCAGAATTTACTCCGAATTCCTCAGATGGCTCACCAGCTGTAGAAGGCATCCTGTTAATAGCAGCTTTATCCCTTTTAAGAGATTCTGTTGTGTGCACTAGATATAGTGTCCTTTCTGCCTCCTCATTGCCCTGAGCAGCCAACATTTGATAGGCTGTCACAGGATGAGTAAAAGTGTCAGCATCCAAGGAAATGTTATCAATTACAGCTTTGTAATGTTGCTGAAATTGTCTTTTCTTTTCAGCATCATCCACAATCATTGACTCATGAGCAATGGCTGGTTTCACCCTTGTATCAACTGTACCTGCTTTTCTCTCTTTTTCTCTATGTTCTTGCATCAGGGGCTCCCCCTGGCTCACACATCTCACTCCCTCACCTTCACCTTCTAAGGTGGTACTCCACTCACTGACTTTTGCCATGCTGGAAGAAATAGCATGCATTTTTGTGCTCTCAATCTCTCCTTTTGCCTGGGAGCAACCCAGCCTCTCACTCAAATTTTCACTCCCTGCCCTCAATCCTAAAAGTGATTGCACAGTATTCATGTCTTCTACACTTGGAATCATTTCAGTTATTTGTGTAGAGACTATCAACGGATGTGGAATATCCGTTGAAGTTGAAACTGTTGTTATCAACGGATAACTGCTGTTAAGCTTATCCGTTGAAGAGCAACCACTTGTCAACGGATGAGTGATATCCGTTGAAGAAGGAAAAGAAGATGAAATTGAAAGTGATATAACTGTTGAATCTGTATAGATTGATTTGATATGTGTTGATACAGATCCTTCAATTATATCTGAAAGAATTTGCGGGTGATCCAACAAATCATCTAAAAGATGATGATCACCTGTATTTGAGTGGGGCTCCTCCCTGAGTTGTAAAGAGGGAGAATCAGGAATTGATGGGAATAGCATATCCACATCCAGAGATGGTGAAGAAGTATTTGGTGATTGATGTGTAGTTATTGTGAGAGAATGGGGCTGTGACTCCACATTTATTGGAGTCACATCAAACTGAGTTTGAGAAGGCACAGAGACAGATGGATGTATCTGTGCAGTGTGTGCACCCTGTGTAGAAGATTGGGTTCTAGCCTTCTTTCTTCTAATAAAAGCTTTTGTAGGTGAGTGTTTGGCTTTAGTGTCCCTCCCTCTTTTGTTCTGTGTTCCTGGTTGGGAACTCTTTTCAATAGTAACATCCTTTTGGGAGGATGCTACTAGGGTTGTGCTAGAAACCTTTTCAACCACCACAGCTTTTTGAGAAACTGGGGCTTGGCTAGCTTGGGAAGCACTCAACTCTCCTTCCTTATCCTGGGGGTTTCTTTGATGTTCACCCCTCCCCTCACCACTCACACCCTGATCACTTCCCTCAGGGTTAATGGTTGTTGTTACAACTGTTGTCTTTTGAGAAACAACAGAGGTGGTTTTCTTTGTCTTGGATTTTGAAAGTTTAGATTTGGTGACCTTGGTAGAAATCTGTTGGGGCATTGACACAGATTTCATGGCCACACTAGAAGATAAAGAAATAGAGGGGTTGGAAGAAGTAGGAGTTGTAGAAGCAATTACCTCACCTACCTGGGGTGCATTCATGATTGGTAAATATACCAATTGCACACTGCTGTTGAGATCCATTCTCAATAAGTCTGCAAGAACTCTTTTCTCTTGTGCCCAGCACTTGAGTTTATTATTCTCATTGATAATGACTAAACCTTCAGCAACATGGTTAGCCAATAACATAAAGAATCTAGCATAATAGATGTTATTAGGTCTATTAGCTTTGTTACCTAATCTAGTACCTAATTCTAGCATCACATAGTTGCTAAAGTTAAAGTACCTATCAGAAACAAGCATATAGAACATATTAACAAGAGATGAAGTTATGGCATCAAAATTACTAATTTTCCCAGAGAAAACCTTTATGAAGGCATCCCCAAGAAAACTCCATTCTTTCCTAAGGCCTTTTCGTCTAATACCCCCTAAATTAGCAGAGTTAAGAGAGTAACCTATGGAATCTAACATGCTGGATACATCACTATCAGTGTGTGGTGTCATGGCATTGTTCTCAGGTAATTTAAAACATGCTTGTAAGTCATCACAGTTAATACAGTGATTTTTACCTTTGAGAGTGAAGGAGATAGTCATATCCATGGAGTTGAACTCAGCAGTTGTCCAAATCTCCTCAACTACTTCACAGAAAATCGTTGGGGCTTCCAGCATTGCATAGCTAAGTTTACAGTTTTTGATGAAGTCCATCATTTTGTGATAATCTGAGTGGGCTTCATTCTTCTCTACCAGAGCTATGAAATTATTCTTCTCGTAGATGAACCCAGATTGAGACATAATCTTCACGACTGGTGCCATTGTTGTGAGTAGAAATTGCAGAGAATAACTTGAAGGTTTTGCAGAGAGAAAATGGTAAATGCTTGAAATTCTAAGAAAGCGTAAAGTAATAATGAACAATCAGAAGGGCTTATATGCTTTCAAAGAAAAAGAAATAAATAAAGGATTAATCAATAAATAGGTGTTAGTGAATTTCAGCCGTTTAAGAATAAACTGTAAGTATTCTAATAACTACCTTTAAAACCAATACATACAGATGTATGTATGGTATCAACGGTTAAGAAAATAGAATCAACGGCTGTGAAACACCTCAAACGTCTGATGTGACATTTCAACGGATAATGTAAATTGTCATCCGTTGAAAGGTACTTCAGCTTTATCCGTTGACGGATAAAAGTTCCAGAGATATACTTGTCTTTCAACGGATAATGAATATCCGTTGATAGAGCAATTTTGACTTTCAACGGATAGGGAACATCCGTTGATGGAATAAACTTTGTTAAAAGTCAAATTTGTTCTAGCAACTAATATATTTCAGGCTTCACAACAAATTGCAAAGAAGACATGAATTTTAAGAGTAATTAAGCATACCTAGCTCACTTACCAATCTTGTGAATGTTGATTCATCAAGTGGCTTGGTAAATATGTCAGCAATTTGTTGTTCACTTGGAACAAAATGTAGTTCCACTGTACCATTCATGACATGCTCCCTGATGAAGTGGTACTTAATATCAATGTGCTTGGTCCTTGAGTGCTGCACAGGATTCTCTGTTATGGCTATGGCACTTGTGTTGTCACAAAAGATAGGTATTCTATCAACATGAAGTCCATAATCAAGGAGTTGATTCCTCATCCATAACATTTGAGAACAGCAACTTCCAGCAGCAATGTATTCAGCCTCAGCTGTAGAAGTAGAGACTGAATTTTGCTTTTTGCTAAACCATGATACAAGCTTGTTTCCCAGGAATTGGCAGGAGCCTGTTGTACTTTTCCTGTCTATTTTGCAACCTGCATAGTCTGCATCTGAATAACCAATTAGATCAAAGCCAGATTCTCTAGGATACCAAATTCCTAAATTTGGTGTACCCTTGAGATATCTGAAAATTCTCTTGATAGCAATTAAGTGAGACTCCCTAGGATCAGCTTGAAATCTAGCACACAGACATGTAGCAAACATTATATCTGGTCTGCTAGCAGTTAAATATAAAAGTGAACCAACCATGCCTCTATAACTTGTAATGTCCACAGACCTTTCAGTCTTATTTAATTCAAGTTTGGTGGCAGTGGCCATGGGAGTTTTTGCAGATGAACATTCCATTAAGTCAAACTTCTTTAAAAGATCATGAATATATTTAGTTTGACTAATGAAAATTCCATTACTAACTTGTTTAATTTGTAAACCAAGAAAATAGGTTAGTTCTCCCATTAGGCTCATTTCATAATTACTTTGCATTAGCTTAGCAAACTTTTTACAAAGTTTATTATCTTTAGAACCAAATATTATGTCATCTACATAAATTTGAACAAGTATACTAGAGCCATTAACATTTCTAAAGAAGAGAGTTTTATCAACAGTACCTCTAGTGAAGTGATTCTCCAAAAGAAATTTTGATAATGTTTCATACCAGGCTCTAGGTGCTTGCTTCAGTCCATAGAGTGCTTTCAACAGATAATACACATAGTCTGGAAAATTTGGATCTTCAAATCCTGGAGGTTGACTTACATAGACTTCTTCCTCTAATTTCCCATTTAGAAATGCACTCTTGACATCCATTTGATAGACTTTGAAATTGGCATGGGCTGCATAGGCTAGAAAGATTCTGATAGCTTCAAGTCTTGCAACAGGAGCATATGTCTCATCAAAATCTATTCCCTCTTGCTGAGAATAGCCTTTAGCAACCAATCTGGCTTTATTCCTTATGATAATGCCATTTTCATCCATCTTGTTTCTGAATACCCACTTTGTGTCAATAGGACTCTTGTTCTTTGGTTTGGGTACCAGCTTCCATACTTGGTTTCTCTCAAATTGGTTCAGCTCTTCCTGCATAGCTAATATCCAATCTGGATCCAATAGAGCTTCTTCCACTTTCTTAGGTTCCTCCTTAGACAGAAAGCTACTATACAGACATTCATCTTGAGTGGCTTTTCTTGTTTGCACTTTAGATGATGCATCACCAATGATCAGTTCAAAGGGATGATTCTTGGTCCATTTCCTTTGAGGTGGAAGATGAGCTCTAGATGAGGTGATCTCAGTATTGTCATGATGTGAGATAGAGTTTTGATTAGTTGAAACTCCCCCTGAGTTGCTGGTCCTTTGCAGGGAACTTGGAGTTCTATCAACTGATGATGTAAATCGATTATCCGTTGATGAACCATGGTCAACGGATGCTTCATTTTGTACTTCAACGGATGATGCACTATGTCTTTCAACGGATGCTGCATTATTTTGTGCATTATCCAAGGGCATGTTTTGAATCCCTTTTGAAGTGTCATCTCCATCAGTCTCCTCTTCACTATCATCACAATATATCTCAATGTTGTCAAATTTGAGTCTTTCATTATGTCCCTCATCTGTTAGTCCATCAATCTTTTTATCATCAAACACAACATGCACAGATTCCATAACAATGTTGGTTCTTAGATTGTAGACCCTATAAGATTTTCCAGCTGAATAACCAACAAATATTCCTTCATCAGCCTTTGCATCAAACTTCCCTTTATGGTCAGATTGATTCCTCAGTATAAAACATTTACATCCAAAGACATGAAGAAAGTTTAGAGTTGGTTTTCTTTTCTTGAACAACTGATAAGGAGTCATGCCTTTAGCTTGATTGATCAAAGAAATATTTTGAGTGAAACAGGCACAATTAACAGCTTCAGCCCAAAAATATGTTGGTAACTTTGATTCTTCAAGCATTGTTCTGGCAGCCGCAATTAAAGATCTGTTCTTTCTTTCAACTACCCCATTTTGCTGAGGTGTTCTTGGAGCTGAGAACTCATGCATGATTCCATTTTCTTCACAGAACAGCCTTAATGTCAAATTCTTGAACTCAGTTCCATTGTCACTCCTGATGTTTCTTACCTTCAAGTCAGGATGATTATTGACTTGCCTGATGTGATTGATAATGATTTCACTTGCTTCATCCTTTGATCCAAGAAAACAGACCCATGAGAACTTTGAGAAATCATCTACAATCACTAAGCAATATCTTTTTCTTGCTATTGACAATACATTGACTGGTCCAAACAAATCCATATGTAGCAGCTGTAATGGTTCATCAATTGTTGTTTCAAGCTTCTTCTGAAATGATGCTTTCCTTTGTTTGCCTTTCTGACAAGCATCACACAGACCATCCCTTGAGAATTCAACAAGAGGAATTCCTCTTACTAAGTCCTTTTTGACTAGATCATTCATTGTTTTGAAATTCAAGTGGGATAGCTTCTTGTGCCATAGCCAACTTTCAACTGAGCTTGCTTTGCTGAAGAGACAAGTAATGGATTCTGCATCTGTAGAGTTGAAGTCAGCTATGTACACATTTCCTTTTCTAACTCCAGTTAGAACCACTTTGTTGTCTTTCTTACTAGTGACAACACAGGCTTCAGAATTGAAGGAAACTGTATTCCCTCTATCACATAGTTGACTGATGCTCAGTAAATTGTGCTTGAGACCATCAACTAATGCAACATCATTAATGATGACATTCCTTGTTGAAATCAAGCCATATCCCATAGTAAACCCTTTGCTGTCATCTCCAAAGGTTATGCTAGGGCCAGCTCTCTCCTTGAACTCTGTGAGCAGGGAGAAATCTCCTGTCATGTGTCTTGAACAACCACTGTCCAAGTACCATAGATTTCTTTCATTTCCCTGATTGCTTGATGAACTAACTTCATTTTCTTCAGAATCAGCCATGAGAGCAAGGTTGACATACTCCACATCTTCATCCTCTTCATCTTCATTAGCTGCCCAGTCCCTTTCTTGAGTAATGAAAGCCCTCTCCTTTTGCTTGAGTAGATCAAAATATTTCTTTTTGTAATCTACTTGTTCAAATTTCTTCTTTTCAGAAGTTGGCTTTCTGCACTCACCTGCAAAGTGTCCACTTATACCACAATTGAAACACTTGAACTTGGATTTGTCCACAGTGTTTTTGTGAGGTTTAGTGGCTCTAGTGTTTTTCTTGAATTTCATCTTTGCAAATCTTCTGGACAGAAATGCAAGATGCTCATCAATACCATCTGAGTCATCTTGGCTGGAGTTGTCTTCATTTTCAGCAACTTGCTCTTTCCCCTTGCTTGATTCCTGATTTCTTATACCATCTTTGGAGTTTGATGTAGATCTCGCAGTTTCTTGTCTGCATTTCCTCTCATCTTCAGCTACCAATGCAACTGAACTTCCTTTCTTTCTCCCCTTCTCCAATACCTCATCCTGTTCCAGCTCTAGTTCATAAGTCTTCAAGATTCCATACAATCTTTCAAGAGTGAAGTCCTTATAATCTTGAGAGTTTCTTAAGGAGACAGTCATGGGTTTCCATTCCTTTGGCAAGGATCTTAAAAATTTAAGATTTGAATCCTTCACCTGGTACACTCTTCCATACAGCTTCAGTCCATTCAACAGCTTTTGGAACCTATTGAATGTTTCATTTAAAGATTCATTTTCTTCAAAATGAAAGTATTCATACTGTTGAATGAGAAGCTGCATTTTGTTTTCTTTCACTTGTTCTGTACCTTCACACAGTAGTTGAACTGTGTCCCAAACCTCTTTGGCAGTTGTGCAATTTATCACATTATCAAACATATCCATGTTAAGACCATTAAACAAAATGTTCATAGCCTTCTTATCCTTGTGGACTTCTTCTGTGTCTTCCATTGTCCATTCTGCTCTAGGTTTTGGAATGGATTGACCAACAGCAACTGTGGCCGTAGCAACTGTTGCTACTTTGTGGGGAATGTGAGGACCATTCTCAATGCAGTTTACATAACCTTCATCTTGGGAGAGTAGATGAAGGTGCATTTTCACCTTCCAATGGTGATAACTGTCTTTGTCAAGAACTGGGATCTTTACTCCAACATCCTTCTTACTCATCTTTGTTAGATTCCAAGATCTTTAAACTCTTTGTATGTCAAGAGCCAGCTCTGATACCAATTGTTATTCCTAGAGGATTAACAATGAGATTTACAGAAGGGGGGGTTGAATGTAAATCTCAAAACTTTTTCAAGTTTTGAGAAGTTTATTAAAGCAGTGTGTTCTAGATGAACAAGTGTATGAATTGCTTTGAGCTAATGCAGACAGATATATATTCAAACACAAAATGTAAAGAACACAACAAACTTTAAAAACTTTTCTGGTGGATTTGTTGTTCCACCAGAGATGGTATATTAGAAAATCTGTGTTCAACAATGTTGATCACAGCTGCATCCTAGTACAAACTAGATGAATTTTCTCTCAAGATATTTCTTAACAGCTCTGGAAAAAATCTATCTAATTACTAGCTTCTTCTTGGTTTATATATATTACCAAGTGTACAAGTGAAAAACAATATAAAATTACAATAGTAAAATAAGTTCTTCACTTGCTTCTTTTCCTGTTCACTCAAGTACTTTGTTGACTATTGCAACTTTGTACTAAAGAAGAACGGCTGCTTTTTCTGTTGATCCTGAAATTCGGCTACCACATCTCAGGTTTTCTCTGTCAACCCACGTGCCTCTGTTTGTAGGTACAACTACCACTTATCAACGGCTAATTAGCAGAACATCCGTTGAAGCTTTCATCCGTTGATGACTTCATCCGTTGAAGCTCTCATCCGTTGAAGGATGTTATCCGTTGAAGCTTTCATCCGTTGATGCTCTCATCCGTTGAAGGATGTTATCCGTTGAAGCTTTAGAGACATCCGTTGAAGCTTAGCTTCTCATCCGTTGAAGGTCTTTTAAGTCATCCGTTGATACCACTTCATTTATACAAAATTACAAGGCATGAAATATTTACAATTGGCCTTCCTATCTGCATATCATCTAGTAGTCAACATGACTCATAGTTTCTCTCAACTTCTAAGAATTACAATTTTAAATACAGAGACTGAAATATGCTACAATACTAGACTTATTTCTAAGTAAAGCTACACCATCAACGGATAGCCAAAGTGGTCTTATCCGTTGAGGCTACAGACACTAAATTTCTACTTAAGTGTTTTGTTAAACATATCATCAAACTAATGCACATATATTCCTAACAATTAACTTCCTAATCGTTTGCCTAATGACCGCTGATCTGTTATACGGTTCGCTTAACTTTCGTTTTCGTTTATCGTTTGAGGGATCATACCCGGGATCTTATTACTTAGGTTCCCTTAACCTTTCTCAATATATTATATTCCTTTTATGATCCTCTCCTATAATCCTTTAATTTAAATCCTTTTTATCCTGTTACCTTTTTCTCAAATCTTTCCGTATCTAGTGTATTTCCGGGAAAAATCAAAGTGTTCGGATTTGGATTCTGACGATCTTTACATACACTTATATCCCATATAAAGTACTAATAAAATCTCAGAATATCCATATCAGAACCCCTACATAGTGTGGCATGAAAAGTTTTCTCATTCAGCAAAAACACTATTCATAAGGGTTTCAAAAATTTCCCAAAAATTGGGGTTATTACAGTCTCCCCTCCTTAAAAGGATTCCGTCCCGGAATCAGATAGAAAGTGAATAGGGATACTCTCTTAGCATTGCACTTTCTAACTCTCGAGTAAATTTTCCCACATTATGGTTCTACCATCAAACTCTTACTAGTTTGATAACCCTTCTCCTAAGCACTCGTTCCTTTTTACTCTATACCCTTCCTGGTTGCTCCATATAGGTTACGCCTGGTTGCATGTCTATGCGCTCATATGCCCCTATTTGTCTGGAATCCGAATTACACTTCCTTAACATTGATACGTGGAACACGTTATGAACTTGCTACAGGTTCGGGGGTAGGGCTAGCTCATATGCTAACTTCCCAAACGTCTTAATATATCCAAGGGTCCAACAAATTGTAGACTTAGCTTTCCTTTCTTTCTGAACCTCATCAATCCTTTTCAAGGGTTTCCAAGGGGATACCTATAACATTACTAGGCCCCCTATTTCATACTCTTTGTCCTTTTTTGAGTCAAATCAGCATACCTCTTATGTCCATCTTGGGTTACTACCAGCCGTCCTCTGATTAGATCTATTATATCCCTGGTCCTTTGGACTACTGCGGGTCCGAGCATCTTGCGCTCTACAACTTCATCCTAACATAAGGGAGATCGACATTATCTTCCCTCAAGGATCTCATAAGGTGGCACCTCGATAATGACATATGATCTATTGTCGTGATATAACTAAATCCGCGTTAAGTGATCATTCCAAATTCTTTCAAGTCTATTGCACAGACTCTCATTATAGCGTTTAGCATTAGAGCTTTTGCTTCTCAATACCCATTCTTTTCTAGTTCGTAATCGCTACAACCTTCCGTTCCTAATATTATACTAGTTATACTTTTGCTCGTTAGCGTTCTATAACCTTTTAATGACCACGACAACCTTAGTATCACGAATGTGTTTCCATTCCGCATACTACCACTACTTTATTACTCCTTTTTCAGTTGTTTCTATTTTCCAAAATTTGATCAATCAAATAGAAGTAAAGGAATTTGTTGAGAGATCACTATGATCATGAACACTTGTTATATTGCATAGTTAGTACAGAAGGTGGCCAGCCTTTAGTACTTGACAAGCAATTAAACAATAGATGGTATCCTACTAGGCTTCTATCACACAGATAGATAGTCATTCGGCAATACCTCCCCTTCTGGAAGGGTTGTTCTTCTCAGATTACATGAAATGAAAAGAAGAGAAAAGAACGAACTGAAGAGAATTGTATATATAAAAAAAATATATATACTGCCACAAAATATCTGGCTTGGAACCTACCTCTGAATTATAGAGGTTTGTCATAGGAGAACAAAACATAAACGTATTTATATCAGCATCAAGTATTATAGCATCGTATTTCCCATGCCTAAATATTTCTATTCCGTCCATCATTCTATGGACCCATGCTCTTCCTCGAGCTTATACACAATCACCTTTGAAACTCCCTCGATATCGAAAATCGAATCTGGGATCTCATTCTAGACCTCATCGTTACTAGAATCCATTTCTATACCGCAACCTTCTTCGTATGGGTAATACTACTCTTTATCGATAAGAAGGAATAAATATATCATAGGTAGATAGTTGACTTAATTAGTCTATCAATGATAACTTATACACCACCACGACCCGATTAGTGGTACTTACTCTCAACATCCATTCCAATACAACTCTCACGGTTGTAAGTAATCAGCTCATTACTCTCAGAATCATTCCTACATTACTATGGCCCACCGTTGACCTACTGTAGTCATTCGTTTTCCATGAAGTTTTAATAGCTAACCATACGGAGTCCATTCATATCATATCGAATTCTTCTAAGGAGGTAACATGATCACCGTTCTTGATTCATGAAGAACACTCCTGATCCTGACGTACATTCATGACGTGAAGCAGATAAAATTGCAGAAGAGTTTCAATCAAAGCAACGATAGCAGGTTAATACCATTCTTAATCATATGCCTTAAATAGAAGACTTAACTCAAAGGTTCGTCTAGTCCTTTTGGAAACATGGTCCTGGCTTATCCCAAGATAGGACCTCCTAAGATAGATAGCCCGTTCATGGCGATTACACGAATTAAACTTTTACCAACTGCTATTACGGTTGGGTATTGCACAGTCATCAGAAGGAATGTCAATCTTCCAAACCATAATACAACCTTCACAATTTTAACCATCATCACTGTATTCCTCTGGCACAAGCGCCTATAATTATCCTCTTACCTTTAAAGTGTCGGCCACCTCTTTGGCCTTTCCTGATATTAAAATTTCCTTATAGTCAATATCATTTTAACCACCTCCAAATAAATTTTCTACCTTATTTCAATCACTGCTTTTGTGAAGATGTATTCCTTAAAATCTGATGAGTAAAAAAAAAATATCACCATTTTTCCATAAGTTATTGCCTCAGTCTTTAGAGGTTAATCACTGTCACGACTGACTCTCAATCATACTTAGAACATCTTTTATCTTAAGTCCTAATTGCCCTGAATAATTTCGACCTTTACTGGTTCGATCCATACTTTCTCGTGGTTTAACACGTGCCCCACTTGGCATCATTATAATTATGTCATATTTCCTTTATCAACATTTTTATTCTTGAGAATTTCGAATATTTCCTTTCTCCTTGTAAAACCTCTAAGGTTATCCTTCAATCGTTCCTCCTGTATTCCCTATATACAGGGCATATCAAAATACCATTTACTGATACTAGAACCATTGTCTATTTACTTCTAAAAAATTTCTCCACTGATCCTTAAAGGTTATTATTACCTTAATCCTTTCCAATTCATACTGTCAAAACTCATACTATCCCTATTAAGGGTGAAATGCCAACCTTTATGCATTCCCCTAGGATTCGTTTTAAGTTACCGATGTTCTATCCTTAATTCCACCTTTAAAAAGGTACAAGCATCCTTCCATGGATAAATAAAGTCATATATCCCTGATAAGGGTATCTTATTCAATCATTTCCACCTCGATAGTCTATACTGAATTTCACAATAGCATCCTTATTCAAGTTAAGGTCAATCCACATGGCCTCCAAAAGATAAAAATGGTTATCCGCTTTTCTTTCCTGATTTGGTAATGATCACATGGATGATCTGGAAGATATTGGTCGTGTTCAACGTGAACTTCTTCTTAATAAATCCTTATTTACTTTTGTTGTTTATCTCAACAGTCATCTCAATGTTGGGATATCTTTCATACCTGGCGTCTCCCTTCCTGGGTATCAAGCCACCGGTCTTACACTTCACATTCTTGAAGGTCACTTCCTTCATCCAATTTTCTTAATTTCTTACTTTCTTGTCTCCTCAGTCTATCCGCGTCTCATTATTTATCCTTCGAACTATCTCAAGGTTTCTTCGAATCCTCCCAACTTACAGGGGATAATATATATGTATCTCTTATGCCCTCAACCATCAATTTTAACTCATGGTAAATTACCCTCATCCTGACGATTACTTACTTTTCTATTTCTATTACTACGAGTCTTTAGGGTTTCCTCATACCCAACTTCCTTATCATTATTTCATGAACTAACACAACATAAGCATTGATTTCAAACATCCTGTCATTCTGGATTCGTGTCCTCAGAACGAATCTTGACAACTTTTACAACTTAGATTCATAATTTATCATACTCGTCTACCTTTGTTCTGACTCTAAAGCTTTTACACTATCTCCTTATCTTTGGGAATTACTTTCCCGAAAACAATTGACTGGACTTAAATCAGTTTATTATAATCTCTTGCTCCGTGCCTTCCTTGGCCTTTCACCAGCAGGTGGTCTCTCTCTTGGGAGGGTAAGTGACAAAAATAGTCCTTTGTGGTTCGTCAATCATTTAGAATCTCAAATGATTCCTCTATTTCCTTTAGCCAGGCTCTTGCCTCGGCTGGGTCAGCTTGTTCCATGGAACTCTGAGAGCTTAGCGACTTAAAGGTCCTGAAAGAATTTCTCACCGCACTGTCTCCTCAGGGTGGTGGTTGGGGATAATAGTCTAAGTTCTTTTTTTTTGGACAGGTCCATGAATTGCCGTATAGGAGTACCGTCTCGGGTCTCCTTTCCTTACTCGACTTTCTGTTTCCTTAGTATGAAATGTTTCAACCTTCTCCCATAATCGGGGTTATCTTATACATTAAAAACCTTGTTTTCCACTCTATTATATTATGGGTTCTTTCTTTCTTGATGGCAACCTCCCTGACTATCACACTCTGGGTTTGCCCTAAATCCTATTCCTCAAACTATGGCTCTCATCTAAGTTCTCATCCTTAAGCTCTTG
The DNA here is from genome assembly GCF_009905375.1 of Apium graveolens. Classification (NCBI taxonomy): domain Eukaryota; kingdom Viridiplantae; phylum Streptophyta; class Magnoliopsida; order Apiales; family Apiaceae; genus Apium; species Apium graveolens. The sequence goes on along the minus strand of NC_133649.1, from coordinate 285,126,562 downwards.
AACTTTCGGAACCCAAATTCTATAGGAATACCTCATTATTCCCTTATCATCTTTCTCAGTATTAATCTTTTATCTAATTGTTGGCTCCCTGCCTTCATTCATCACCTTTTTCTGGCACCATATGCTCTTTTCCAATAATTCGGTCTCTATTGCAATCTCAAACAGCTTTTCGGTACCGGCTCCGGTTACCTTCACTACTATTTCCATTTTCTCAAAATCTCTTATCAACTCTCCCAAAGACATTATCATCTTGAGTCTCTCCTTTTTACTAATGGCATTAGCCACCACATTGGCTTTCCCCGAATGATAAAGAATTTCCCAATCATAATTCTTGATTAGCTCTAACCGCCTCCTCTGGCGTATGTTGAGCTCTTTCTACGTAAAAATGTACTAGAGCACTTATGGCTTAGGTAATTCTCGCACTTCTCTCCATACAAGTAGTGCCTCCAATCGTTAGGGTAAAACTATTGCCACGAGCCTAAGCTCATGGGCGGGGATATCGAATTTCATATTACCTTAATTGTCTTGACGCAGACGCGATTATCTTGCTGTGCTAAGAAGCACCCTAATTCCTTATACGAAGCGTCACTTACAAATCACAAAATCTCCTTTTTCCATCCGGCAACGCCAACATAGGGGCCGTCACCAACCTTTGCTTCAGTTCTTAAAAGTTATTCTCGCATTTCTCTGTCTATTCCAACTTCTCAGTCTTATGAGTAAGCCGCGTTAAAGGGGCTACTATCTTTACAAACTTGAACGAACCTCTGGTAGTGACCGGCCAATCCTACCTCTGGTAGTCGACCCAACCAGGGTCATCAATTCATCAGTGGTCCTTTATCCAATCTCGTCAGGATCCTCCATGGGATCCTCCTCAGCAACTATCCCTTCTAGGACAACATCCTCAACCGCTACATCCTCAATATCAACATCATCCGGTCCTGCGTTAGGACGCTCTATTGGATCCACAATCTGATCTCCAATTAGTAATAAAACATCATCGCGTTGATGTTCCTCAACTTCAGGGTTCGGAGTCCCGCTACCATATACGATAACGAACTACGCTTCTATCGCTACATTTATAAGGGTTCCCATAAGGGTTTTAACTGTCAGTACTACGTTAGGTAGTCCGACTATGAACTTGGCAAGAGTTCTTATTATCTTAGTGAACTTATTATCTTAACGTCCCATCATCTCTGAGGTTTATAACGCTTAGCTCTGATACCATTTCTGTAACACCCCCAGATCCGGGGTCGGGGATCCGGGTCGTCACGAGTTCCATTTCCCTTAATAACACCCAATCTTAATAATTACTCAACTACTCTGTACTGTGACCCCACAATAAACACACACACCACACGTTATAGTCTCAGAGATGAACATCCAAAAATAACCACAAGTCATTTTATTCCACAATTATCTGCCAATACACCTTAAAAGGTTTTCTGAATAAATTTACATTTCTTTGCCATTATTACAATTCATAAATATAAATAAATCTGGTACATCAAAAGTTGAAAGCCTAGCCTATTGGTAGTTCCTACCTCAGCTACGGCGGCATCAATGCTTCTAGAAAACTGCGGAACGTCTCCTAATCGCTTGCGAATCGGGAGCTTGGTTCTGTTCACCTTTTCTATCTGTTGTTGTGTGATGAAAGAAGAAAGCAAGGGTGAGCAGCAAGCCCACCAAAATAATATGTATAATGATTAATGGTATATGAGCCTTCTCATAGTACTCATGAAAGTCTTGGTCAAAAGAAATGAACCAAGTTTGATATCTTAATGCGATGAAGTCGCAAAATATTCAGTATATATACATATATACTTTTCAAAATATTGGAAGTCCTCTTCCATGCATAATATACACAAAGTCCCAGTGTATAACTGTATACAAAAAATATCGTTGCAAGGTGATCTCATATATCTAACCTTGTCTCAACGTTTTTCTGAAAATCTTTGTCATTCATAAGACAATTATTAATTAGATATAAGTTTAGAAGATGAGGTTACCAAATACCCCAATATACTTATATCTTTCCCAATACTACTTGAACTACCACCGTTCAAGTTATAATCAGTTTCAAAAGTTCATCACATAGATGAGACTACAAGACAAGATTTGAATAGATTCAATCTTTGAAATATTATTGAATGAAATAAAGTTACGAAATACTTTATTTAGTCCCGATATATATATATCCACATATATATATCTCTTAAACATTTCCTGGAACCTCTGTTATGTAAAGTATGAACAGAGTTTGAAACATCCAATGAATTTTGGAAAGGAAAAGAATTTTGGCATAAACCAGATATCTTGCTGATCAGGCAAAGATACCAATAAGTAACCTTTTCTACTAGTAGATGGATGAATCCCCCACCGGTCATCACCCTGGCCACATAAGGACCTTGTGCTGGACCGCCACCCGGCCTCTTACGCGTTGATGGACTGCCACCCAGCCACTTACACTTTGATAGACCGTACCCCGGCCTGTCGCTTATGCCGACTCAATTAGATGGGCTTACTTCCCGAACATTGGGCAAGTAATCAATTCATTTATCAAAACAGCAACCTTGTTGCGAATATAAAATACACCATAGAGCCGGATCCCTCAGGTTTTGAGCGAGTATTTAAATCCCCTTAAAAGGAAGATCTTAAATATAAAAATGAGTTTTGGGATCCGCTCTAACTTTTAAAAATCATTTTGAAGACTCGAAAACACTTTAAAGAGTGTTTGGAGTAAAGCTGATTTAATGAAGTAAATCAGTCCCCATATATTAGAAAATATCTGAATATTATTATTTAAATAATATTCCCATAAAGAATAATCTTTATAAAAATAATTGAAGTAGAAGTATTAAAACTTATACTTGAAATAAACATTAAATAACCAAAGATATACTTATATGAAAGTATTATCTTTATTTGAATAATCGAAAATAAGTTTGATTATTAACACTTTATTCTCTAATGAAATAAAGAATATATTTCAGTAATAAGCGGAGTCATAATACCTCGAATGAATATTATAAATAATATTCATTAAATAAAATAAACGGAGTCATACATCCTTCAATGAATAACCAATTAATAATCAATAATAAAATAAAGGAGTCATACATCCTCAAATGAATATCCAAGTAATATTCAATAATAAAATAAAGGAGTCATAAGTCCTCGGATGAATATTCATAATAATATTCATTAAATAAAATAAAGTTATCGAATAAACCTTATTCGATTAATAGTTTTGCAAACTATCACCATATATATATAAATATATATGTATATATATATATCCATATCCATACATACAAAATCTACTCGGGATCCTCGACTCCCGGTTTTAGAAAATATTTTCACCTTTGGGTCCCTATACTAAGGGTATATGCAAGTTACCGCTATCCTCTAGCATAGGCATTATCAACTGAACCAACAGATATATATGGCAAGAATATGAAACAGGCATGCATATATATACCATATCAGCATGCTTCAATATATCGCAACATTTGCTAATTAACCAACATGCATCTATCGTAAGATAATGCATATACATATATTCATCACAACAACAGTTATAACGGGTAGAAAACTTGCCTGAGCGACTGGGGGTTACGAATGGCTCGGAACGAGTCTGGTAACCTATAAACAACAAGTAAGTTGGAATTAAACCAAAGTCACTTGTAAATCTATACTTTAACTAACTTAGACTCTAACGCTTGTTTTGCGCTTACTGATTCTCTTAAGTCACTCGAGTACCCTCGGCTCCACCATTTTAAATAATTTAACCTTTACGAATTTTAAGGCGATTCCTTCGTGAGTGTCTTACCAACTGCCTAACACACTTACCATAAATGTTTCATACATTAATTAACCCTTTTTGGTCTTTAACCTATGTTTCAAAGTAAGGCGAGGGGAAAAGTTTCATTCGCGAAACGCTGTTATTTGAAACGGTCGTTTCTCCTAAACCGTGCATCGGAATCGAACGAACTACATATCAAAACGAAGCTCGTAATATGAGCTATCTAAACATGGCAGTGGTCATAATCTAGCAGGGGGTTCTCGGGTCCTAATGTTATGCACAAAAACAGTCCAAAGAAAATCGGACGTTACGACGGCTATGTTTACGCGATTACCAATGTTTAAACTACTCCAATTAACCACCAACCAACTCATAACCATCAATACAACAAAACTTCACCTAAATCATACCACATCAGTCCATAATCTCCAAGGTTTTCAACTAAAACAACCACAATCAAGACCTATGAACTATAATCAAGCTTCAATTACCAAAACACTTCCAAATCAAACCAAACTACTAATAATCACAATCCATGCTTCTCATTTCACAACACCAACCATTAAACTTACTAACAAATAAAGTAAAGGCTAGGGTTTGAAGTCTATACCTTCCTTGGGAGGTGTTAAGTTGCTAGGAAGCCTTAGGGAGCCTCCTACAAGCTTGATCTTTCCAAAGAAATCAAGAACACAAAGTTAGGCTTTGAAGTTTCTAAAAGTCCGATTTAAAGAACTATAAAAATGAGGGTCTTACCTTGATTATTTGGACGAGACTTGTGAACAAGAGTTGTAGGCCATCTCAATACCTTTCCAATGAGCTATAGAACACAATATTTGAGTGAGAAATGAAGGAGATACAGCAGTTTTAGTGTTCTGGTTCTGTTTTGGCCGAGAGCATGAAGAACAATGCCTTGGTTTCTTTTTGATTTTGATGAAAAATAATTTGCTTGGCTTGGTTGGTTTGATTTTTGTGTTTGTTTTAGTAAATTACCTAGTTGCCCTTGATTTTGTGTGGTTAAAAAGCCACCACATCTCCTTCCTTCCCATGTCATGCTTGTGTCATCCTCATGATGTCATCCTCCCCTCCTTGTCCTCTTTCTATTGGCTGGATGACATCATTCCCACTAATCTCCTTGATTAACTTCCTAATCGTTTGCCTAATGACCGCTGATCTGTTATACGGTTCGCTTAACTTTCATTTTCGTTTATCGTTTGAGGCATCATACCCGGGATCTTATTACTTAGGTTCCCTTAACCTTTCTCAATATATTATATTCCTTTTATGATCCTCTCCTATAATCCTTTAATTTAAATCCTTTTTATCCTGTTACCTTTTTCTCAAATCTTTCCGTATCTAGTGTATTTCCGGGAAAAATCAAAGTGTTCGGATTTGGATTCTGATGATCTTTACATACACTTATATCCCATATAAAGTACTAATAAAATCTCAGAATATCCATATCAGAACCCCTACATAGTGTGGCATGAAAAGTTTTCTCATTCAGCAAAAACACTATTCATAAGGGTTTCAAAAATTTCCCAAAAATTGGGGTTATTACAGTTGATGTGGAAATTGACTTTTGTTTCTTGTTGTACCAAGACACCAATCTACCACCAAGAAATTGGTAGCTTCTAGAAGTGCTTTTCCTGTCTATTTTGCATCCTGCAAAATCAACATCTGAATATCCAATTAGCTTAAAGTCTGAATCTCTAGGATACCATAATCCCAAATTTATGGTGCCTTTGAGATACTTAAAAATTCTTTTCACAACTAATAGATGAGGTTCTCTAGGATCAGCTTGGAACCTTGCACAGAGACAGGTAGCATACATGATATCAGGCCTACTAGTAGTCAGATATAGGAGTGAGCCAACCATACCTCTGTAGTTAGTTATATCTACTGAGGAACCGGTATTTAAATCTAACTTGGTTGCGGTGGCCATGGGAGTTGATACAGTTGAGCAGTCTTGCATTCCAAATCTTTTGATAAATTCTTGGTGTATTTGGATTGATTTATGAAGATTCCTTCATTAGCCTGTTTAACTTGTAACCCCAGAAAATAACTCAATTCTCCCATCATACTCCTCATTTGATTCCTGGACTGCATTAGCTTTGCAAATCTCTCACAAAGTTTGTCATTAGTAGATCCAAAAATGATATCATCAACATATATCTTTACTAATAACTAGTCCTTACCATGGTATTTATAAAAGAGAGTTTTCTCAATGGTACCTCTTATGAAACCACTCTCTAGCAGAAATAGAACAAGTGTTTCATACCAGGCCCTTGGAGCTTGCTTCAGTCCATAGAGTGCTTTATCCAATAAGTAGACATGATCTGGATACCTTGGATTAATGAACTCTGGAGGATGTTCAACATAAACTTACTCTTCGAGTTCTCCACTTAAGAATGCACTCTTCACATCCATTTGGAACACCTTAAACTTCTTGTGATCAACATAGGCCAGAAAGATTCTAATTGCCTCAAGCCTTGCAACTGGAGAAAATGTCTCATCATAATCAATGCCTTCTTTTTGTGAGTATCCCTTTGCAACCAGTCTTGCTTTATTCCTTGTAACAATGCCCTCACTGTCAGTTTTGTTTCTGAACACCCACTTTGTGCCAACTACACATCTGTTCTTTGGTCTTAGCACAAGAGTCCAGACTTTGTTCCTTTCAAATTCATTGAGCTCTTCTTGCATTTCTGTGACCCAGTTAGCTTGCAGAGCTTCTTCAACCTTCTTAAATTCCGTTTAAGATAGAAAAGAATGGTAGAGACATTCATTCGGAGTGGTTTTTCTCGTTCTTACACCACTATCAGGGTTTCCAATGATTAAGTCAGGTGTGTGTAACTTAGACCATTTTCTTGCAAATGGAAGTTGACTCCTTGATGATGAACATCCCCCTTGATCCATGAAATCTCTGTTATTTCTTTGATTAGTACCACTATTGTTTTCTGATGCTCCCCCTTTATCAGTGTTCCCATTGTTGTCAGTATTTGACTCATCAGAATTTGAGGAGGATGAGTCTGATGATCTTTCTACTAATGTCTCTTGAGATGAATCACTTGTAGTAGTCTCTGGATTTAAGTCATGTTGCTCCCCCTCAACATATGTGTGATATCCCGTAATTTTCAGAATTACTATTATTATTATTTGAATATGTTTATGTGATTTTCTGATTTGAAAGAGGTAAAATGATGGATATTTTATTCTTGTATGACGATTTTGTGTTATTAAATGATAATGTGCTAATTGTTAAGTGTTGTATCAATCCTTGTTAAGTTCTGAAAATATTTACTTAAATGTATTATTTTCAAAAGTTTATTTGAAAGCCGATCATTTTATTGATATCGGTAAATTGGGTTCGTTTTATAATATTAGGGATTGAGTGCATATTTTGTCAGCTATGTGTTGTATGTAATATTAATCGTGTGCGACTCAGTTGTTGTAACACCCCCAAATCCGGGGTCGGGGATTCGGGTTGTCACGAGTTCCATTTCCCTTAATAATACTTAACCTTAATAATCAACCAACTGCAGCATTCTGTGACCCCACAATAAACACACACACACCACAAGTTATAGTCTCAGAGATGAATACCAAAAATAACACAAGTCATTTTACTCCATAATTGTAAACCATTTCACCTCAAAAGAGTTTCTGAATAATTTACATATTCTTTGCCATTATTACAATTCATAATATACATAAGTCTGGTTCATCAATAGTTGAAAGCCTAGCCTATTGGTAGTTCCTACCTCAGCTATGGCGGCATCAACACTTCCAGAAAACCGAGGAACATTTCCTAACCGCTTGCGAATTGGAAGCTTGGTCATGTTCATCTTTTCAATCTCTCGTTGTGTGATGAAAGAAGAAAGCAAGGGTGAGCAACAAGCCCACCGAAATAGTATGTATAATAATTAATAATATATGAGCATTCTCATAGTGTTCATGAAAGTCTTGGTCAAGAAGAAATGAACCAAGTTGATATCTTAATGCGACCAAGTCGCAAAATATTCAGTATATATATATACATATATACTTTTCACAATCTTTGAAATCCTCTGACATGTATATTATACACAGAGTTCCAGTTTATAACTGTATAAAAATATCGTTGCAAGGTGATCTCATATATCTAACCTTGTCTCAACGTTTTTCTGAAAATCTTTGTCATTCATAAGATAATCATTAACTGGATATAAGTTGAAAAGATGAAGTTACAAGATACTCCAATATACTCATATCTTTTTTGAATACTACTTGAACCACCACCGTTCAAGGTATAAACAGTTTCGAAAGTTCATCCCATAGATGAGACCACAAGTTAAGACTCGAATATATCCAATCTTTGAAATATTATTGAATGAAATGAAGTTACGAGATACTTCATTTGATGGAAACACCATTATAATTGCTTAACCCTGTCAATGCTTCGGCAACCACCCATTCGTAGCCTTTCGACCGAAATGCTCCGGGTAGTGTTGCAGAAATATCCAACTGGATGATGAAATCATTACGGGAGTTTGCCGCGCCAGGAAGACTACTTACGATGATCAGTCGTAGTAGTGCAACCCCACCATTTTCTACATGTAGAGGAGAACCTGTCGGATTTACTTGTCAACGGAACACTGGACTCCTAAGGAATGGACCGTCTTAGCGGAACTTCCAGGCCATTTGGGCCAATATAATAAGGCTGGGCCGGCGCCACTCGACCACTTACGCCACTCCTAGTTCAGATGAAATCCATGACCCTGAAACGTAAAGCTCGTTCTCCCTTTCCCCAAGTAAAAACTTGTTGATACGGCTCCACTAAGAAGTCGTATCTAATTGGAAGGAAAACTCACCGATATTTTCCAGGAGATGCCTGTTAATGGATTAACTTGTTCCCAGAATTTTACTTCCCGAGTGTTGGGTAAGTAATCAAAAACTCTTTTTTCAACGTAGCAACCTTGTTTCGAATATAAAACACACCACAGAGCCAGATCCCTCAGGTTTTGAACGAGTATTTAAATCCCCTTCAAAAGGAAGATTTTAAGTATAAAAATGGGTTTTTGGATCCGCCCAAACTTTTAAAAATCATTTTGAAGACTCGAAAATATTTTTAAGAATGTTTGGAGTAATGCTAATTTAATGAAATAAATCAGTCCCGATATATTAGAAAATATCCGAATATTATTAATTAAATAATATTCCCATAAGGATGACCTTTTTAAATATAATCGAAGTAGAAGTTTTAAAACTTATACTTGAAATGAATATTAAATAACCAAAGATATACTTATACGAAAGTACTATCTATATTTGAATAATCGAAAGTAAGTTTGATTATCGACACATTATTCTTTAATAAAATAAAGAATATTAATTAGTAAATAATCGGAGTCATAAGTCCTCGAATGAATATTCAAATAATATTCATTAATTAAAATAAAGTTATCGAATGATAACATGGATGTTCTGGAAGATATTGGTCGTGTTCAACATGAACATTTTCTTAATAAATCCTCATTTTCTTTTGTTGTTTATCTCAACAGTCATCTCAATGTTGGGATATCTTTCATACCCGGCGTCTCCCTTTATGGGTATCAAGCCACCGGTCTTTCACTTCACATTTTTGAAGGTCACTTCCTTCATCAAATTTTCCTAATTTCTTACTTTCTTGTCTCCTTAGTCTATCCGTGTCTCCTTGTTTATCCTTCGGACTATCTCAAGGTTTCCTCGAATCCTCCCAACTTAAAGGGGATAAAATATATGTATCTTTCATGCCTTCATCCATCAGCTTTAACTCATGGTGAATCACTCTCATCCTGATGATTACATACTTTTCTATTTCTATTGCTACAAGTCTTTAGGGTTTCCTCGTATCTAACTCCTTTATCATTCCTCCAACTCTATTGCCTTTATATTCCTTTCCACTTCAGTTTCTTTTTTTTCCTTTCTCTTACAATCATTTCACGAACCCACTAATCATTGACTTCAAACATCACGTCGTTCTGGGATTCTTGTCCTCTAGACGAATCTTGACAACTTTTACAATCTTAGATTCATAATTCATCATATTCGTCCGCCTTTGTTCTGGCTCTTAAAGCTTTTACACTATCTCCATAATCTCGGGATTTACTTTCTCGAAAACAATTGATTGAACTTTAATCAGTTTATCATAACCTCTTGCTCCGTGCCTTTCTTGGTCTTTCACCAGCGGGTGGTCTCTCTCTTAGGAGGGTAAGTGACAGAAACAGTCTTTTGTGATTCATCAATCATTTAGAATCTCAAATGATTCCTTTATTTCCTTTAGCCAGGCTCTTGCCTCGACTTGGTCAGCTATTTTCTTGGAACTCTGAGAGCTTAGCGACTTAAAGGTCCTGAAAGAATTTCACACCACATTGTTTCCTCAAGGTGGTGCTTAAGGGTAAAAGTATAAGTTTTGTTTTAGGCAGGTCCATGGATTGCCCAATAGGAGTACCATCCTGGTTCTTCCTATCTTGCTCGACTTCTGTTTTCTCAGTCTAAATATTTCTTCCTACTCCCATACTTGGAGTTATCTTATACGTTAAAATCCTTGTTTTCCACTTCATTATGTTCTGGGTTCCTTATATCTTAATTACGACCTCCCTGATTATCACATTCAAGGTTTGCCCCTAATCTTATTCCTCGTGGGGCATAATGCTTGGAAAAATTTTGAGAATCTCTGGATATTTGTCTTACTTACTTTGCTTAAGTCTTTCCCTCGTTCAGTCCTTGCATGATTGCAAATTATCAATTCTCAAGTTCTATAAACTTCATGACACTCTCTTAACTGTTAATAGTGCAATTAACAATATGAACTTAACACAAACAAACTGATCTGAACTTAAATTAACGAATATATACATAACCATTTGTTCGAGGGTACAACAACTGAACACATTAAAGAGAATTACATCATTTGATCTGATCGCTTCTATCCCAAAAGTACTACCATAGATAATCATCTAGTCATTAAAACTAATCATTCATAACTTAGGCTAATCCTCCAAAAGCGGTGCTACATGAAACCCTTGTCTGATTGCCCAGACCCTGCACACTATTATGGATCAAGAAATGCGGGCACGAACGACATCCCTAACCTGCTCCATTAAAGCGGTGATGAGGTCTAAGATAGTTGCAAGTAGAGCTTGATCAATCTGACCCTCAAGATGGCCTCTAGCTGTAACACGGGTGGTAGCCTCAATCCTTTCCATGCTATAAGCTAGTCCTGCCGGAAGTACCCCGCCCTCAATCCTCGGTGCAGTAAGTCGATCCAACAGATCACTCATAACATTACGGGCCTCGGACAGGCCACCCAAAGTCATATAATAATCGGCAATAAGAGAAGCCTGAGTGGTAGCATCTAGCAGTCCATGGGGTGCAAGTGGTGCAGACCCAGGAGATCCAAATGGATAACCAAGCATGGTATCGGGTGACAATGGTGCAGGAGACAAAGGTGGCATTTCCTCAGTAGGTGCTGGGCTTTGTATAGGGGAGGGAATATGAATTGGTGGAACCTCATGGATGTCTACAGGAACATCTGGAAGAGGGTCTGATACTGGTATAATTGGTTCCGTGGAAGGCCCCACTCCTTCTGCCCTCATTATCCTTTGTGCCCTTGGTAACTCTTCATCCTCTAGTGCCACCCTCGCGGCCATTCTAGCTTTGGTAGTCTCCCTGACTACGATCATCAATTCCTCAGCAGTCCTCTCTTTATTCCCGTCAGGACCCTCCACGAGATCCTCCTCAGCAACAATCCCTTCTGGGATAACATCCTCAACTGCAACATTCCCAACATGAATCTCATCCGGTCCTTCGCTAGGGTACTCTATCGAATTCACAATTTGATCTCCAACATGTAATAAAACATCCTCATGCTGATGCTCCTGAACCTCAGGGTTCGGTGCCCCACTGCCCTATATGATAACGAACTATGTTACTACCACGATATTTATAAGGGTTCCCATAAGGGTTTTAACTGTCAGTACAACATTAGGTAGCCCGACTATGAACTTGGCAAAAGTTCTTATTATCTTAGTGAACTTATTATCATAACGCCACATCATCTCTGAGGTTTATAACGCGTGGCTCTGATACCATTTCTGTAACACCCCCAAATCCGGGGTCGGGGATTCGGGTTGTCACGAGTTCCATTTCCCTTAATAATACTTAACCTTAACAATCAACCAACTGCTGCGTTTTGTGACCCCACAATAAACACACACACACCACAAGTTATAGTCTCAGAGATGAATACCAAAAATAACACAAGTCATTTTACTCCATAATTGTAAACCATTTCACCTCAAAAGGGTTTCTGAATAATTTACATATTATTTGCCATTATTACAATTCATAATATACATAAGTCTGGTTCATCAATAGTTGAAAGCCTAGCCTATTGGTAGTTCCTACCTCAGCTACGGCGGCATCAACGCTTCCAGAAAACCGCGGAACGTTTCCTAACCGCTTGCGAATTGGAAGCTTGGTCATGTTCATCTTTTCAATCTCTCGTTGTGTGATGAAAGAAGAAAGCAAGGGTGAGCAACAAGCCCACCGAAATAGTATGTATAATAATTAACAATATATGAGCATTCTCATAGTATTCATGAAAGTCTTGGTCAAGAAGAAATGAACCAAGTTGATATCTTAACGCGACCAAGTCACAAAATATTCAGTATATATATACATATATACTTTTCACAATCTCTGAAATCCTCTGACATGTATATTATACACAGAGTTCTAGTTTATAACTGTATAAAAATATCGTTGCAAGGTGATCTCATATATCTAACCTTGTCTCAACATTTTTTTGAAAATCTTTTTCATTCATAAGATAATCATTAACTGGATATAAGTTGAAAAGATGAAGTTACAAGATACTCCAATATACTCATATCTTTTTTGAATACTACTTGAACCACCACCGTTCAAGGTATAAACAGTTTCGAAAGTTCATCCCATAGATGAGACCACAAGTTAAGACTCGAATATATCCAATCTTTGAAATATTTTTGAATGAAATGAAGTTACGAGATACTTCATTTGATGGAAACACCATTATAATTGCTTAACCCTGTCAATGCTTCGGCAACCACCCATTCGTAGCCTTTCGACCGAAATTCTCCGGGTAGTGTTGCAGAAATATCCAACTGGATGATGAAATCATTACGGGAGTTTGCCGCGCCAGGAAGACCACTTACGATGATCAGTCGTAGTAGTGCAACCCCACCATTTTCTACATGTAGAGGAGAACCTGTCGGATTTACTTGTCAACCGAACACTGGACTCCTAAGGAATGGACCGTCTTAGCGGAACTTCCAGGCCATTTGGGCCAATATAATAAGGCTGGGCCGGCGCCACTCAACCACTTACGCCACTCCTAGTTAAGATGAAATCCATGACCCTGAAACGTAAAGCTCGTTCTCCCTTTCCCCAAGTAAAAACTTGTTGATACGGCTCCACTAAGAAGTCGTATCTAATTGGAAGGAAAACTCACCGATATTTCCCAGGAGATGCCTGTTAATGGATTAACTTGTTCCCAGAATTTTACTTCCCGAGTGTTGGGTAAGTAATCAAAAACTCTTTTTTCAACGTAGCAACCTTGTTTCGAATATAAAACACACCACAGAGCCGGATCCCTCAGGTTTTGAACGAGTATTTAAATCCCCTTCAAAAGGAAGATCTTAAGTATAAAAATGGGTTTTGGGATCCGCCCTAACTTTTAAAAATCATTTTGAAGACTCGAAAACATTTTTAAGAATGTTTGGAGTAATGCTGATTTAATGAAATAAATCTGTCCCGATATATTAGAAAATATCCGAATATTATTAATTAAATAATATTCCCATAAGGATGATCTTTTTAAATATAATCGAAGTAGAAGTTTTAAAACTTATACTTGAAATGAATATTAAATAACCAAAGATATACTTATACGAAAGTACTATCTATATTTAAATATCGAAAGTAAGTTTGATTATCGACACATTATTCTTTAATAAAATAAAGAATATTAATTAGTAAATAATCGGAGTCATAAGTCCTCGAATGAATATTCAAATAATATTCATTAAATAGAATAAACAGAGTCATAAGTCCTCGAATGAATATTCAAATAATATTCATTAATAAAAATAAAGTTATCGAATAAACCTTATTCAATTAATAGTTTTTGAAAACTATATATATATATATATATAATATACTCGGGAACATCGACTCCCGGTTTTAGAAAATGTTCACCTTTGGGTCCCCTATACTAAGGTTATACGCAACTACTGCTTATCTCTAGCATATGTATTATGCAACTATAAGCATTGAAATCAACAGATAGATAACCAGATTACGAAACAGACATGCATATATATACCATATCAGCATGCTTCAATATATCGCAAAATTTGCTAATTAACCAACATGCATCTATCACAAGATAATGCATATACATATATACATCACAACAACAGTATAACGGGTAGAAAACTTGCCTAAGCGACTGGGGGTGATAAAAGGCTTGGGACGAGTCTGGTAACCTATAAACAACATATAAGTTGGAATTAAACCAAAGTCGCTTATGAATCTATACTTTAACCAATTAGACCCTAACGTTCGCTTTTGCGCTTAACAATTCACTTAAGTCGCTCGAGTACCCTCGGCTCCACCATTTTTAATAAATTAACCATTAAGAGTTTTAAGGTGATTCTTTCACGAGTACCTTACCAACTGCCTAATCCACTTTACATAAATGTTTCATACTCCAATTAGTCATTTAAGGTCTTTAACCAATGTTTCAAAGTAAGGCGAGGGGTAATGGTTCGGTCGCGAAGCGCCGTTACTTAAAACGGTCGTTTCTCCTAAACCGTACATCGGATTCAAACGAACCACATATCAAAACGAAGCTCGTAACATGAACTATCTAATCATGGCAGTGGTCAAAACCTAGCAGTGAGTTCTCGGGTCCTGATGTTAAGAACAAAACAATCTAAAGTAAATCGGACATTACGACGGCTATGTTTACGCGATTACCAATTTTTAACCTACTCCAAATCAACCACCAATCAACCACAATTCAACCATACAACCAAAATCCATACATACAATGCTACAACAGCCCCAACAACTCAATATTTCCAATTTACACTACTTCCCAATCATGAACTAAAAGCTTACATAAGTTCTTTAACTAATCAACAAGATTTACAACTCCAAACACATCACAAAACCAACACATCTCTAAATACACAATAATCAAGCTTCTCATGAACCGTTCCAAACACAAAAACTCTAAATATACAAAAGTAGGGCTAGGGTATGAGATTATACCTTTCTTGGAGAGTAAAAGTAACTAAGGAGTTTGGAATCACCCTTGAAAGTCCTTACGAAAGCTTAATCTAAACAAAAACTCAAGAACAAAATTTTAAGTTCTTGAAAAACACAATTAACCCTCTTCTTCCATGAATTTTAGGAAGAGATTGTGAAGGAATTTGAAACTTAAACTTATAGGATAGCTATATCTATGCATAAGGAACCTTAGATAATTACCTCACTAATTAATGAAGCTTGGAACTTGGATTTGGGTTTTTTTCTTCTTGAAAATGGAAAAGGGCCGAGAGCTTCTCTTGGAAAAATGAAGTCAAGATGTGTTTTTGTGTTTGTGATTTGTTTTGCTTGGTTGCTAGGTTTTTGTTTTATTTAATTACCCTTTTAACCATGTAAAATTGTGTGGTTAATAATCAACCACACTTCCTTCCTCTTTGGTCATGCTTAGGTCATCAATCTTATGTCATCTTCCCATGCTTGCCCTCTTCTTATTGGTTTGATGACATCATCCTCACTAACCTCTTTGATTAGCTTCTAATTACTTGGCTAATGACCGCTGATCTGTTATACGGTTCGCTTAACTTTCGTTTTCGTTTATCGTTTGAGAGATCATACTCGGGATCTTATTACTTGGGTTTCCTTAACCTTTCTCAATACATTATATTCCTTTTATGATCCTCTCTTATAATCCTTGAATTTAAATCATTTTTATCCTGTTACCTTATACTCAATTCTTTCGGTATCTGGTGGATTTTCGGGAAAAATCAAAGTGTCCGAATTTGGATTCTGACGATCTTTACATACACTTATATACCATACAGAGTACTAAAAAGATCTCAGAATAACAATAAAAGAACCCCTGCATAGTGTGGCATGAAAAGTTTTCTAATTCAGCATAATCAGCAAAAACACTATTCATAAGGGTTACAAAAAGGTTCGAAATTTTAGGGCTATTACAGTTGTGATGGAGGATTATGCATTATTAATTTCTGAGTCGTATCGTTTTGTTTTTGTCTTTAAAAGTGTTTTTATTGAAACTTTTATTTCATAAATATTTAAATTATTTTTAAAATTATATATATGGTTTAATAATTTCAATAATTATTTTTAGGAATTTATAAAATTTAGAAAATAATATTTTGTCAAATATTTATCCCTAAATGATTTTCCGATTGTATTTAAGTGTAAATTTAGTATTAAATTCAATAATATTTCAATAATTATGAAACTTATATTTTATTAGTTTTTGAATATTTCGAGAATTTTAAAATTGTTTTGAAAATTTTTCGGATTATATTCAACCGCACGTTTATTTGTTAATCGTAAAATGCGGGTATAGCGCACGAGTCAAAAATATTTTAAAAATTATGAAAATTTATTTTATTAGTTTTTAATTATTCCGATAGTTTTAGAAGTATTTTAATAATTTTTTGAGTTAGTTTAACCCACAAGTTTGTTCGTTAAATCGCGAATTCGGGGCTGATGTTAGATTCAAAATGTATTAAAAATTACGAAATTTATATTTTATTAGTTTTTGAATATTTCAAGAATTTTAAAATTATTTTGGTAATTTTTGGATTTATTTTCACCCGCAAATTATATCGTTAAAATCAGAATGCGGGAGAGAATTGAGCTTGCAATCGGAAAAGAAACACGCGGAAAGTTGGTAGCTCATAGAAGGATACGTGTCACAATTTGTGTACACATGTCTTGTTAAAAACAAAAAATCCTAACTACCCTGACCACCACCCCCACCTCGCTCTCACTTGTTCACTGCCCCCTCCCCACTTTTCTGCGCGCGCACACACACACATACACACACACACACACACACACATATATATATATATTGCAAGGTTTTGAGGAGAAAATTTGCGGAGCATATTTTCCGTTTTAATTTATTTTCGGGGCGTAGAAAAGGAGTTTGACGATGTTGATTACTTCACATGGAGTTTCATCGTGTGTATGTCTATGACTATGAATTTCGGATTGTTCTGGAGATATTTTTCGGACATCAGATATTCTCTTCAGGGTGATCGGAATTTATTTTTGGTAATGATTTCGAAATTCCGCTTTCGTATTTGAGTATATGATAGCATGTTAGTGTTTATATATTCATTTCATAATTTTTAGAAATTTTCGTAGAAGTCGCTTTTGGCCATGTTTTTCGTTTCTGGCGTGTTTATACGTGCAAATATAAATTATTGTGTGTTTTCAATTTGTAAATTTTATTCGATTGTAATTGGATTGTATTGTTTGGGATTGATTTTAAGGGGTTCTGACCATGGGAAAAGTTCATTTTACAAAGACGTTATTTCGAATTTTTTTTTGTAAAATATTTATTTTAATTTCAAATTATTATCTTTTATTATTTTGAAAATCATAATTTGATTTAATTATTTATAATTTGTTTTGATTAATTATTTATCCATTTAATTAATTGATTAATTCATTTAATCAATTAATTTTATTTGTAAATAGATGAATGAAGTGTAATTATTTATAATTGAGTCGAATAATATTTTAAAATTATTTTGAACTTTAAAAATTATTTATAGGTATTGAATATTCAATAAATATTATTATTATTAATTGAATTATTCTTATTTTATTCTTAGAAAATAAATCGTTTATCCGTTTAATACGAAACGAACGCGTCTAGACTCAGAAAAATATTTCGCTTTCATTAAAAATACTTTTGAGACCCAAATTCTTTTGTTTCGAAAGGTCTCTTATTTTGCGAATCGTTCTGAGTCAATTATTGATCGATAAATCATATTTTTGACCCGATTTCAATTTTAAACATACCGAGTCAAATGTTTTGACAAACTAAGTCATGTGTTATATGAATTACGTGTGATGTGAATTATGTATTTACGTGCTGTGTGAATTACTTATGTACGTGGGTCAAGAGTCTTGTGTTTGACTGTTTTATTGATGCGTGGGCTACAGTATGGGTAGATGATAGGGTTTTGACGCGCAGTTCATCGAGTAATTGTAATATCCAGGAAAAATTATGTGAATATTATTTGTTAAATAAATAAATATTATGTGTTTTATAAATTTAAAGTAATCATTGCCATGATATTAGATGTTACAGTTGTTATGTGTGTTTCTGTCCAGGCCAGATTTTTTTTTTCGATTGATTAATATATGATTAAACTACAATTATATGAACCTATCTGCAATTGGGACGCATATTTATTAGCGTCTTTAATAAGGTACTCGTTTTATTTTGTTTTACGCACGTTTCAATGCATTTTATGTGTTATCTGGTTTTTCTGGTAATTTAGAGATCGTTCCTGTTTTGCAAAAATCATCGGACCGGGACCCCACCGGGACGACAAACCCCACAAAATCCGTGTTTTTATTTTTATAACATTATTCATGTTTCAAATACCCTTTATTTTTGTATTTTTAAATTATTCACAATTTTCGGGGAATTTTGACAATAATTTTGTGTTTCATCGTTTTTAAAATTATTCCCCGTAATTATTATTTTGGGACCCTAATTATTATAATTAAGGGATAAAAACACCCTTAATTTATTTTGGGGATATAATTTAAGATTTAATATAAATAGCTGGACTGTTTATTTATTTATTTTATTTTATAAAAAAAATCAGAAAATTCATACAAAACAAGAACATTCTTGGGTGTATAATTTTATTCATCACAAAGAATTGATAATTTTGAGCTAACCAGGAAATCAAATCGGACGTTCTACCTATCAAATTGATCCCCGTAATGAGCCCGTTCTGTTGATACTAAAATCACGAATCGAGGGTAAGTATTTTACAAAATCGATTCTTGGGGTGTTTTTGTTCTTGAAATTTCGTTTTTGATTTTGATGAACCGTTTGTTGTTCTTGATGCTTGATTATAATTTCTGGAATCACAAGGAGTAATTTAAGCTATATTTCAATCGATTTGGTTCAGTATTGAGTAAAAACGAATGATTGAATTTTTGGTTTTTTTAATTTTCATTTTTCTGAATTTTAGAGGTTTTGGTTGTTGTTCTTGATTATGAGGATTGATTGTATGAACTAAGAGCTTGATTTTGATACCTATATCTTCGATTTGTGTTGAGAAACGATGGGGATCATTTTTTCGTCGGAAAACCTTAAGGTTCGGCCGGCTTTAATGGCTGTTTGCCGGAGGAATCGTTGCCGGGTCTGCTTGCGGTGGCTGAGTTGATAGACAGGTTGTAGGAGTAGTTTAGAATTGATCTGGGCTAAAAACGGAATCGGGAGGTGACGTTTTGACCCCGGTTTAGGGTTCGCCGGAGTCCGGCGAAGGCCGCCGGAATCTGGGGATTTCCCAAAAACCGGTCGGTGTTCTTCCCGACCCGGTTGAATCCTTTTAACCCGATTTCGACCCGGTCTCTTGACCCGGGTTTGATCTGTTTTCCCCATCTGCAAACCCAAAAGTCTGTATTTGCATTTACTTTTTATAATTTATTTTAAAATCATTTTCTTAATTCCAAAAAAAAATCATTTAGTTTATATTTAAAAATTATTTACTTATTATTTTTAATTCTAAAAATTATTTTCTTAATTATCTTAAATTCCTAAAATTATTTTCTTTAATTATTTTCAAAAAAAAATTTGATTTAATTATTTATAATTTATTTTAGTTAATTATTTATAAATTTAATTAATTGATTAAAAATTAATTAATCAATTAATTTTATTTATAAATAAATATAAATTATTTATAATTAATTCAAATAAATTCTAAAAATAAGTTTTAGAGTTTTAAAAATTATATTTTGGTATTTAAAAATCAATTAATATTATAATTAATTGATTTATTCCCATTTATTTCTTATTTTATTCATAATAATTAAACCATTCGTCTGTTTAATACGAAACGAACGTGTATAAACTCAGAAAAATATTGCGCTTTTAATAAAAATACTTTTAAGTCCTAATTTCTTTTGTATTGCAATGACATTTGATTTATATATCAGTTTGAGTTGGTATATGATCGGTAAATATTATTATTGACCTGATTTTCATTCTTAACGCACTGAGACGTATCTTTTAATGATCTGACTTATGTATTACATGAAGTATGTGATTACATGTTATACAAATACCAGTATTACGTGCTATATGATATGCATGCTATCTATTTATAATTTAGAATGCCATGCTTAATTATAAAGGATCGGGTAGATGTCAAGACGTATAGTTATGTCGATTGAGTTTGGTTGTGTCAATTAAGATAGTTCTTTTATTTATAGAATCGAGTAGCAAGGAGTGCAGTCAAGTGTTAGACGGAGATAGTAGCCATCAGTTATAAGTTGAGTTATAGTAAGAGGTTATCGAGCATACCAGGCAAGTACCCCTAACTTCACTTATTATTCAAGTGACGTTTATTTTGAATCATATTATGCAAATATTATATCTTCATTTATCATTCAATTGATATTGACTCTGAACTATATTCTTTCAATTTCCATACTATTCTAAGTTCAGAATAGTTAAACGTTTTATGTTTCGCTATAAATTACTCTATACAGTAGAACATTGAGTTGAGATTAGCGAATAACTAATTATTCTAGTTATTTCGCCATCGATTGTTGAGATAGCTCTGGACCATGAGAAATGGGGAGTTATATGATTAAGGATGTCCTTTGATTCGGCTCCTTTGATCAAAATATTTTATGGATTGGATGAATGCATAAGTGACCGGGACGGACGGTCCAGCGGAGGGCTATTTCTATGTGTTATATGAAATATTATGGCACTATTTTTGTCACAGGCAGGTATATTGCCTTTTTATTTGAGTACTCGTGTTTTGGGGACATGTTTCTATGAATCATGACCTTGTGCTATCACACGGGCTGATCAGCATGTGATAGTACGTCCGTCGGAGTTAGATTCTAATCTAAAAATTATTGTTTATTGTTGATTGCTTACGAACCTTTTATTATTGATCAAATATTACTGACTTTATCCTGTTGTTTAGTTATTATCAGAATGTGGTTTATCATTTCAAGCACATTTTATACTGCTTGCTGAGCATTTCTTTCGCTCATACTTGTTTATTAATCCATTCTTTCAGCTAAGCCAGAGCATGTTTGAGATCCAGGTTTGATCAGAAGTCGAGTGCTTGTAAATAGTTGGCGTGTATTCCAGGTAGACTTTTTTGGGACGCTTGGGTAGTCTAGAAGTTTGTAATAAAATTTGAATAATCTGTAAAACTAATTAGACTTATGGTTTGTAATAACAGTTAGTTTGTATTAGTGCATGTTCCATACTATAACCTGTGATCGATCCAGTGCAGGTAAAGGGGTCATATTTAGTATATTATTTTGCTGTGATTATTTTATTTTGGTTTATTAGCTAGTGACTCCCAAATCTAGACCCCGGGTTTGGAGGGCGTCACATGTTGGTATCAGAGCTACAGGTTATGGTCACTAAAACAGGCTTAGGATTGTCATAGGTGAGTCATAGGAAGATCACATAAGATAGGCGCATGTAGTTTAGCTCTTATAGGGTTAATTTTAGGTTATTGGGCTGGGTTATAGTTAAGTTATTTAGGTTTCCTGTTTTGCGTTTAGCCTTAGGCCTTGTGACATTACCCTGCTATTTTGTTGGTTTAGTTGAGATTTCAAGCAAGGATTTAAAAGGTTTGGATAATTTTGAGTAAATTTTCTTTGTGTTGTTATTCTCAAGATAATAAGCAGGATTATGAGATAATCTTGTCGCTTGTGTTAATAAGGTAGCAAGTTTATGATATTTTGAGAAAAGATAATGTTTGATGATTTTGATATGCTAAGGAATTGCTACATATTTGACACAATGCTTGACAGATTATTATATATGTTGCTTGTTTCTTACCAGAATAATGGCACCAAAGAGAAGGAATAATTCAGGAGAGGATCATACCGAGAGTCGGATGGATTCAGCGATTGTCCAGATGTTGGGATTGATGCAGCAGCAGATGTTACATCTTACGCAGCAGCAATAACAGTAGCAACAGCAACAACAGCAGCAAGCAACAGCACCACCTGCAGTGACTTTTAAGCAATTTCAAGCTGTGAAGCCACCTGAGTTCAAGGGAAGTGCTGATCCCGTGGAGGACAATACATGGCTCAAGGAGATGGAAAAGGTTTTTGAATTAGTCGGAGCAGGAACTGAATAGAAGACCAAGTTTGCAAGCTACTTTCTGAAGGGTGAGGCAAACTATTGGTGGGAATCCACACGAGCATTGGAAGGAGGTGAGTTTATAACTTGGGAGAGATTCACAGAGCTGTTCCTGGAAAATTATTTCCCAAGGTATATGAAGAATAAAATGGAGATTAAGTTCTTGAACCTGACCTAGGGTGATCTTATCATGGCTGAGTACGAGGCTAAGTTTACTGAGTTAGCAAGGTTCGTGTCAGACCAGGTTGATACAAATGAAAAGAAAGCAAGAAGGTTTGAACAGGGATTGAAGTTTTGGATTCAGAACAGAGTGGCCATGTTTGAGTTGACTTCATATATGGCAGTGGTTCAGAAAGCAATGGTGATCGAAAATAAAAGTGACATGTCTCAGAAAGGAAAGGATGGGAAGAAAAGGAAGATAGAAACCTCAGAAGGAGGTCAGCAGCAAGGTAATTTTCAGGGCCGATTCAACAAAAGGTCAGAATTTCAGGGTAATAGGAATATGGGATTCAGAAGACCACAATCAGGAAATGGAGGACAAGGCAACCGTTTTCAGAATTCAAGTCAGCAGAGGCCCAATCGTCCACCAGTATCGGATTGTCAGTTTTGTGGTAGGAAGAACTTTGGGAATTGTAATGCTAATGTGACATGTTTCAAGTGCGGCAGGAAGGGACACTTTGCTAATGTGTGTCAGAATCTGACTTAAGGTCAGAATTTGGGAACTGGTTGTTATAAGTGTGAGAAGCCAGGACATATCTCCAGGAATTGCCCAACAGAAGGTACGACGAGCAACACCCCAAGGCTTACAGGTGCTCCATCTCAAAATATGCCAAGGATCGAAGGACCACCAACAAAGGACCAGCCAAAGGCCAGGACATTCAACATGACTATGAAGGATGCTGTTCAAAGTTCAGATGTGGTTGCAGGTACGCTTCCAGTCAACTCCGTAGACGTTAAATTTTTATTTGATTCTGGAGCTACAAGATCATTTATTTCTCAAGATTTTATCGATAAGCTGCATTGCGAAGTTAAATTGTTAGAACAAGCATTAATGATAGAGTTAGCTAATAAGAATCAAGTTTCCATCGACCGTGTGTGCCCGAGGTGTGATATTGAGATAGGAGGACATCATTTCTATGCCAACTTGATACCTTTTAAGTTGGGAGAATTTGATGTTATCTTAGGAATGGATTGGTTGTCAGAAAATAACGCTCAGATTGATTGTAAGAATAGGAAAGTGAGACTTCAGACCTTGGATAGTAAGAAGAAAGTGATATTTCGGGGGAATAAGCAAGAGAAAAAGTTCTTAACGATAATTCAAGTGAAGAACTTATTGCGTCAGAATTGCGAAGCGTATTTGGCCCATGTTATAGACACCAGCAAAGAAGTTCCAGCACTAGAAGCGATTCTAGTTGTCAATAAATTTCCAGATATCTTTCCAGACGATCTACCAGGATTACCTCCCGATCGAGAAATTGAATTTGCGATTGATCTAGCACCCGGAACAGAACCAGTTTCTAAAGCTCCGTACCGGATGGCACCAGTGGAGATGAAAAAATTGGCAATTCAGCTGCAAGATCTTTTGGAGAAAGGAGTTATAAGACCCAATGTATCCCCATGGGGCGCACCAGTAATGGTTGTCAAGAAAAAGGACGGGAGTATGCGACTGTGTATTGACTATCGAGAACTGAATAAGCTAACCATTAAGAACAAGTACCCGTTGCCAAGGATCGATGATTTGTTTGACCAATTGAGAGGCGCTGTATGGTTTTCTAAAATAGATTTAAGGTCTTGATATCATCAACTAAAGATCAAGACTGAAGACATTCCGAAGACCGCATTCAGAACCAGATATGCACATTATGAGTTTCTAGTAATCGCATTTGTATTAACCAACGCCCCAGCATCTTTTATGGATCTGATGAATCGAGTATTCAAGAAGTATTTGGATAAATTCATGATCGTGTTCATAGACGACATCTTGATCTATTCTAAAACAGAAGAAGAGCACGCAGAGCACTTGAGGATAGTTCTGGAGATACTGTGACAGGAGAAATTGTACGCAAAGTTTTCCAAGTGTGAATTTTGGTTAAAAGAAGTACGATTTCTTGGGCACGTGATTAACAATAAAGGAGTGGAAGTGGATCCAACGAAGATTGAAGCCATAATCAACTGGGAGAGGCCAAAGACACCAACGGAAGTGAGGAGTTTCATGGGACTGGCAGGTTACTATAGAAGATTCGTGCAAGATTTTGCGAAGATAGCTACGCCGTTGACAAAGATCACCAGGAAGAACCGGAAATTTGAATGGGACGAGAAGTGCGAAGAAAGTTTCCAGGAATTAAAGAATAGATTAGTATCTTCACCAATGCTAGTCTTACCAGATGAACAAGGAAATTTTGTGATCTACAGTGACGCGTCGTACAAAGGATTGGGATGTGTTTTGATGCATCATGACAAGGTGATAGCCTACGCTTCAAGACAGTTGAAACCACATGAAGAGAAGTATCCAACTCATGATCTTGAATTGGCAGCTATAGTGTTTGCATTGAAGATATGGAGGCATTATCTTTATGGGGCATTATCTTTATGGGGGAAAGTACGAGATCTACACGGACCACAAGAGTTTGAAGTATATCTTTACCCAGAAGGAATTGAACATGAGGCAGAGAAGATGGCTAGAATTGATCAAGGACTACGACTGTACCATCAACTATCATCCAGGCAAAGCAAATGTGGTGGTCGATGCTTTGAGCAGAAAGAAAGGTTGAATATGATAATTTCATCCGAATAATTGATCAAGGAATTTGAGAAGCTGGAAATAGAGGTCAGTATCCCAAGTATGTCTACAGAGTATGCAATGTCTTTCCAACCAGAACTATTAGAGAAAATAAGAAGATGTCAGGAAGAAGTAATGAGCCATGAACGAGACAGTTTGACAGGAGAAGAGTTAGGGAGTCAAAAGGATGATAAAGGAATATTAAGATTTTCTTCCAGAATATGGATACCCAACGTAGCCGAGCTGAAAGATGAAATTCTTCGAGACGCTCACAACTCCAGATATTTAATTCATCCT
Source organism: Apium graveolens (assembly GCF_009905375.1). Taxonomy (NCBI): domain Eukaryota; kingdom Viridiplantae; phylum Streptophyta; class Magnoliopsida; order Apiales; family Apiaceae; genus Apium; species Apium graveolens. The sequence goes on along the minus strand of NC_133649.1, from coordinate 285,101,194 downwards.
GGGAGTACGAAGATGTACAAAGACTTAAGAGAAAACTTTTGGTGGCTAAGCATGAAGAAGGAAATTGCAGAATGGGTAAGTAAGTGCTACACTTGCCAGCGAGTCAAAGCGGAACATCAAAGGCCCAGTGGACTGATACAAACATTAGACATTCCATAATGGAAGTGGGAACATATCGCGATGGATTTTGTAGTTGGATTACCGAGGACCAGGGCAAATCATGATGCTATTTGGGTTATTATTGATAGATTGACGAAGTCAGTGCATTTTCTTCCTATCAACGAGAGATTTTCAATGGATAAATTGGTACGGTTATAAATTTAAAGTAATCATTGCCATGATATTAGATGTTACAGTTGTTATGTGTGTTTCTGTCCGGGCCAGATTTTTTTTTCGATTGATTAATATATGATTAAACTACAATTATATGAACCTATCTGCAATCGGGACGCATATTTATTAGCGTCTTTAATAAGGTATTCGTTTTATTTTGTTTTACGCACGTTTCAATGCATTTTATGTGTTATCTGGTTTTTCTGGTAATTTAGAGATCATTCCTGTTTTGCAAAAATCATCGGACCGGGACCCCACCGGGACGACAAACCCCACAAAATCCGTGTTTTTATTTTTATAAAATTATTCGTGTTTCAAATACCCTTTATATTTTTATTTTTAAATTATTCACAATTTTCGGGGAATTTTGACAATAATTTTGTGTTTTATCGTTTTTAAAATTATTCCCCGTAATTATTATTTTGGGGCCCTAATTATTATAATTAAGGGATAAAAACACCCTTAATTTATTTTGGGGATATAATTTCAGATTTAATATAAATAGCTAGACTGTTTATTTATTTATTTTATAAAAAAAATCAGAAAATTCATACAAAACAAGAACATTCTTGGGGGTATAATCTTATTCATTACAAAGAATTGATGATTCTGAGCTAACTAGGAAACCAAATCGGACGTTCTACCTATCAAATTGATCCCCGTAACGAGCCCGTTCTGTTGATACTAAAATCATGAATCGAGGGTAAGTATTTTATAAAGTCGATTCCGGGGGTGTTTTTGTTCTTGATATTTCGTTTTTGATTTTGATGAATCGTTTGTTGTTCTTGATGCTTGATTATGATTTCTGGAATCAGAAGGAGTAATTTAAGCTATATTTTTAATCGATTTGGTTCAGTATTAAGTATAAACGAATGATTGAATTTTTGATTTTTTTAATTTTCATTTTTCTGAATTTTAGAGGTTTTGGTTGTTGTTCTTGATTATGTGGATTGATTGTATGAACTGAGAGCTTGATTTTGATACCTATATCTTCGATTTGTTTTGAGAAACGATAGGGATTGTTTTTTCGCCGAAAAACCTTAGGGTTCGGCCGGCTTTAATGGCTTTTTGCCAGAGGAATCGTTGTCGGGTCTGTTTGCGGTGGCTGAGTTGATAGACAGGTTGTAGGAGTAGTTTAGAATCGATATGGGCTAAAAGTGGAATCAGGAGGTGACGTTTTGACCTCCGTTTAGGGTTCTCCGGAGTCCGGCGAATGCCGCCGGAATCTTGGGATTTCCTAGAAACCGGTCGGTGTTCTTCTCGACCCGGTTGAATCCTTTTAACCCGATTTCGACCCTGTCTCTTGACCCGGGTTCGATCTGTTTTCCCCCAACTGCAAACCCAAAAGTCTGTTTCTGTATTTACTTTTTATAATTTATTTTAAAATCATTTTCTTAATTCCAAAAAAAAATCATTTAGTTTATATTTAAAAATCATTTACTTATTATTTTTAATTCTAAAAATTATTTTCTTAATTATCTTAAATTCCTAAAATTATGTTCTTTAATTATTTTCAAAAATACAATTTGATTTAATTATTTATAATTTATTAATCAATTAATTCAATTAATTTTATTTATAAATAGTTAAATAAATGTAAATTATTTATAATTAATTCAAATAAATCCTAAAAAAAATTTTTAGACTTTTAAAAATTATATTTTAGTATTTAAAAATAAATTAATATTATTATTAATTGATTTATTCCCATTTATTTCTTATTTTATTTATAATAATTAAACTGTTCGTCCATTTAATACGAAACGAAAGCGTATAGACTGAGAAAAATATTGCGCTTTCAATAAAAATACTTTTAATTCCCAATTTCTTTTGTATTGCAATGACATTTGATTTGTATATCAGTTTGAGTCGGTATATGATCGGTAAATATTATTATTGACCTGATTTTCATTTTGAACGCACTGAGACATATCTTTTAATGATTCGACTTATGTATTACATAAAATATGTGATTACATGTTATACAAATACCATGATTACGTGCTATATGATATGCATGCTATCTGTTTACAGTTTAAAATGTCATGCTTAATTATAAATGATCGGGTAGATGTCAAGACGTATAGTTACGTCGATTGAGTTTGGTTGTGTCAATTAAGATAGTTCTTTTGTTTATAGAATCGAGTAGCAAGGAGTGCAGTCAAGTGTTAGACGAAGATAGTAGCCATCAGTTATAAGCAAAGTTATAATAAGAGGTTATCGAGCATACCAGGCAAGTACCCCAAACTTCACTTATTGTTCAAGTGACGTTTATTTTGAATCATATTGTGCAAATATTATATCTTCATTTATCATTCAATTGATATTGACTATGAACTATATTCTTTCAATTTCCATACTATTCTAAGTTCAGAATAGTTAAACATTTTATGTTTCTCTATAAATTACTCTATACAGTGGAACATTGAGTTGAGATTAGCGAATAACTAATTGTTCTAGTTATTTCGCCATCGATTGTTGAGATAGCTCTGGACCATGAGAAATAGGGAGTTATATGATTAATGATGTCCTTTGATTCGGCTCCCTTGATTAAAATGTTTTATGGTTTGGATGAATGCGTCCTTTTAAGGATGTCCTTTGATTTGCCTTTTTATTTGAGTACTCGTGTTTTGGGGACATGTTTCTATGAATCATGACCTTGTGCTATCACACGGGCTGATCAGCATGTGATAGTACGTCCGTCGAAGTTAGATTCCAATCTAAAAATTATCGTTTATTGTTGATAGCTTATGAAGCTTTTATTATTGATCAAATATTACTGACTTTATCCTGTTGTTTAGTTATTATCAGAATGTGGTTTATCATTTCAAGCACATTTTATACTGCTTGCTGAGCATTTCTTTCGCTCATACTTGTTTATTAATCCAATCTTTCAGCTAAGCCAGAGCAGGCTTGAGATCCATGTTTGATCAGAAGTCGAGTGCTTGTAAATAGTTGGTGTGTATTCCAGGTAGACTGTTTTGGGACGCTTGGGTAGTCTAGAGGTTTGTAATAAAATTTGAATAATTTGTAAAACTAATTAGACTTATGGTTTGTAATAACATTTAGTTTGTATTAGTGCATGTTCCATACTATAACCTGTGATCGATCCAGCGCAGGTAAAGGGGTCATGTTTAGTATATTATTCCGCTGTGATTATTTTATTTTGGTTTATTGGCTAGTGACCCCCAAATCTAGACCCCGGGTTTGGAGGGCATCACAGTAATTATCATTTAGAAAATGAAAGTTATATATTTTAATTATAGATGCGGATCATTCGAGTTGATCAGGACAAGTCGTTGGATAAAGAGTGAAATGGAATGGTGTTGGTTATCAGGATTCTAGCAATCGTTGGAGCAGCATATCCGTGAATTGTCGAAATAGAAAGATTGTGATGTCTTGAGACGGAATGTCAGAATAATCGTGTCACTGCGAGTGTGCTTAACTACTAAAAATCAAAAGCAAGTTCTCTATAATATTCTATTTCCAGAATAGTTCAATATATTTCATATCTAACTGCTTATGATTATGCAAGTATTCTTCTCTATTCCCACTTCAGAATAGATAAATGTTTTATATATCGCCAAATTGAATGGTTATTATGCAAGTACTCTTCTCTTATTCTATGTTCAAAATAGTTAAGTGCTTTTACTTATCAAATTACTGTATTTATAAATGTTTATATTTTGAGAAAAATAATTTTGTTGCGAGTATTACTGCCAAGTGAATGGGGGAAATAAAATTTAAAAGGGTGTCGATTATTATTACCCCATTCAATAAAATGTTTTAAGATTGGATGGTTGCGTAAGAGGCCGTGGCGGCGGTCCAGTGTGAGCTAGGTATTATACAGGATTTAATACCTTTTTAGGCCAATATGTGCCTTGGGTACCCCTTTATTTAGTTGGATATGGTTCAGCATACCGGTGTTGCTCCGCGGATGATCACCGGCGGCAACACACCATCGTTTGAGGATTCCAATTTAAATTGTTGTTTCTAAATTGTTTTGATAGTCATACAATACATGATTTATCAAATGTTTCTATTTGGATAAAAGGTGCAGTTTTGAATCAGTTTCTAATTGATGTAGATATTCAGGTTGTTAAATATCAAATGTGGTATTAGGATAGATGATTGATGTTGACTTCAGTACGGGTTATTATGAGCATCAAAGTTCATATTGATATCTAATTTGATATGACAACAAAATAAGTATTAACATCAAGAGTTTGATTTTGAATAAAGTTTATGATTCAATCCATAATCATTGTTTCATGTTATTGTTATTTACGATATTTCCGTAAACACTATTTTATGAGTTTTATTCTCGTTGAGATTCAAAATATTGCTGAAACATTTTAGCTCGAAAACATCAAAAAGGGTTTTAATACAATTAGGGAATCAATAATGGGATTCCTTAACAAAAAAATTTTGATTCAGCAATTATGATTTTAAATGTTCTGCTCTAGTGCAAATCTCAGTTTTATATCAAAAGACCATATATATGTTATAATGATCTTGCTGAGCATTTCTTTCGCTCATCCTTGCCTGTTTTTAAATTTAACCTCCAGTGAGGATTAGTTTGTGTTGTTTAGCTGCATAATTCAAGAAAGCAAAGAAGAAGCTTTTGGAAGATGGTTGGTCTAGGGTTTGCGGAACTAGAGTACGTTCTATTGTATAAAGTTGTGTTTATATATCTGTATTAGTTATGTTATTAAATCGTTGATCTAGTATACTTCTTTTCGAAGTTATACTAGTGGGTTAAGTTTTGAGTTTGGGAATTTATGAAAAGAGTTTAAAAAGAAAGTGAAAAATTATTTTTGGAATTTGGAATTCTTGTTTCTAGAACTGTAACCTTAAAAGATCTTGGATTAGTTTGGGGTCATAGTTGCTATATTTGAGTGACTGGCATTTATTTATTGATTTAACAGGTTAATTTAGATTGATGTTTTATAATGATGACCAAATCCTCTGACCCCGGATTTGGGGGCGTTACAATATGCTTCAGTATTAAATGTATTTCCACTATTTTGTGGAACCTTAGAGCTTTGAGTGATATCAAGACATACTGTATCAGAGTTAGGATTTAAAAGTTCAGCATAAGGTACTTCATTTTCAAATCTCAATTTGTCATGGTCATCTGCATCTTCTAGACCTGTTATCTTCTTGTCATCAAAAGATACATGTATAGATTCCATGATTGTTCTTATTCTCAGATTGTAAACTCTGAAGGCTTTTGTGGTCAACGAATAACCTACATATATTCCTTCATCAGCTTTCAGATCAAACTTGGTCAGCGGCTCCGGATGAGTTTTGAGAACAAAACACTTACAACCAAAAATATGAAAGAACTTTAAATTTGGCTTCTTTCCCTTCACCATCTCAAATGGTGTTTTTCCATGTTTGTTGATCAATGCTGCATTTTGTGTAAAGCAAGCAGTTTGCACAGCCTCAGCCCAGAAGTAGGTAGGTGTAACACCCCCAGATCCGGGGTCGGGGATCCGGGTCGTCACGGTCTTTCTTTCCACAATATTACTTAACTTAATTAATAATAAATAACCTCATGTTGTGACCCCACACTAATACACTCCATAACACGTTATAGTCTCAGAGATGAAACTGAAATAAGTATAAGTCCTTGAATACACAATTTAAAAGTTATTACAACCCAAAATGATTACTTGATAAGTTTACAGTTAATTTCCATTATCTGCCATAAGTTATAATTATACATAATTGATTCCCAAAAGTAGAATGCCTGATCTACAAATAGATCTACCTCTGCAGCTATAGCAGCTATGACATCAACGGGAAGACGTGGGATGCTTTCCACGCGCTTGCGCTGGGTCTGCTTGAGTCTGGCCATCTTTCCTAACTGTTATTGTATGATGAAGAAATGAAGCAAGAGTGAGCATTACAGCTCGCAAGATAATATATAGTGTAAACAATAATGCAAGTATCTAAATGGATAACTTACTAGAATCCTTTATCAAGTGTAAGATAATTACTTACTGGATATAAGCTTAAAGGAAGATGAAGTTACCAATTACTTCACTATACTTATAGCATTTTTAGAAAACTACTTGAACTACCACTGTTCAAAGTATAATAAGTTTCAAAAGTTCGTCCCATAGATGAGACCACAAGTTAAGACTTGAATAGATTCAATCTTTGAAATATTTTTTTTAAAGGAAATGACGTTACGAGATACTTCATTCGATGGAAACACCATTATAACAGTTTGACCCTGTCAATGCTTCGGCAACCACCCATTCGTAGCCTTTCGATCGAAATACTCCGGGTAGTGTTGCAGAAATATCCAATTGGATGATGAGCTCATTACGGGAGTTTACCGCGCCAGGAAGACCACTTACGATGATCAACCCCACCATTTTCTACATGTAGAGGAGAACCTGTCGGATTTACTTGTCAACCGAAGACTGGACTCCTAAGGAATGGACCGTCTTAGCAGAACTTCCAGGCCATTTGGGCCAATATAATAAAGCTGGGCCGGTGCCACTCGACCACTTACGCCAGTCCTAGTTCAGATGAAATTCATGACTCTGAAACGTAAAGCTTGTCCCCCCTTTTCCCAAGTAGAAACTTGTTGATACGGCTCCACCAAGAAGTCGTATCTAGTTGGAAAGGAAAACTCACCGATATTTCCCAGGCGGTACCTGTTAATGGATTAACTTGTTCTAAGAAATTTACTTCCCGAGTGTTAGGTAAGTAATCAAAAACTCTTTTATCAAAACAGGAACCTTGTTGCGAATATAAAACACACCACAGAGCCGGATCCCTCAGGTTTTGAGCGAGTATTTAAATCCCCTTCTAAAGAAGGATCTTAAATATAAAAATGAGTTTCGGGATCCGCCCTAACTTTTAAAATCATTTTGAAGACTCGAAAACATTTTAAAGAATGTTTAGAGTAACGCTGATTTAATAAAATAAATCAGTCCCGATATGTTAGAAAGTATCTGAATATTATTATTTAAATAATATTCCCATAAGGATGATCCTTATAAAAATAATCGAGGTAGGAGTTTTAAAACTCATACTTGAAATGAATAATAAATAACCAAAGATATACTTATACGAAAGTATGATCTTTATTTGAATAATCGAAAATAAGTTTGATTATCGAAACATTATTCTTTAATAAAATAAAGAATGTTATTTAGTAAATAAGCGGAGTCATAAGTCCTCGAATGAATATTCAAAAAAAATATTCATTAAATAAAATAAATGGAGTCATAAGTCCTCGAATGAATATTCAAAATAATATTCATTAAATAGAATAAACGGAGTCATAAGCCCTCGAATCAATATTCAAAATAATAATCATTAATAAAAATAAAGTTATCGAATAAACCTTATTCGATTAATAGTTTTGAAAACTATATCTATATATATATATATAATATACTCGGGAACATCGACTCCCGGTTTTAGAAAATGTTCACCTTTGGGTCCCCTATACTAAGGGTATACGCAATTACTGCTTATCTCTAGCATATGTATTATGCAACTATAAGCATTGGAATCAACAGATAGATATCAAGATTACGAAACAAACATGCATATATCCCATATCAGCATGCTCCAATATATCGCAAAATTTGCTAATTAACCATCATGCATCTATCACAAGATAATGCATATACATATATACATCACAACAACAGTATAACGGGTAGAAAACAGGCCTGAGCGACTGGGGGTGATAAAAGGCTTGGGACGAGACTGGTAACATATAAATAACATATAAGTTGGAATTAAACCAAAGTCGCTTATGAATCTATACTTTAACCAATTAGACCCTAACGTTCGCTTTTGCGCTTAATGATTCACTTAAGTCGCTCGAGTACCCTCGGCTCCACCATTTTTAATAAATTAACCATTAAGGGTTTTAAGGCGATTCTTTCGCAAGTACCCTACCAACTGCCTAATCCAGTTTATATAATTGTTTTATACTCCAATTAGTCATTTAAGGGCCTTCACCAAGGTTTTAAAGTAAGGCGAGGGGTAAGGGTTCGGTCGCGAAACGCCGTTACTTAAAACGGTCGTTTCTCCTAAACCGTACATCGGATTCAAGCGAACCACATATGAAAACGAAGGTCGTAACATGAACTATCTAATCATGGAAATTGTTAAAACCTAACAGTGAGTTCACAGGTCTTGATATTAAGAACAAAAGCAGTCTAAAGTAAATCGGGCATTATGACGGCTATATTTACGCGATTACCAAATTTAAACCATTCCAATCAATTGACAACTCAACCCACAATCACCACTACAACCAAACTTCATCCATTCTTTACTACAACAGCCCCAACAACTCAATATTTCCAATTTATACTACTTCTCATAATGAACTAAGAGCTTACTTAAGTTCATTAACTAATCATCAAGATTTACAACTCCAAAAACATTGCAAAACTAACCAATCTCTAAATATTCAATAATCATGCCTCTCATGAACTATAATACTCATAATAAGCTCTAAAAAATCAATAATAATGCTAGGTTAAGAGATTATACCTTCCTTGTGAGTAGGAGTAACTAATGAGCTAGAAACAACCTTGGAAAATCCTTACCAAAGCTTTATCTAAACAAAAACACAAGATCAAAATTTCAAGTTCTTGAAAAACACTATTCACTCTCTTCTTCCATGAATTATAGGAAGAGATTGTGAAGGAATTTGAAGCTTAGACTTATAGGTAATCTATATCTATGTACAAGGAACTTTAGATAATTACCTCACTAATTAACAAAGCTTGGAACTTGAATTTGAGTTTTTCTTTCTTTGAAAAATAAAAGGGGCCGATAGCTTCTTGTTGGATAATAAAGGTCAACTTTGTGTTTTGTGTTTGTGATTTGTTTTGCTTGGTTGTTTTGCTTTTGTTTTGATTAATTACCTTTTAATCATGTAAAATTTGTGTGGTTTATAATCAACCAACACTTCCCCCCTTTTTGGTCATGCTTATGTCATTTTCCTATGTCATCTTCCCACACTTGTCCTCTTCTTGTTGGTGTGGTGACATCATCATCACTAACCTCTTTGATTAGCTCCTAATTACTTGGCTAATGACCGCTGATCTGTTATACGGTTCGCTTAACTTTCGTTCTCATTTATCGTTTGAGGGATCATACCCAGGATCTTATTACTTGGGTTTCCTTAACCTTTCTCAATACATTATATTCCTTTTATGATCCTCTCTTATAATCCTTGAATATAAATCATTTTTATTACGTTACCTTATACTCAATTCTTTCGGTATCTGGTGGATTTTCGGGAAATAAAAGTGTTCGGATTTGGATTCTGACGATCTTTACATACACTTATATACCATATAGAGTACTAATAAGATCTCAGAATTACAATAGAAGAACCCCTACATAGTGTGGCATGAAAAGTTTTGTTATTTAGCATAATCAGCAAAAACACTATTCATAAGGGTTACAAAAAGTTCAAAAATTTTGGGGTTATTACAGTCTCCCCTCCTTAAAAGGATTCCGTCCCGGAATCAAATAGAAAACAAATGGGGGTACTTTTCTAGCATTGCGCTCTCTAGTTCCCAAGTTGATTCTTCCACATTATGATTCTGCCATAGCACTCTGACTAGCTTGATCACTTTGTTCCGAAGCAGCTGCTCCTTCTTATCCATAATCTTTACTGGTTTCTCCACGTAAGTCATATCTGGTTGCATATCCACATGCTCGTACTCCACTATGTGTCTGGCATCCCGATGATACTTCCTTAGCATTGACACATGGAACACATTATGAACTTGTTGTAGGTTCGGGGGTAAGGCTAGCTCGTAAGCCAACTTCCCAATCCGTCTTAGTATCTCAAAAGGTCCAATGTATCTTGGGATTAGTTTCTCTTTCTTTCCGAACCTCATTAATCCCTTCCAAGGGGATACTTTTAGCAATACTAAGTCCCCTACTTCATACTCCTTGTCCTTTCGGGCTAGGTCTGCATATTTCTTCTGTCTGTCTTGGGCTGCTACAAGCCGTCCTCTGATGAGATCCACTATATCTTTGGTCCTTTGGACCACTTCGGGTCCGAGCATCTTTCGCTCTCCTACTTCATCCCAGTATAAGAGAGATCGACACCTTCTTCCGTACAGGGCCTCATAAGGCGGCATTCCGATGCTAGCATGAAAGCTATTATTATAAGAAAACTCGATCAATGGAAAGTGATCATCCCAACTTCCTTTAAAGTCTATTGCACAGACTCTCAACATATCCTCTAGTGTCTGGATGGTCCTTTCACTCTGCCCATCCGTTTGGGGATGGTAAGCGGTACTCATGTTTAATTTGGTCCCCGCACATTCTTGAAAGCTCCTCCAAAATCTGGAGTTGAACCTGGGGTCTCGGTCTGAGACAATGGACGCTGGGACTCCATGTCGCGTCACTATTTCCTTAAGGTAAATGTCCACCAGTCTATCGACCGTGTATCTCTCATTGATAGGAATGAAATGAGCTGACTTTGTCAGTCGGTCTATAATTACCCATATGGCATCATGATTGGCTTTCGTCCTTGGTAAGCCGACAACAAAATCTATGGCTATCTGTTCCCATTTTCATTCGGGAATCTCCAGGGGTCGTAAAAGTCCACTGGGTCTCTGGTGCTCTGCCTTTACTCTTTGGCAAGTCAAATATTTGCTTACCCATTCTGCTACGTCCCTCTTCATGTTGGGCCACCAGTAATATTCCTTCAAATCCCTATACATCTTGGTGCTTCCCTGGTGAATGGAATACCTTGAATTATGGCTTTCATCCAAAATTTCATTTTTAAGCTCTTGAACATTCAGAACCCAAATCCGGTAGAAGTACCTCATTATCCCTTTATCATATCTCTCAGTATGGATCTCTTCTCCAGTCATTGACTCTTTGTCTTCATTCATTACTTTCTCTTGGCACAATCTAATCTTTTCCAATAACTCTGGCTGCATCGAGATCTCAAACAGCTTTTCAGTTCCGGCTCTGTTTACCTTTACTTCTATTTCAATTCTCTCAAAATCCCTTATTAATTCTTCCGAAGTCATTATCATTTTGAGCTTTTCCTTCCTGCTAAGGGCGTCAGCCACCACATTGGCTTTCCCTGGATGATAGAGAATCTCACAATCATAGTCCTTGATTAGTTCTAACCATCTCCTCTGGCGCATGTTGAGCTCTTTCTGCGTAAATATGTACTTGAGGCTCTTATGATCTGTGAAAATCTCGCACTTCTCTCCATACAAGTAGTGCCTCCAAATCTTTAAGGCAAAAACTATTGCCGTGAGCTCAAGGTCATGAGTAGGATATCTAATCTCGTATTCCTTCAGTTGTCTCGACGCATACGCAATCACCTTACCGTGCTGCATAAGCACACACCCTAATCCTTTATGCGACGCGTCACTATATATCACAAAATCTCCTTTTCCTTCTGGCAATGCCAACACCGGGGCCATTACCAACCTTTTCTTTAATTCTTGAAAACTGTTCTCGCATTTTTCCGTCCATTCAAACTTCTCTGTCTTACAAGTAAGTCGTGTCAAAGGGGCTGCGATCTTCGCAAAGTCCTGTACAAATCTACGATAGTAGCCGACCAATCCTATGAAACTTCTTACCTCTGTGGGTGTGGTTGGCCTTTCCCAATTTGAGACCGCCTCTATCTTGGAGGGGTCGACCAATACTCCTTCTTTATTGATCACATGTCCTAAAAACTGTACTTTATTTCGCCAGAATTCACACTTCGAGAATTTTCCAAATAACTTTTCCTTTCTGAGTATTCCTAGAGCTATCCTCAAATGCTCTGCATGTTCTGCCTCGGTCCTTGAGTAGATTAAAATATCATCGATAAAAACTATCACACACTTGTCCAAGTACTTCTTGAATACTCTGTTCATTAAATCCATAAAAACCGCTGGGGCGTTGGTTAATAAAACGACATTACCAAGAACTCATAGTGCCCATACCTGGTACGGAACGCGATCTTGGGAATATCTTTGGGTTTAATCTTTAGTTGGTGATATCCAGTTCTCAGGTCAATCTTGGAAAAATAAATCGTCTATTCTAGGTAACGGGTACCGGTTCTTTATGGTTAGCTTGTTCAACTCTCGGTAGTCGATGCACAGCCTCATGCTCCCATCTTTCTTCTTAACAAATAACACTGGTGCACCCCACGGAGACACACTGGGTCATATCATACCCTTATCTAAAATTTCCTGCAATTGGGTAGCTAATTCCTTCATTTCTAATGGGGCTAACCGGTAAGGTGCCTTTGAAACTGGCGCCGTCTCTGGGGCCAACTCAATAGCAAATTCAATCACTCTATCGAGTGGTAGTCCCGGAAGGTCTTGTGGGAATACATCTTCAAATTCGTTGACTACCGGAATATCTTGCAAGTTGGGCACCTCCTTCTACGTGTCCACCACATAGGCTAGGTAAGCCTCATTTCCTTTTTGTAGCATCTTATTGGCCTGGGCCATGGTCAAAAATTTATGCGTCTGCCTCTTTCCTCTAAATATGACTTCTTTCTTCCCTGGGATATTCAACTTAACTTTCTTCCCGTTACAGTCTATCTGAGCATCATTGCTAGATAGCCAGTCCATTCCCAAAATTACATCAAACTCCCCTAATTTAAAAGGAATCAGATCAACACTAAAAGATTGTTTCCCTATTCCTAACTCACAGGCGGGGTGAATCTGGTTAACAGGAATAATTTCATGGTTGCCTATTTCCACTTGTAAGGGTTCTATCAAGGGTTCAGCCTTAAGTCTTAATTTATGTGCAAAGTCCTTTGATATAAAAGATTTAGTTGCTCCAGAATCAAATAAAACATTTGCACTGATTGAATTTAGAGAAAGGGTACCTGCTATCACATCTGAGTCTTTCATAGCATCTTGGACTGTCATGTTGAAAGTCCTCGCAGTAGGTGGCTTATTAGAAGCAACTCTGCTTGCTCCTGAAGCTACTGGTTTGTTCATTGGGCATTCCCTCTTCCAATGACCCGGGCGTCCACACTGATGACAAGTGGTGGTTGGAATGACGACAGGGGCTGACGAAGGGCATTTGTGGGAATAATGGCCCACTTGGAATAGGACATTCTTGACTTCTGGCCGCTCTGGCTCACATTCACACTCATTGGCCGCTTAAACCCAGTGTTCTTTCCCGGTAGGGACACTGCTCCTTGATTAAATCTAGTTGGGAAGCTCCCTCCTGCGGAATCTCCACCCATGCTCATACTTTTCCTCTTTATTCCCTTCTTCTCTCTTTCCTTTTGCATCTGTTCACTTCCAGCTTCTACAATTGTTGCCTTTTGCACCAGAGTGGCATAATCTGTAAGCTCAAGGATTGCCACCCTATTCTGAATCCACGGTTTCAGTCCCTGCTGAAACCTCCTAGCTTTCTTTTCCTCGGTGCTCACAAACTCCTGCACAAACCTTGATAACTCAGTAAATTTTGCTTCGTACTCTGCTACAGATAAGTTATTATGCTAGCTCCAAGAACTTGAGCTCCATCTGGTTCTCCATAAACCTCGGGAAATATTTTCCCAGAATCAACTGACTGAACCTCTCCCAGGTTATAATAGCATCTGTCTCCATATTTTTCTTGGCCTCCCACCAGTAGTTGGCCTCTCCTTTCAGAAGGTAGGTAGAAAATACAGTCTTCTGTGCCTCATCGGTACTCAGAATCTCAAAGGGTTTCTCCATTTTCTTTAGCCAGGCCCTTGCCTCAACTGGGTCGGCTGATCCGTGGAACTCAGGGGGCTTAAGGGACTTGAAAGCCCTGAAAGAGTTTGCCACATCATTGTTATTTCCTTGAGGGGTGGGTTGGGTTGACGTTCCAAGTTCTGCCTTAGTAGTTGCATGAACTGTCCCATGGGATCCATGCCTGGGTTTGGTACTGGTTGCTCAACCTCAGTTTCTCCTTCTTCAGCCTCTATCTCAAATCCTTTAATATCATATGTTTCCTCCTCATCTTCATACAGGGAGTCATCATGTTCAACATAATCCTCGTCTTCCTCTTCACTGTGTTCTTGGTTCCTACCGTCCTGGTTATGGCTTCCCTGGTCCTCAGATCCAGGGTTCGCCCTAGTTCCAATCTTTCTTGGCGGCATGATACTCATAAATTTTTGGGAAATTCAACGTTAGGTCACAATCATACATAAAATTGTGCCTTGCATAGTTCTATAATGGGGAGAATGTATCTCGCAATTCTATTATATTATGACAGTTCTAATAAGAAGTGCAATAATAATAATGATAAAAACAGTGATCTCGTCACTAAGGAACTGAACTGAAAGGAAACAAATATATACATAATGCGGGAAATACATAGTTTGATCTGGTCAAAAGTACAACAGTTCTACAGCCATCTGCCCAAAAGTGATACACAAGAGTCTATCTGTCTAGTCAGAGAAAGGGATGCTATATACAAGTCAACTATCCCGGAAAATTGGCTCTTACTATGGCCTCAACTAACTAGACGACTAGACTACCCCATCACCGGTCCTGAATCACACACCGGAGCGGGTCAGCTCCCACACCTTTTCCATCGCACGACGGAAGATGTAGTCAGCCTGCCTCCTAGAGATCCTGTCGTGCCTGTCCCACTGGAGTGATCGGAGTCTCGCACGGGCCATGAGCTCTATCCCCGTCAGCTCCCTCCTCAAGGATCGGGGTATAGTAGCCCTAGTCTCATAAGTTCGGGCACGCCTACCCGCCCTCTCCGCATCCAACTCCCTCCTGACCTCATCCAGTCGGGCCTCAGCAACAGCCACTCGAGTCCTCAGTACATCCTGAACATAGCCGTGAGCTAACAAAGACTGCCTATGGGCAGGGTCGAGAGGTGGTGAATCCGGAGCCGCTGGGGGTGCCTCCTCGGTCTGCCTAGGCTCGGGAGTATGGGTCTCTGAGCTGTCATTATAGGGTCTCCAAGATAGTGGTGGAGGGGTAGGAGCTCTAACCACCGGGAGTGAGGGTAAAGGGGTACCAGTGTACTCTACCATAGCTCCGACATGCTCCTCAGCTACTAGGACCTCATCCGGGTCCTCCTCATCTGAACTCGCAATAACCTCCATCTCTGACTCCTCTGAGGGGTCCTCCTCCTCCTCCTCCTCCTCCTCCATTTCAGGCTCCTCTTGATCCTCGGCATCTAGCAGTGCCTCATCATGCTCACGCTCGAACATCTCCGGGTCCTCTATCTCATGTGCCTACACATTAAACGAGCTAAGTTACCATCATGATACTTATAAGGGTTCCCGTAAGGGTTTTAACTGTCAGTGCTACTTTAAGTAGTCCGACTATGAACTTGGCAAGAGTTCTTATTATCTTTGTGACTTTATTATTATATCGTCGCATCATCTCTAAGGTTTATAACGCTTAGCTCTGATACCATTTCTGTAACACCCCCAGATCCGGGGTCGGGGATCTGGGTCGTCACGGTCTTTCTTTCCACAATATCACTTAACATAATTAATAATAAATAACCTCATGTTGTGACCCCACACTAACACACACCACAACACGTTATAGTCTCAGAGATGAAATTGAAATAAGTACAAGTCCTTGAATCCACAATTTAAAAGTTATTACAACCCAAAATGATTACTTGATAAGTTTACATTTAATTGCCATTATCTGCCACAAGTTATAATTATACATAATTGATTCCCAAAAGTAGAATGTCTGATCTACAAATAGATCTACCTCTGCAGCTATAGCAGCTACGACATCAACAGGAAGACGCGGGACGTTTCCCACGCGCTTGCGCTGGGTCTGCTTGAGTCTGGCCATCTTTCCTAACTATTGTTGTGTGATGAAAAAATGAAGCAAGAGTGAGCATTACAGCTCGCAAGATAATATATAGTGTAAACAATAATGCAAGTATCCAAATGGATAACTTACTAGAATCCTTTATCAAGTGTAAGGTAATTACTTACTGGATATAAGCTTAAAGGAAGAGGAAGTTACCAATTACTTCACTATACTTATACCATTTTTAGAAAACTACTTGAACTACCACTGTTCAAAGTATAATAAGTTTCAAAAGTTCATCTCATAGATGAGACCACAAGTTAAGACTTGAATAGATTCAATCTTTGAAATGTTTTTTTAAAGGAAATGAAGTTACGAGATACTTCATTCGATGGAAACACCATTATAACTGTTTGACCCTGTCAATGCTTCGGCAACCACCCATTCGTAGCCTTTCGATCGAAATACTTCGTATAGTGTTGCAAAAATATCCAACTGGATGATGAACTCATTACGGGAGTTTTCCGCGCCAGGAAGACCACTTACGATGATCAGTCGCAGTAGTGCAACCCCACCATTTTCTACTTGTAGAGGAGAACCTGTCGGATTTACTTATCAACCGAACACTGGACTCCTAAGGAATGAACCGTCTTAGCGGAATTTCCAGGCCATTTGGGCCAATATAATAAGGCTGGGCCGGCGCCACTCGACCACTTACGCCACTCCTAGTTCAGATGAAATCCATGACTCTGAAACGTAAAGCTTGTCCCCCCTTTCCCCAAGTAGAAACTTGTTGATACGGCTCCACCAAGAAGTCATATCTAGTTGGAAAGGAAAACTCACCGATATTTCCCAGGCGGTGCCTGTTAATGGATTAACTTGTTCTAAGAATTGTACTTCCCGAGTGTTGGGTAAGTAATCAAAAACTCTTTTATCAAAACAGCAACCTTCTTGCGAATATAAAACACACCACAGAGCCGGATCCCTCAGGTTTTGAGCGAGTATTTAAATCCCCTTCGAAAGTAGGATCTTAAATATAAAAATGAGTTTTGGGATCCACTCTAACTTTTAAAATCATTTTGAAGACTCGA
This sequence comes from Apium graveolens, assembly GCF_009905375.1. Lineage (NCBI taxonomy): Eukaryota > Viridiplantae > Streptophyta > Magnoliopsida > Apiales > Apiaceae > Apium > Apium graveolens. The sequence continues at coordinate 285,084,024 of NC_133649.1, read as the reverse complement.
AAACATTTTAAAGAATGTTTAGAGTAACGCTGATTTAATAAAATAAATCAGTCCCGATATGTTAGAAAGTATCTGAATATTATTATTTAAATAATATTCCCATAAGGATGATCCTTATAAAAATAATTGAGGTAGGAGTTTTAAAACTCATACTTGAAATGAATAATAAATTACCAAAGATATACTTATACGAAAGTATGATCTTTATTTGAATAATCGAAAATAAGTTTGATTATCGAAACATTATTCTTTAATAAAATAAAGAATGTTATTTAGTAAATAAGCGGAGTCATAAGTCCTCGAATGAATATTCAAAAATAATATTCATTAAATAAAATAAATGAAGTCATAAGTCCTCGAATGAATATTCAAAATAATATTCATTAAATAGAATAAACGGAGTCATAAGCCATCAAATGAATATTCAAAATAATATTCATTAATAAAAATAAAGTTATCAAATAAACCTTATTCGATTAATAGTTTTGAAAACTATATCTATCTATATATATATAAATATATATAATATACTCGGGAACATCCACTCCCGGTTTTAGAAAATGTTCACCTTTGGGTCCCCTATACTAAGGGTAACGCAATTACTGCTTATCTCTAGCATAGGTATTATGCAACTATAAGCATTGGAATCAACAGATAGATATCAAGATTACGAAACAGACATGCATATATCCCATATCATCATGCTCCAATATATCGCAAAATTTGCTAATTAACCATCATGCATCTATCACAAGATAATGCATATACATATATACATCACAACAACAGTATAACGGGTAGAAAACTTGCCTGAGCGACTGGGGTGATAAAAGGCTTGGGACGAGTCTGGTAACCTATAAACAACATATAAGTTGGAATTAAACCAAAGTCGCTTATGAATCTATACTTTAACCAATTAGACCCTAACGTTCGCTTTTGCGCTTAACGATTTACTTAAGTCGCTCGAGTACCCTCGGCTCCACCATTTTTAATAAATTACCCATTAAGGGTTTTAAGGTGATTCTTTCGTGAGTACTCTACCAACTGCCTAATCCACTTTACATAATTGTTTTATACTCCAATTAGTCATTTAAGGGCCTTAACCAAGGTTTTAAAGTAAGGCAAGGGGTAAGGGTTCGGTCGCGAAACGCCATTTCTTAAAACGGTCGTTTCTCCTAAACCGTACATCGGATTCAAGCGAACCACATATCAAAATGAAGCTCGTAACATGAACTATCTAATCATGGCAATGGTCAAAACCTAACAGTGAGTTCAAGGGTCCTGTTGTTAAGAACAAAAGTAGTCTAAAGTAAATCGGGCATTACGACATCTATGTTTACGCGATTACCAAATTTAAACCATTCCAATCAATTCACAATTCAACCAACAATCACCACTACAACCAAAATTCAACCATTCTTTACTACAACAGCCCCAACAACTCAATATTTCAAAATTATACTACTCAATCATGAACTAAGAGCTTACTTAAGTTCATTAACTAATCATCAAGATTTACAACTCCAAAAACATTACAAAACTAACCAATCTCTAAATATTCAATAATCATGCCTCTCATGAACTATACTACTCATAATAAGCTCTTAACATTCAATAATAATGCTAGGTTAAGATATTATACCTTCCTTGTGAGTAGGAGTAACTAATGAGCTTGAAACAACCTTGGAAAATCCTTACCAAAGCTTTATCTAAACAAAAACACAAGATCAAAATTTCAAGTTCTTGAAAAACACTATTCACTCTCTTCTTCCATGAATTATAGGAAGAGATTGTGAAGGAATTTGAAGCTTAGACTTATAGGATATCTATATCTATGTACAAGGAACCTTAAATAATTACCTCACTAATTAACAAAGCTTGGAACTTGAATTTGAGTTTTTCTTTCTTTGAAAAATAAAAGGGGCCGATAGCTTCTTGTTGGATAATGAAGGTCAACTTTGTGTTTTGTGTTTATGATTTATTTTGCTTGGTTGTTTTGCTTTTGTTTTGATTAATTACCTTTTAACCATGTTAAATTTGTGTGGTTTATAATCAACCAACACTTCCCCCCTTTTTGGTCATGCTTATGTCATTTTCCTATGTCATCTTCCCACACTTGTCCTCTTCTTGTTGTTGTGGTGACATCATCATCACTAAACTCTTTGATTAGCTCTTAATTACTTGGCTAATGACCGTTGATCTGTTATACGGTTCGCTTAACTTTCATTCTCGTTTATCGTTTGAGGGATCATACCCGGGATCTTATTACTTGGGTTTCCTTAACCTTTCTCAATACATTATATTCCTTTTATGATCCTCTCTTATAATCCTTGAATTTAAATCCTTTTTATCCTGTTACCTTATACTCAATTCTTTCGGTATCTGGTGGATTTTCGGGAAAAATCAAATTGTTCGAATTTGGATTCTGACGATCTTTACATACACTTATATACCATATAGAGTACTAATAAGATCTCAGAATAACAATAGAAGAACCCCTACATAGTGTGGCATGGAAAATTTTCTTATTCAGCATAATCAGCAAAAACACTATTCATAAGGGTTACAAAAAGTTCAAAAATTTTGGGGTTATTACAGTAGGAAATCTTGCTTCCTATAGCATGGTTCTTGCAGCTTCTATCAGAGTTCTATTCTTTCTTTCAACAACTCCATTTTATTGAGGAGTTCCAGGAGCAGAAAACTCTTATTTTATCCCCTTGAGTTTGCAGAACTATTCTGTAGAGCTATTTTTGAATTCAGTTCTATAATCACTTCTGATGATCTTCACTTTGTATGTTGATCCTTTTTCCAGCTTCCTCACATGATCAAGAAGAATAGATGGAGATTTATCCTTGGTGTGTAGAAAATACACCCATGTGTATCTTATATATTCATTAACAATTACAAGTGCATACCTCTTCTTGGCAATTGATATAACATTCACTGGACCAAAGAGATCAACATGAAGTAGATGATATGGTTCAAGAATGGAGGATTTAGTTTTACTCTTGAAAGAAGTTTTCCTTTGCTTGGCTTTCTGGCATGATTCATATAAGCCATCAGGAGTAAAAACTTCATTCGTCAATCCTCTCCAAGATCTTTCCTCACTCGTTCATTGATATTGTTGAAGTTAAGGTGAGAAAGTCTTTTATGCCAGTTCCTGCTGTCTGCCACCGATGCTCTACTCAGTAGACAAACTTTTGAATTATCAATACTTATGGAGACCCTGGCTTCATATATACTATCATGTATTACACCAGTCAATACAATCTTGCCATCAGACTTACTGACAATTTCATAATGCTCCTTATAGAAGTTGACATGGTAACCTCTGTCACAGATTTGACTCACACTAATCAGATTATGCTTGAGTCATGCAACTAGAGCTACATTTTCAATGATGACATTTCCAACTTTAATTTTGCCATATCCCAAGATTTTTTCTAAGTTGCCATCTCCATAAGAAACGCTTGGGCCAGCCTTCTCCTCAAATTCTGATAGCAGGGATTTATAAACAGTCATATGTCCTGAGCATCCACTATCCAAGACTAGAGCATTCCTCCTGTCACCCTGCAATCAGTAATTTGAATCAGTTAGTGTTTTTAAGTACCTAGACTTGATTGAATCATTTGGCCTTTTTAATTTTGTTAACATATGCAGCATAAGACTTTTTATCAGAATTTATGTTAACATCCTTATTGTCAGTATTTATACATGCAGAAATAAATTTTGCTTTAATTAAAGAGGGTTTCAGTTTATAATAATCATATTACAACCTGTGATAATCTTTACATGTATAAATAGAATGCCAAACACTGCCACAATGAAAACAAGGACTCTGTGGTTTATATATAACTGTTTTATTCCTAAACTCTGATTTAGAAGAAACACCATTTATCTTTTTATTCTTCTTGCAGGAGTTAGCAACATGATTCAGTTTGAACAGGTCTTTCTATGTGCATAGGTGAGGTTACATAATTTCCATTCTTATTAACACCTACCTTGTCATTCATATTTAACCTAGACATTTTCCTCTTATCTTTCATGTGTATATCCTTCAGCTTTTGCTTAAGCTATTTCTGAGTCATTGAACCAATATTTACTGAATTTGTGTGAACTTGTTCACTCTTATCAGTAATTAAGTTTTATCTAGGTGCTGAGGTTGTACCTTCCTCATGGATCGACTTAACAGTATTAGCACTAGGATTAAACTTAATGGTCTTTATTTGAACCTTGTTCAGTTTGACCTTGCTATCAGTTTTTATTGGTTATGTTCTCTCAGTTTCTTTTCCACTTTTCTTATCAGAATTAGATCTAACTGAATATCCTAATCCTGATCCCCAATAATCATTGTCTAGAATTTCCTGAGTTGACTTTCCTGAGTTAGTCCAAAGTTTAATGACTTCTCTTTCTTTTGCTAGCTCCTTCTCTAGATAAGCATGTTTTTCTAACAATTTTTCCTTAACATAAACATCATTATCTTTTTTTTTTGAATTTCTAACATGGAAAACAACTCAATTTCTATGTGATCATTCCTTTTCTTTAACACAGAGTTTTCACTTTTGATTCTATTATTCTCTAAGGTTTGATCCCTAAAACTAACATGCAGAGACTTAAGAAATAATCTTAATTCATAGATATCATCATTATCAAAAGCAAGAGTAGTCTGAGGTACCTTTAATTCAGTATTGTCATCCTCAGCATCAACTTTTACCATGAGAGCAGAACTGACACCATCATCTGAATCTAATAAATCATCTCAGTTTCTCTTCATTGAGATCAAGGCTTGTTTCTTCTCAGCTCTGGGTTTTCTGCAGTCAGCTGCAAAGTGTCCAATTTTATCACAGTTGTAACATCTCTCTTTTGACTTGTCAAGTTTTCCAGATCTTGATATCTTCCCATCAGTATTTCTCCTGTTGTTCCTCTTATCAGATTTTGAAGAACTAGAACCTTTCCTGGAAAATCTTCTCCCTTTCCTGAAGTTCTTGTAGACCATCTTCTTGAAGCTTTTAACCAGTAGGGCAACCATTTGATCCATGTCTTCATTGTTGTTATGATCACTATCAGTATTTGATTTAGTACAATATTCGAGTCATCATCAGAATTTGATGATTCAGTATCTGATTTTGCGATCATGGCTTTCCATTTGGAGTAGCTTTTCCTCCTAGCTTTCTCCTTTGGCTTCCCTTCAACCTTGAGTGCAACTTTTCTAGCTTTTGATCCTTTCCTCTTGCTTCTTTGCTCCATCTCTAGTTCATGAGTTTTCAGAATGTCATAGATCTCATTTAGAGGTGTGTTATCAAGTTGATAGTTATCCCTTATTGATGTGACTTTAATGTCCCACTTTTCAGGGAGAGCAAGTAGGAACTTCAGGTTTCAGTCCTCCAAATCATATTATTTATTGACAAGGGATAAGTCATTCACAAACTTCTGAAATCTATCATAGATCTCAGTTAAGGACTCATTGTCCCTTGAGTTAAAGTGCTCATATTTTGGAGTAAGTACTATCCTCTTGTTCTTCTTGATAGCAGTTGTACCTTGACACTTTACTTCTAAAGCTCATATCTCTTTTGTTGTCTTACGTCCAATGACTCTATTGGCCATAACACTATCAAGACTGTTGTGCAGGATGTGTCTAACCTTAGAATCCTTCATGATAGATGAGATATCTTTAGGAGAGTAGTCATTCCTGCCTTTGTCTATCATCTTCTCTGGTTCTCATGCAAGCGAAACAACTACCTTTATTAGTCTATAAGGACCATCATAGATCATGTTCAGATATTTAGGATCTGTGGCTTCCAAGCACATGGTCATCCTGACTTTACAGATTGGATATTCATGTATCTTCAGGATAGGCACCTTGATTGCTTCATACCTACTCATGTTGCTGCTTATCTGTGATGAGGTTGGGGGTTGTGGCTTCGGATTCTGTGTTTCTTCTTCTTTGTCTGACATGGTTGATTGATTTTCAGATCTTAAACTATTTGAACGTTAATAGCAAGCTCTGATACCAATTGTTAGGCCCTTAATCAACTGTAGATGGGGGGTGAATACAGCTAATTTAATCAATTTAACAAAGCTTCAACAGAATCAACGGTTTTTATATTAACTGATAAAAACTTATTACAAATGTACTCTCTTGAAAGGATGAACAAATATCCTTGAGAGCTGCTAGGTTATGCGAAAGATATAACAATGTGGCAATGCTTATAGCATGAACCTAATATGTGCTTTATATAGAGCACAACTATACAATGTATAAGAAATCCTATTCTATCAGTAACAAGGAAATCTATACAATTGCTTTTGATATAAAGTCCTTCATCGCCTTGAGTTCCTATTTCCTTTTCCTTATTAAAGATCAACTGATGTGACAAATACTGATTTCATCATCCGTTGACATCATCATCTGTCGATATCCTTATCAGTCAATTATCAACATCCGTCGATGTCATCATCATCCGTTGATGTAAGTTCTGATATGAACTTCTGATAATTTCTGCTTAATATCATCAATTGCTCCTAAACAATAGCGTTCTCCTTTGAGAGTGACCATATATATACACACACATATGTATATATGTTTCTGTTCTCAAAGTACTTCATGTAATGTCCCCAAATCCGGGGTCAAAGGATTTGGTCGTCATGATGAAATCTCAATCCAAATTAACCTGTTAAATCAATAGATAAATGCCAACAATTTAAATATAGCCTCTGCGACCCCAACACTACACCAAGATCTTTTCAGGTTATAGTTCTAGAAACAAGATATCCAAATTTCCACAAATAATTTTTTTCACTTTCCTTAAGAACTCTTTTCAATAATCTCAAAACTCAAAACTAACCCGCTAGTATAACTTCAATAAGGAGTATACTACGCCAAACTATAAATTAACGTAACTATAATATATATACAAAAAGCTTTACATAATAGAACTTACACTAGTTCCGCAAACCCTGGACCAACCACCTTAAAAAAGCTTCTTCATTTGTTTTTCTTGAATTATGCAGCTAAACAACGCCAGTTAATCTTCACTGGAAGGTTAAATTTAAAAACAGGCAAGTATGAGCGAAAGAAATGCTTATCAAGTTCATCATAACATGTATATTATAACGACTCGTGTACTTTAATTTTATTTCTAATATTTGGAAGTGTAATAAAAGTTTAAGTAAATAAATAAAAGATGTGTATTGATTTTGGCAGCGGTTATTGATTGTTATTTAAATAATTATGATTTGTTGATATGTGGGATTGGAATTATGTGATTTATTGGTGAGTTATGTGATTTTATTTTGCTTGTAAAAGTGACTTTATTGTAATTTTAATTCCATAAATATTTGGGTTGTTTTTAAAATTGGTTTTCTAATTTTATAATTTTATAATTTCAATGATTATTTTTAGGACTTTATAAAATTGAGAAATTAATATTTTGTTAATTATTCATTTTCAAATGATTTTCTGAGTGTGTTAAATGCTAAAATCCATATTTAATTATGGGAATCTTTAAAAATTATGAAATTTATATTTTATTAAGTTCGTATTATTTGGAGAATTTTAAAATTATTTTGAAAATTTTCAGGAATCGTTTCATGCGCGCGTCGTTTCGTTATTTATTAAAAAGCGGGTATAAAGCGTACCTTAAAAATTGTTTAAAAGTTTCAAAATTTACGTTTTTATTTACTTCGGGATATTTTTAATATTTTAAAGATATTTTCGTAATTTTCGGAGGTTGTTTTATTCGCAACTTATTTCGTTAAATTCAGTTTTCGGGGCAAAAATTCAGTTCCCGGGTATATCTGGGATACGTGTCAAAATCTTATAAAAAAAATTGACACGTATCCAATTAACAGATATGTGTCAGCAGTTGGCTTTGGGGAGAATTAAAACATCATCTCTCTATTGTTTCTCTCCCTGTTGCTCTCTCTCTTCTCTCTCGTTCTCGGTTCCTTTTTCATTTTCTTCTTCCTTCGCTTGCTTCCACCTCCTCTCGGTAATTACTATGCTGCATGTTTTCTTGTATTCCATTGCTGTCTCTTCCTTTCTCTGGCCGCCGTTGCCGCCGGTTTCCGGTTGGTGGCGGCGGTAGGCGATTGTGTGTGATTGTGTGTGTACTGTGTGGTGTTGTGTGTGTTGTGTGTGTTGTGTGTGTTGTGAGTGTGAGTTGTGTGTGTTGTGTGCGGTGTGTGCGCGCGAGCCGCGGCGCGTGTGTGCTGTGGTCGTGTGGTTCCTGTGCTGTGCTATTTCCCTGTGTTGGATTCTGTTGGGCTTGATTCTGTTGGTTCTGTTGGGCCTGTTATCGGGTCTGGCAGTTGGGTTTAGTAGTGGGCTCTAATTATGGGCTTAATTATTGTGCAGTTGGTTTAATATGAATTAATTTGTGTTATTGCAGGGATTTTTGTTGACTGATTTTGTGAAATAAAATACCGTGTAGTAAAAAAATAATTTAAAAAAAAATCGGTGAAATTTTGGTTGGAATCCGAATTATCGGGTACCCCGGAAATTTTGCCGCCGTACCGCGATGACTCGCTACGAGCGGACGGTGGACGGTGATGACGATGTTCTGAGTCCTAAATTCTATAAATAAATAAAATAAAATAATTATGTAAAATATTTTTGGACTTAAATAATTAGTTGTGATTGGTGTTGGGATGTAAGTTGTATAAAAGGATAAATAATATTGTGGATTATTGAGAATTGTTGACGTCGATTATAAACGACGGGTAGTCTTATAAATAAAGAAGTTGCTGCCAAAATTTTCTAAAATATATTTGTAATCATACATAATTATGTTTTACGTGATATCCCTATTTATGTTCGAGAAATATAATTGCATGATTATGTGTATAATAATAATACGAGTCGGGTTGTCGGATTTGGGTTATTAGGATTTGAGGATATCAAGCATGTCGGTATAACTAATTAGGGTATTCTGTAATTGTAGATCCCAGCCGAGTTGTTCCAGGATCAAAGTCAGTGTGAAAGCTATTAGGGTTTGTAAAGTGTTGCAATGCAAGTACCCCTGACCATTCTTTTATGGTTCAGTGTATATGAATAGCTAAATGTTTTATTCTCATAATGGAACAGAAACGTTTTAAGTTACGTATCCCCCGTAGTTATAAAATCACTTTTTTCGAATTGTTTTGGGGAGAAGTAACTTCAAAAGGTACCTATCTGGAATGAAATGATTTGTGAACTGGATTTTTATATGTGTGCTGGTTAAATATATGGTTTTGAAAGGAGATAGGTACAAGTGTTTTGAAAACTGGATAAAACGGTTAGATATGGGATACATTGGGGCCAGAGTAGGCCTATTGTGGTGACGTAAGAGGCTAATTCGGTTGTGCGCATTATAAAACCGATTAGTCCACCAGGTCAGAGACCTAGCTAGTCTCTGAGTTCCGGAACAGGTAAATGGGATGGCAGTTAGAGCCGTCTGGTGTTGATAGCCTGATCAGCTGTCTTCACATATCCGCTATGTATCTGATTGGGATTTGTGAATTATATGAAAGCATGATTTATTGATACAGCGGTTTTTATAAAATGATTAGCATGCTAAAATTGGACTCTGGTATTACGCGGCACACTATAATGTTGTTTTCACAAAGCATGCTAGTTAGTGATATCCAGTTACTTTTATTATCATTATGAAATGTTGATATCATGATTACAGCTCTGTTCCCATTATTGTTGCATTATTGTTTTAATCTGTTATTCATATTTGGTACTACTGAGCGATTATGCTCACCCTTGCAAACTGTTACGTATATTTCGCAGATGCCTAGAAGATCTGTCAGACCGACCCGTGTTCCCGCCCCTTCTGGACCTGGCTCCTCTGAGGTAGTTTGTATCAGACCATGAGGTCTGAAGAGTTGCTGAATAAAGTTAGTGTGTCGTAGATAGTGAATAAAGAGTTTGTAATAATGAGAAACCTGAATTATACTTGAACCTGGATCGGATCTTGGTTTGGGGTCAAGTTAGTATATTCTAATAATAATAACTCTGTTGTTTATATTTTTGGTAATTGTGTTTAGTGACGTCAACTCCTGACCCCGGAGTTGAGGCCGTCACATATATGGTCTTTGGATATAAACCGACATCTGCAATAGAGCATAACATTTAAAATCATAATTGTTGAATCAGAAAATTTAGTTAAGGAATCCCAGAATTGGTTCCTTAAATGTATTCAAAACCCTTTTTATATTTTTGAGCAAAATTGATTCAGCAATACTTTGAATCTCGTTGAGAATAAAACTCGTAAAACAATATTTACGGAAATATCGTAAAAAATAATATGAAATAGTGATAATGGACTGAATCATAAACTTGTATCCATTTTACTCAAAACCCCAATCATAATATCAATACTTATTTTGATATCACATCAAATTAGATATCAACACTAACTTAGATTCTTACAACATACCAGTACTGAAGTATGGAGTCAACATTAATCATATATATCCATACCAATTTTTGACATTAACATCAAATTAAGTATCGACATCAATCAAAAATTGAATCAAAATTATTTTTCACCTTTTATTCAAAACAGAAACCATTGATAAATCATTTATTATATGATTATCAAAACAATATAATAATTTAGATTGGAATCCTTGAATGACGGTGTGTTGCCGCCATTGATCAGCCGCGGAGCAATAGCGGTATGCCGAAGTATATCCAACTAAACAAAAGGGGTACCCAAGGCACACATTGGCCTAGCGAGGTATTATAAACAAGTATAATACATGGCTCACACTGGACCGCCGCCTCGGCCTCTTACGCAATCATCCAATCTTAAAACCTTTTATTGAAAGGGGTCATAATAATCGACACCCCTATAATTTTTTATTCCCCATTCACTTGGGCAGGAATACTCGCAACAAAGATCATTTTTCTTAAGGTATAAAAATTTATAAATCCAGTAATTTGATAAGTAAAAACACTCAACTATTCTGAACATAGAATAGAAGAAGAGTACTTGCATAATAATCATTTAATTCAGCGAGATATGTAAAGTATTTAACTATTCTGGAATAAGAGTAGTGAAAATTGAACTATTCAGGAATTAGAATAGCGTAGAAAACTTGCCTTTAGTTTTTAGCAGTTAGTCACACTCGTAGCAACATAATTATCTCAGTCTGGCATCTCATGACCTCGTTGTTTTTCTATTTCAACAGTCTACTGACATACTGCTCCTGCGATTGCTAGAAGCTTGATAACCAACACCATTCCATTTCACTCTTTATCCAACGTCTTGTCTTGATCAACTCAAATGATCTGCAATCATTATTAAAAGATACAACTTTAATCGCTTAAACGATAATTACTCGACTAATTACGCTTCAAAACCCTATCGTCTACCCATAAAATAGCCCACACATATCGAAAATAGTTAAATACAAGACTCTTGACCCACGTACACACGTAATTCATATAGCACGTAAAGACATAACTCACCTATCACATAATTCATATATCAAATAACTCAAATCGTCAAAATATTCGACTCGGTATGTTTAAAACTGAAATCGGGTCAAAAATATGATTTATCGATCAAATATTGACTCAGAATGACTCGCAATACAAGCGACCTTTCAAAAAAAGAATTTGGGTCTCAAAAGTATTTTTAATGAAAGCGGAATATTTTTCTGAGTCTAGACGTGTTCGTTTCGTATTAATCGGACGAACGGTCAATATTCTACGAATAAAATAAGAATAAATCAATTAATAATAATAATTAATTATTAAATACTCAAATATAATTTTAAAAATTCAAAATAATTTTTAGAAATTATTTGGCTTAATTATAAATAATTATATCTTATTTAACTATTTATAAATAAAAATTAATTGATTAAATGAATTAATCAATTAATTACATCATAAATAAATAATTAAAATAAATTATAAATAAATCAATTAATAGAAACGGGTCACTCAAGAACGAATCTGGGTCGTTCAAGAACAAGCCACCGGTGATCATGCAAACCCAGAAACTGGCCACCGCGGAGTTTTCCGACGAGGATCCGTTTTCAGTAAAAAATGAACCAATCGAGTTGGTTTTTCATCCTAACATATTCTAAATCAATCCCTCACTCTCAATATCAACATAGCATCAACAGATAAACAACAGAACCCGAATTCCGGCAAAAAAAACTATGGAATTCGTCGACCTTCAAGAATAAACCGGCCAACCTCCAATTTCATTCATTTATTAACCAGATTCAACGAATTAACTATCAAAATGAATCCCAGAACTTGTACAATATATTCAGAACATCAAGAACCATCAAAAAACCATATTTAAACTAAAAAAATCGAATTTAAATATTTCATAAAAACCAAAACTCGTTTTTACTAATCACCACATCAAATTAAGCAAACCAGGTATGAAAACTATCTTTTAGATCTCAGGAACAATAATCGATCCTTTAAACAATCAAACAACCATCCAAAAATCAAAATCTAATTTAAACCAAAGATTCGAAAAATTGAAATACAAGAATAATGCACCTTAATCGATGTTTTTGGTATGGAATTGACCGTCTCGATGCAAGCTTCGCAACAGTACGAAGAACTTGATCAACGGATTAACGGTTTGATCAAAACGTTAAGATCTTTGAAATAGGAATTTCGAAAATTAAAAAAAATGAGAGAAACCCCAAAATCTGTTTATATCTATTTGTTTGGATTGGTACTGACTTAATAGATAATTGCGAGGCCTATTTATATTTCTGGAAAAGTAGATACCCCAAAATCAATTAAGGGTGTTTTTATTCCTTAATTTAAAATAATTAGGCCCAAAAATAATAATTATAGGGAATAATTTTTTTATCAAATAAATATAAAATTTATACCAAAATTCCCCAATAATTATGAATAATCCAAGAATGTAGAATTAACAGATATTTGAAATACATATCATTTTATAAAAATAAGAATATAAATTTATAGGCCTTTAACGTCCCAGTGGGGTCCCAGTCCGTTAAATTTTAAGAAACTGAAACAATATCCAAATTAACAGAAAACCCTGAAAACACATATAATATATACAAATGCACATAAAACGAAATAAAACGAGTGCCTCGATAAAAACGCACTTTAACACGCGTCCAGATTGCGTATAATCTCATATAAATGCATTTTAAACACGTAAAGAGTATCATAAAAATACTCTGGTCCTTACGGGACCACGCATAAATCTACCGCATGTTAAATCATGGCAAGAAATATTTTTAAATAATATTAAACACATAATAATTCATTTAACACGTACCAAAATAGCCATAAAATATTATTTTTAATACTCTTAAACCTCACCCTATACCCGGGTGAACACGGGTAAAATACCAAATAATATTTCTGACACAGATAAAATATTGAGCCGAGTAAAATATCCACTCGATCTCCAAAATTGGAAAACACGCTCAGTTTTACTGATATCGATTAAATGATCGGCTTTCAGATAAAATTTTGAAATAGTAAAAGTATTTAAATAATTTCACAATGCTGATCATTATTGATACCAACTATCAATTAGCACATTAATCCAATTAAAGACACGAACCCAGGAAACATGAATAAAATATCCACCATTTGATTCCTTCTAAATCAGAAAAACACATTAACATATTCAAATAATAATATTAATAATCTCTGAAAAATCCAGAATATCACAGTTCATCATCATTTTATCATTAAATATTTCAATTTTTTCAATTATTTAAATAATTAAGCAGTTAATTGATCATGTTCTAATTGATGTATACTTCTTATTATATCATGGAGTATCTTGATAAGATAAAAGCCATCATACAAAAAGATATTTTTTCATTCCATGTCATGTAAAATCACGCCATATGCACTTATTAGATGTAGATATGATATATACTATTATATTAAAGATGAAATATTGGAAATTTGGTTGTCGGTTCTCTGATCACTTAATATAGAGCCGTAAAATAAAACTGACAAGAACCGTTAGATATAATTTAAAAATTATTATTCAAGGGGTATAAGTTTCGAACCCCGCCAGCAACATATTAAAATTATAATTTATAATGTATAATGATAAAAATAAATGTGTATCGTATGGGTTATATACTAATTTGCAAGAAAATGACAATGTATAATATCATATATTTTATATTATTATAAGTAACTAGGTGAAAAAAGCGCACTTCGCGCGGTTAGAGAATTTTTTAAAAGATATTGAACGAATATAAAATACAAAATGTAATTACAACAGTTTTTTGAAAATTAATATTATATGTTTATTGTATAAATTGTTTGTTTGTTTAAAAGAAATTGTTCGTTTACGTTTTCAAAGCGGTTATTTTCTTTGAAGTCAGACAATAAGTATAGTCCTATTCTAGGCTATACTTTGATCATCATATTAAGTGGTTTGTTGAGATCGGGACCCTAGGACTTAGGACCTCATGGTCCTATGTTAAGTAAGGATTTACATAGGGTCACGATTGTGTGGAATGATGTGCTAATTTTTCTCAGGAATAGTCGATACGGGCGTAAGTTAGTCCGGACACCTTTAATAAATAAATATATATATATATATACATATAATTGATGATAAATGTTGGCTGTAGTTAAAAAAATATTCAATAGATTTAGCATGTTATAAAAATTTATTGACAGTGGAACAACCTAGTTCATAGGTTTATCATAGTGTATAGTTATTTGAAACTTTAGGTGCTTTTTGATTTGAACGAATATGAAGCTCTTTATTTACATGTTATTTTATTCTCATATTAGGTTTTTAACCCCTCCTTTAATTACGTTTAACTGTCTAAAGATTGAATTAATCTAGACTTTATATAGTTTTTAAAATATTAAATTAAACATTTTTTCTGATGATAGAATTTTGCTTTAATAATTAATATGGGGAGAAGCTAGAATTTTAAAATTCGTCAATATATATTTTTAAAAAGATAATTTTGTTTTGCAAGGAATTTAAGACTAACAGCCTCATATCAGAAAGAAAGAAATGAACAAAATTTAATAAGAAAACAATGAGAAAAAATTTGGATGTAAAATTAATTAAAAGAATAAGAACAAATTAGATGTAAAATTAATTAAAAGAATAAGAAACAATTGGATGTAAGCATGTTCACAGAGAAAATCGTTTTATATTCTCTCTATAAGAATCTTATGTAAAAATTGAGATGGCTAATATTTCTCCAATCTCTGATAGAAATTTTGGCTTTTAAGGTAATTAATTTGAAAAGAGTTAACCTCAGACAAAAAAATGAAAAGAGTTCGCACTTCAAAAACATATAATAGTGCACATATCAAATTTATAAAATTAAAGTGTAGAATAAATACAGGGAAACAACTCTCATCACCGGCCCTCATGCGTGTATTCACACTGCAATTTTATTAATAATCATATATCACATCTTGCAAGAAACTGGAAACATGTACAGTGCATTCATTTCTGGTTTCCAAAATGAACAACGACAACATATACAAGCAACTCCATAACCAATGCATTTAGCTCACACTTTCTAACTCCCCTAAATTCTTTACAAACGAACTCTACCAATCTCGTGACTCCGTATTTTCTTTAAAAAAAGTTCCAATATCTCATTATCAATAAATTTCCAGTGTCTCATTATCCTTGACATACTTGAGGGTAGCCGAACTGTTCCCATACTTATTTTAAGAAACCTGTGAAACTCGGACTTCCCTTTATGTTTTTCTTTTTTTGTGAATGTCAGCTTCCTCCAAAAGTGGTTCTATGGATCTTCTTAATCCTTCTAGCAAATCATAAATATTGAATTTATGAATTGTACATGATTCTGAGATACCGTAAAATTTGAAGTCATGCCAAAACTAGAAGAAATATCAAATATATGAAAGAAAGTTTGAATTGGGCAAGCTAGAAGATTTACTTTGTCACGACGTAATATGATTTTGTATATTTCCATTTTTTACAATTTGATGATCCATTGTATCCAAGCACGTATTAGATTATCATAAAAAAGAGTCGACTTACAAGTATACCCTAGAGTACACAAAGCTGCAATAAAGTTTCATAAGAAAACAAATAAACTAACCTAAATATTGTTGCATCCCTTTTGTTTTTCTACCTATTGTATGATGGTTGTACTTAACCACGCGAATATTAAAAACTAATATTTGTTTTTAATATAAAGGGAACTGTTTCTTAATTTTTTTCTTGGATGGTAGCCATTTCTTAGTTGCTAAAGAAATGAAATTATCGAAAAGATGTTTTCAAAGTTGTTTACGGTATCTGGATCAGGAATTTTAAGCCTGGTAAATCTATCATATGCATATGTTGGTCAGAGCCTTAACTAATATGGATAGCGCACAATGCCACAAAAATTTCTTCAATAGTTATAAGTTGTAATCATACAGAGGCTGAGCATTTAGATTAATTTTGATATGATAAAAACACTTCCACATTGTTTTTATCCCCTCCACACTTTTTTTCTGAATGTAAAATGATGAGTTTCAGTAATTTGTCGAGTTCATAATTCTATTTATTTTGATTTTGTTATCAACCTTTACTATAATAGAAAACTTATAAAAAAGTCTCGCAAAATGAAAGTAAAATTTGTTGGCTCATTTAAAAGCCATTTGTCTTAAGCATGACTTGAACTCATTAATGAAATTAATGTGTTTTATATATGCATATGCATCAAATATAGAAAAACTCTACCTCGAGACATATTGATAGATGAGCAACATAATATTAACAGATCACCGGGAAACAAAGTTGCAAACTTTAACCTACACGAGTAATAGACAAATTCAAGGTAAACTTTAAATACAGTCTAAAAATGACATACTCCAAGCATGGTGTATGTTTGTCCGCTACTTGTTTGCATGTATGCAAATATACTTGATGAACAATTATTTTGCATGAAAAAATAGTGAATATCAGCTCTAGCCTGAAGGGCTAATTAGGGTCGAAAATAGAATCAAGAAGAAGCGAGATCATCTTACTTACTAGTTAATTCCACCGACAACTGAAAAGCCAATCTTTTTTGCTTCTGAATTACACACCTTCCTTCTCAATAGTCAACCCTAAATACTATTTATATCCTAAATTACTAATGTAATGACTTAGGGTGTGCACGGTTCGGTTCAACTTGATTTATACCATATCGTTAGCAAACCGTGTATGTCAGTTCATTTCGGTTTCTAGCTATTAACCATAACTGAACCGTCCGAATGGTTTTCTTCGGTTCGGTTAACCGTGTTATGGTTTTGGTTTTTTCGGTTTTATTTTAAAAAATAAATTTAATATAATATTAAGAAATATTTGCACTTACCATTTCATAATTATATATAGTCTAGTAATTTTATAATCTAAAAATTAGAGAAAAATGATAACTTTATTACCAAAGATTGAAACAGAGAAGAGTATATAAACATTAACATTGAATAAAATGACTAACCAGGAGACCTACGAGTTACAAGTTAGTAAGTTGCACTCGGTGAAATTTGAGTACTCTAGTATGGTAAATAATTTGTTTTGTAAATTTAAAAATGTATTATATATAAATTAAATAAATAAATAAATATTATAAACGGTTTGGTTTTTCGATTCGGTTTTGAGGGTAAAACCATAACTATAACCTAACCGTTATATCGATTCGGTTACGGGTTTTTTCGGTTTTATTCAATTTCAGTTTTTTAGGTGCGGTTTTTTGGTTTCTCGGCTCAATTTCGGTTTTATTTTGCTCACCCCTAGTAATGACCAAGGCAAGAAAAAAAGTAGATTAGCTAATATTATAAATATATGCATGCAGAAGTACTACTACTCTGACACAGATATTCATGGGCACTATGAATTAATGTGATCCAAAAAAAGCTTCAATCAGTCACTTGTTTTTATAAGATAGTGTTAAGTCATATCCATAATAAAAATTGAAGGGTACAATTTACATAGAAATTACATGGGTGGACTATAGTGTATAAGTTTTACCCCTCTACTTTTAAAAATACATGTATATAGTTCAGGTTCATCTTTAAACTTATCAGGGACATGCTTATGCATAGTTAAGAATTCATCATACCCTAAAATATATTTGGAATTTTGAATACAAAATTGAGCAAAACTGAGTTACATTTAATATAAATATATAACCCTTCCTCATGTTGGTATAGAGTTGTGGATATATACCTCTGCGAGGTTTCTCCTGGAGCCTCATTTACACCGTTTGGTCGGTGAGGTGGTGCAGGAGAGCATTGTTGTTTATAATTAAAGTATAACATATGCACCACATGTTGATGATAAATGTACTAAAAAAAAGAAGAAAAAGGAAAGCAAGGTAAAAAGTCTGAGCATATTTATTTAAATTTAAAAATAAAACATAATATAGTACAAATCTTTTAATTAATTGGAATAGTACCAGAATTGGTAAATTAATACAATAACTCGAGCAATTGAGGCATGCCAAAAATCTCTCCAAATTTAAGCGTATGTAAGGCTACTTACCATGAAGAACTAAGCGGCATAAGCTGAACAGGTTGAGTGTCTTGCAATAACCTGTTGGTCACGCATAGAGATTGAAACAATTATATTGTTGTGCCTAACAATAGGAATAACAAAATCCAATTAATCCAATGATTATGAAAATACAAAGGATGGTAAAAAGCATTATATTGACTGACATTTACTTTTTCTTGTTGGTGTAGCAAAAAGGTCTTATATTATCGATCAAACAAATATTTATACATTTGTAGAACTATGGGATATAGTTTTGCAATCTAACACCTCCCCACCACACGAAGTGCCTAAAATAACTAAAAATGGATACATACTAAACACTCATACCTTTGTAAAAGTACGTGATAGAATTTTACAATCCAGTTCTTCTGTTAAGTTCGATCGTATGCCTTAAATCAATAAAAATATTGAATACATGTTACATCACTATATGCCTTAAATAAATTAGATAATGGAAACATACTACATGATGACGTATTAAACATGATTCAAAACTGAGGAAAAAAACAAACCTGATTGAAAGGAAATTTTTGCGTGAATTCTCTCTGTCCTCCCATCACAACTTTTGTGAGATAAATAAAAAAGGTTCAGCAACTGATCGATTTTGTTAGGATGAGGAAAGACTAAAACTGATGGAAAGCCAAAGGTTAGAGATGATTGAATTGAGGTTGAGGGAGAGAAAAAGCCCCGAAATAAATCATTTTTTTAATTTTTTAAAAATGCCCAAAATATAAGAAATCTTGAAAATGAGAGAAACTGGTTTGAAGAAATCCTAGCCCTGCCACGTCAGACTCCCGAAATTTCCCTTTATATAGATATAATATTTATAAAATTTTTGTTTATATCAAACTTTAATTAACAAAATATATATTATACAAATAAAAGATGACATAAAATAATATTATTTGGACGGAAAGAATAACAAATATAATCTTCATATATGCAAAAGTTAACCTATCAGATATCCTTATTTATGGTAAATATTGGAATCTTAAGTGAGTTAAATATGGTGAAGTCACATTTAAATTTACGTGATCTACGTTTACAAAAAAGAATAAAATTTTGTGGTGCTTGAATTTTTGAATCTGAATGTTTGAACTTATGTAATTGACCTTTCTAAACAAAACGAAAATTTTAATAAAGAAAATGAAAAATTGACAAACTCTTATGTACATATACCATCTATTTTATATGTTAAAATGGTTTTCATGGCAATGCGACTAGTCTAAGTGTGACATTCATGATCCATTGTCTCAATAGCACAGTTATCCCTGAGTGATGAATGTTTAAAGTTCTTCATTTCAGTGTGTTTGTTACATATGATTATTATGGTCTAACATTAGGTTTGTAACTTATATTGAACTTTGTTTGCTCGGGCTGTCATTGCAGTGATTATAAAGGCTTATGACATAATTTTTTTGCTTGTTTTTACACAGGTTTAATTGGGGCTTTGTTCCTATAAAATTAAATTAGCTGAAAAGATGAAAAAGGAAAATTTTACTTAACCACTAGCATATTTTCATGATTTATAGCATTAAATAATTAATGAAATTAAAGGGTTTTAACTATAAAAAATTTTATAATTTTAATTATCAATGTCAATTTTATGGATAAAAGACCAGTTAAATTTTCTAACATCATACTAAAGAAAAAAATCCAAATATTATAGATTAAGAGCATATTCAGCTGGCCGCACGAATCAATCTATAATTAGTGATAAGATCATAAAATGAGCATGCATCAGTTAGAAAGATGATGCATCATGTTGATCAACATACATTTAGAACTAAGTAAACACATCCTTATTTCAAAGAAACAACACTGATAAACCATTAAAAGTTCAAGTTATGAATTTGTAGCTGCAATAATCAATGATCGATTAATTAATAACATCTTCATTAATATTAAATCCGGAGGCTTTCAACTCCTCAATCAATTTATTAACTTCATCTTCACTAGGCATTTCATCAAACTGTTGATGAGAACCATTAGTGCCTTCTGCGAGGTTCTCAACATTCAAAGGTTTTCCTTTCTCCAAATTTAAAAATTGATCTTTGTGATTTTTGTAGTTCTGCAATGAACATTAATTGTTGTTAGTATACAATATGGTGTCATTAATTTATACATCACAATAAAAAGTGATAAATGTTATACATAATAATCAAATACAATGAATATTTGTATGTACTTTGTGACAATAACATTGTACATAGGGACATGATAAGGGAAAATAAATATGCACTCATACTCCACTAATCTACCTAACAAGATTTTAAAGCTAAAACTATTACTAAAACCAGATAACAATTAATGCTCAGCTATAAGACAACATCGCTATAAATTTGGCCAAATCAATTTAGTTACATTGAGAAATTTATTTTTTTAATCTAGTTATGAATAAATTTCGAAGTAAATTATACCTGGAGGTGACTCTTGACATGGAGAGTTGTCAAGTTAGGCTCATTCATTAAGTTTAAAATAGCCTTAGGCTTAGCTCCTGCTATCACAAGACATGTTAGTTGACAATCTTACTATTATAGAATGATTAAGTATTTATGTGACTCTAATAAGATAAATCATAAAAATAATAAAACAAATTACCGTGTTCTCCAAGAACTCTTAATGCTTGCAGAAACTTCTGATGAAGATCATGATTCCAAGATAAGCGTGGGTTCTTAGAGTTATCACTTGAAGCATTTGAAGTTTCTTCAATCTGATTCTTTTTTCTTTTTAAAGTATTCTTATCGTTGTTCATCTTTAAGTTCTTTTGATTTTGATTAATTAAAGCACTACCAGGATTGTAATTTCTATCTATATCAATATGCTTAGTATTTTCAGAATAAGATGGCATAATTCCCGTCACACGACGGACATGTGTCCATACATCTGAAATATCACGGTGACTTGGTGGCTTTGGAAAACAGTAGCAAACCCGTTCGCTTAGATTCTCCATAACTGAATGCATTGTTGACTCTTCAACAATCACTGCATTTAAATAAGTTATAAATATTTACTATATTTACGAAAATAAAAAGAAGAAAAGATGATATTAATACAAGTTATTTCTAAAAGTAAATTGATTGACTTACAAATAACCGGAATATTCATGCGATGAGCATGAAGTTTTTCCAAAAACTCTGAGATTTCCATTTCTGGCATCCCATTGTCAGCAATTACAATATCATAATAATAAATTTGCTCTTGAAACAATGTTAGTGCGACTGCTGCAGATTCTGTACTTGTCACTGAATGTCGAAGGTTTTTTTAGCCACATAATATTTGTAAAAATGAATCAATATAATATATATTCTTAGTTAACTTATAATAACCTGTGCACGAGAACACCATAATACAAATAAAGAAAAAGTATTTTGATCTTTCTTAACATATACACATCACAAAAACCGAAAACACTATATTTCAAAAATTATTTAAGATCATTAACCCGTTAAAAATCATGACATGAGTTCTCGTTGTAATTATAAGATTTAAAGTACAACACAAACGAGGTTAAATTTGTGATCTTACAAATTTCGAAACAACAATAAATCAAAATCTTAATCTATGCGCAATGAAAATTATCACTAAAAATTAATATATATATATATGGGGGAGCGCACATATATGTGTATATCTCTGTGTGTGTATTAAATACTACCTTTATAGAGTTGGTGCTCAAGTTGAGACGCGACAGACATGAGGGAAGTTGTGTCATGATCAACCAACAAAATATTAACAAATTGTGCTACACAAGATATGGCTTCATTATTTTCTGCAGAGGCACTACTACCATTCATGTCCATTCTCGTTAAAACAAGAAAGCTATTCTGTAAACCAATTATTTATAATATGAATACAGTTTTCTTTAGAATGATAAGGTGAAAAGAAGGTAATTTATAACAAAAAAATTGGCATAAAGTATCCAATATATATTTATTGAAAGTTTGATGATCAAAAGATCTTAGTGGATTTTCTTAATCTCTCTAGAAGTAAATGACTTTTATTTGGAAATAAAATTTATTAGGTAGACAATATCTAATATGTATATCTAAAAAATTTGGTCAATCATCATATCTTAATGGATTTAATTAATCTTTTCAAACAAAATATAGATTTTTATTTGACAATAAAATTTACTAGCAAAAAGAGATAATCCTATCTGTAAATCTCGAAATTTGAAGGGTCAACACAACTTAATGAATTTCATTAATCTTTTTAAATAAAAAAAGTTTTTTTATTTGATTATAAAGTTCTATAAGAAGCTGATTTACTTACATAAAAAAGATAAAGAAAATATTCATGACAAGCACTCTAATAAACGAGTTAAATAATTAAGTTAATGGTGAAATCTACTTCTTTCTTTTTAATTAAATGTTTTTGAAATTAAAATGTTGTTTCAATTGGTGGAACTTTTACAAAAAAATTAGGTACGCTTGTGGTCTCATGTGTCATTGAAAGGCATATGGCATAGCCTATTTGTATATTCGAGGATTTAACTCAACTCAAATAAGAATGTAATAAGGAAATAGTGGATCTATCGTCAGAGAGATCTCATATAGTAACATCTGTCAAAGGGTTAAGAAACATTATTCATCTACAGACTTGAAGACTTAATTCACTGGAAGAAGCTCAAGAAATTGATCAAGCCTCAGTGATATAAATCAGGATTGTGGATTTAATCAAATGACAGAGATCTCGTCAGGGTATCAATTAATTACAAGGATTTAGTCTGAAGAAAATCAAGAGTATCAAGGTCAAGACTTGAAGAAATGTCACGGAAGTTAGTCACTCATGAACCAGACAGTACATCGAGTGTCAACATTGAAGTGGTGGAATTGATTCATACTTGACAGTAATTTTCAGAAGATTTTCAGAAGAATGGTTGCTGCTCAAGATTAATATTAATTCTATATTAATTAATTAAGTCATATAATTTAATTAAGAAAATAAATTATATCTGCAAAGATTAATTTATTGATTAATTGAATTAATTGATTAATTAATTCAGAATTAATATTAAGGATTTTCAGAATTATTATTAGATTAAAATCTATTAATAATTCAGTAAGACAATTTGATTTGAACTACTATGACAATCGGTATGACAATTGATAGTCATACCGAAAGTCTTGCTAGTTCATTCTGATTGTCTTGCTAGCTATTGGGATTGTCTTGCTAGTTCAAAAGGATAGTCTCACCGAAAGTCCTACCAATTCAAATGGATTGTCATACCAGTTCATTTGATTGTCTTGCCGAAAGTCTTGCTGAGTAAACTAGATGGTTTTGTTTACTTAAACAACAAAACACAGCAGAAGACAATAATGCAACAATTCAACAAAAACATAAGTCAAGAACTCAGCAGAAAACAAAGGCTCAACATTTTATTTTTCATCTGCTTTATTCAAGATCAAAATTCTAGATTGAAAAGTTAAATCCAATCCACTAGAATTATTTATCTTGTTCTTGTGTATCAATCTAGCGGATTAAAATCCCTAGAAATTAATCTCAAATCGCATTTAGCATTTGATCTTTTAATTGCAAAAATAGAAAAAGTTCATGTCGAATTTATTCTAGATTTGTAATAATTGATTTGAGATTAATCCCTTGTAACCGATACCGTAGTTGTAACACCTTTCAAGTTTAATGAAAGTTTTATTTAACTTGAATTTTGTTTCACTTTTTTATTCCGCATTTTATTCGCTTAAACGGTATTGTTTGCATTCAACCCCCCTTCTACAAACAAATTGGGACCTAACAGTCATTCAATTTCAGACTTGAAAAACATCATCTTAACTTACGTGTTATATGTAAAAGAGATAAAAATGAGTATTCGGCAACTGTAAAGGTTGTAAGTTGTTTTTGAAAAAGTTGTAAATGGTGGATAAGACCTTTGTATCACAATTAATAAAAAACCTTGTGTAATTTTTAAGTTTAAATGTAGAATTAAATTCTGACATGATATTAAAAATAATAAGTTGCCCAGTAATAGATAATTGTTTAAGGGGGTTGGATACAATTATCAAATAATTCGATATCAAGAAAGTAAAGTAAGAGTAATAGAATCAAATAACAGTTTATTAATTCTTTTATAAACTGTTACAAAACTCTCTCAAGAAAAACAATGTTCTTGGGAGCTGCTAGGTTACAATGATACTCGAGCAATGCACATCAATAATGATAACATATTATGTGTTTATATATTACACGGCTACTTTATCAATCTCTATCAATTGCAAGATATGTTGCAGTATGATATATCTTGTTTCTATAAATATCTAAATCAACAACTTCGATCCTATAAATCAGAAACCGATAGTAAATTATTCCACAAATCCCGGGACTGTGTTAATTAGTAAATCCTGACTTATTCTGTCATACTGACACCAATTCACATCATGACATCTTGACAAATCCTGATGCAGATCCTAACTAGTTGACAGATCCTGATTTCCAAGCAAATCCTGATTCTGACTTATACAGTTTTCTTAACAATCTCCCCCAATTTATGATTTGTAGAATAAGCATAAATTTTGTAGTTATGTTTGATGCCAAAAATAGGAAGACAAAATGTGAAGTGGAATGAAGAGCATACTCAGTTACTGACTTAGATAGCATGTTCATGGTTCTTGATAAACCCTTGAGTATCTCTGTACAAATGCCTTGACTCTTTGATCAATCTTCTTTCTGAGGCAGCTGCTTCAGCCTATTCTTCACATTTCTTTCATATTCAGTTTCTTCAAACAACTGATATATGGTAGCTCTCATATGTCCAATTAGAGTCCTTTCAATCATAATCTCATCAACTAGTACATAAAAGGTTCTCAGACCATCAGGATTTAGAGTTAATTGTCTTGAAGTAAGAACAATTTCAAAGACGGTTGCACCTTTCTCATATTGACTTTCTGATGGCTGTTGTTCATGTAGATAGGAATGTAGTGCCCAAAATATTCAAATCCTCTGTCAATAATTCTTCTTCTGATATCATAAAAGTTTAGATCTGACCAATTATTAGAAGCTTGATTTTCAACCATCAATAGATAATGGATATATTTTAGCTCTTTGGTTGACATCATCATCAGCTCATCATAAGACAATACTTGGACTTGATCTCCTTGCAGCATTAGCAGTATCTTTCCTTTTGGTTCTGAGCCATCATGTTTGTTAATGATGATTTTTACAGCTTAAAACCTGTTAAGATGATCACCTGTAAATTCTTGTCCAGGTCTATCAGCTAGTGTAAAACTCACCATTTTTGAGTTTATAAATTCAGCTTTATGATGCCCTATTCTAGCTCTTGTGTGTGGTCCTAACAGCCTTAGAGCTTCATCTTGTCTTAACCATGAAGGTGTGTTATCATTGTTGTTTGCAAAAGGTTCAGCTTAATCATCCTCCCTTATTCCTCCAGGAAAAAAGTCCAGTCCTTCAATACACTTTACCTTATCAATCTTCTTCCACTTGTAGTATATCCTTTTAGGGAAGTAGGTTTTTTTGTTTTCCCTCTTTGCAAGTTCCTTAGAATCTTTAAATCTCCATCTTTCAAAGCCAGACCTCCACAACATGTTTCTGAATTTTTGATTTGCTCTGTTAACCGCTATCCTGATCTTTCATTCTTCTCTTCTTTCCTCCTCATCAACTTCATCATTGTGAGAGTCAACATAAACATATAAGATTTGAAGATTTAAATGCTCCAAGACTGCTTCTTCTCCATCTTCAGCAACATCAGGAATTGACCATCTGTCAGGATCAGAATTTGAACTGTCAGGATTGACAGTGTCAGGATTTCCTGTGTCAGGATTTGACTTTGTGTTGTCAGGAACTACTTCAATTTGCAGTTGCCTCGGTCTTCTAGATAGCTGAGTTTCAATTTCTTTTTGACCTTCTTCTCTATACAGATTAATATTTGGTAACTCCCTTGGCCTTGGTACATGATTTAGAAGTAATGGATCAATGAGCACTTTTGGAGCCTGTGACTGAGATGTCTCGTGAATTTCTTCAATCTTGACCCCACTTGATCTTGTTCTTCTTTGACAAGGAACAATTGATTGTTGATCATTTCTAGGATTTCTTCCTCTTCCACCCCTTCTACCACTTCTAGATCTTCTAGTTCTACCCCTTCCTCTAGTGGACCTTTATTTGCAATTTGTAGTTGACTGAGAACTTCCTCCTATTGTTTAAGCTATTCTTCATGAGACATGTCAGGAAATTCATCAGCTAAATGAGTGAGATCTTTCCTGTGAAATAGCTACTCAACACTTTTGTCCTTGTGCTAGAGAGTTACAATATCACCGGCCTTAGTTTTGTAGGTCTTGTAGAATCTCTGAGCATCATCAGAATTATCAATGATCACTTCGTCTTCATCAGGAATTGCAGAAATATATTGCTTTTCCATCATTATCTGAGAGTGAGTCACTGTCTGAGTTCTAACAGTCCTTGCACCATCTTTGGAGACACGAGTTGACTATATGGTTTGAGATTGAGTTTGAATTCCAGTTCTAAACTGAACCACCACAGCATCAGAGGTCCCTGTGCCTTGATCTCCACCATTATTATCAGGATTCACATAATCTTTCCTCAATACTGATTTAGGTTTACATTTTGACTGAGCTACCATCTCCCCCTTTTTGGCATCATGACTATGTAATAAGGAGAAAATGGCATCCAATTTTTGATTTGTGGCATGTTGATTGGCTTCAATGGCAGTTAGTCTTTCATTCATCAGCTCCAGATTGGATTCCACATTCATCATTCTCTTGACTAAGCCATTGTGCTTGTTGATGCCTTTAATGGTCACAGAAAGATCAACAACCTCTTCTTTTAAATGAACATTAGAATCTTTTAGAGCAGAAATAGAAGAGTGCATCCCTTTAACCAGCACATTAGTAGCTTTTATAACATTTTTCAGCTCAGGATTAGCAGTGGAGTTGACAGCATGATCTACCAGTGTATGAGCAGCATCAAAAGAGATTCTTTCACTATCAAGCCTCCAAGAATGATTCCATTCAAGAGCCCTATGAGCATTTAAAGTAGCATGACCAAATGAAGACCCTAAATTTGAATGTTTAGAAGCTTCTAGTGCAGCTTTTAGCTGAGCTTCATCAGGATCATCATTAAAAATATCGGGAACTGGATCTTCAATCTTTCTTTTGAGTTTAAGATCAGGAATTGACTTAGAAAGCTCAGTACCCTATGGTGAACCTGAAATAAGAAAACAAGTAACACCTAAATCTCTCTATTCTTTTAAAATGATCTCTTCACTTCTCACACATATAATACTGTTAAGAGTACTCACTTTTGCCACTAAATTCTACCTCTCCTTTTTCCAGTACAGGGGACTGCCTCTCAGGAATTCAGTTTTTCACTAAATGTTTTTTCTCATTCTCACTTGAAAGGCTCTGTTTGAAGGCGTCATGTGGTAGAATTAGAAAGAATATAGTGATAAAACAATCAAATATTTAAATTAATGTGTGGTGAAGATTAATATAAAGTTTAAAATAAATGGCTAGGATTAGGTCTCATATCTCACAATAATAGGGTTCTCATTTGAGCGCGACCTTATATATATACACACATATGTATATATGTCTCTATTCTCAAAGTAGTTCATCATTATTTTATCATTAAATATTTAGAAAAAAATTAATTATTTAAATAATTAAGTAGTTAATTGATCATGTTCTAATTGATGTCTACTTCTCATTATATCACGGAGTATCTTGACAAGATAAAAGCCATCGTACAAAAATATATTTTTTCATTCCATGTCATGTAAGATCATGTCATATGCACTTCTTAGATTTAGATATGATATATATACTATTATAATAAAGACGAAACATTGAAAATTTAGTTATTTAGTTCTCTAATTACTCAATACAGAGTCGTCAAATCAAACTGACGAGAACCGTTATATATAATTTTAAAAATTATTATTCAAGGGGTATAAGTTTCGAATCCAACCAACAATATATTAAAATTATAATTTATAATGTATAATGATAAAAACAACTGTGCATCGCACAGGTTATATACTAATTTGCATGAAAATGACAATGTATAATATCATATATTTTATATTATTATAAGT
Organism: Apium graveolens; assembly: GCF_009905375.1. Taxonomy (NCBI): domain Eukaryota; kingdom Viridiplantae; phylum Streptophyta; class Magnoliopsida; order Apiales; family Apiaceae; genus Apium; species Apium graveolens. The sequence goes on along the minus strand of NC_133649.1, from coordinate 285,055,440 downwards.
AACTAGGTGAAAAAATCGTGCTTCGCGCAGTTAGAGAAGTTTTTTAAAAGATAATAAACTAATATAAAATAAAAAATGTTATTACAATAATTTTTTTGAAAATTATTATTATTATTAATATTATTATTATTATTATATGTTTATTGTATAAATTGTTTGTTTGTTTAAAAGAAATTGTTTGTTTACGTTTTCAAAGTTATTTTTTTTTGAAGTTAGACAATGAGTATAGTACTATTCTAGGCTATACTTTGATCTTCAGCTTAAGTGGTTTGTTGAGATCGGGACCTTAGGACTTAGCAACTCACGGTCCTACGTTAAGTAAGAATTCACAGAGAGTAACGATTTTATGGAATGGTGTGCTAATTTTTCTCAGGAATAGTCGATATGGGCGTAAGTTGGCACATACACCTTGTTATAAAACAAATATATATGAATTGATGATAAATGTTGGTTGTAGTTAAAAAAAATTATTTAATAGATTTAGCATGTTTTAATAATTTATTGACCGTGGAACAACCTAGTTCCTAGGTTTATCATAGTGTATAGTTATTCGAAACTTTAGGTGCATTTTTATTTGAACGGTCATATGAAGCTCTTTATTTACATGTTATTTTATACTCAAATCAGTTTTTTAACTACTCCCTTAATTACGTTTAACTGTCTAAAGATTGAATTGTTTTAGACTTTAGTTTTTAAAAAATTAAATTAAAAATTTTCTCTAATGTTGAAGAATTTTTCTTTAATAATTAATAGAGGGACAAGCTGCAACTTTAAAATTCATCAATATACATTTTTAAATAGTTAATTTTGTTTTGGAAGGAATTTAAGACTAACAGCCTCATATCAGAAAGAAAGAAATGAACATAATTTAATAATAAAAGAATAAGAAAAAATTTGGATGTAAAATTAATTAAAAGAATAAGAACAAATTGGATGTAAAATTAATTAGAATAAGAAACAATTGGATTTAAGCATGTTCACAGAGGAAGTGGTTTTATATTCTCCCTATAAGAATCTTATATAAAAATTGAGATGGCTAATATTTCACCAATCTCTGACAAAAAATTTCACTTTTAAGGTAATTAGTTTGAAAAGCGTTAACCTCAGAAAAAAATGAAAAGAGTTAGCACTTCAAAACATATAATAGTGCACACGTCAAATTTGTAAAATTAAAGTATAAAATAAATACAGGGAAACAAATCTCATCACCGGCCCTCATGCGTGTATTCACACTGCAATTTTATTAATAATCACATATTACATATTGCAAGAAACTGGAAACATGTACGCTGCATTGCATTTCTGGTTTCCAAAATGAACAAAGGCAATACAAGCAACTCCACAACCAATGCATTTAGCTCACACTTCCTAACTCCCCTAAATTCTTTGCAAACGAACTCTTCCAATCTTGTGACTCCGTTTTTCTTAAGAAAAGTTCCACTGTATCATTATCAAGAAATTTCTAGTGTCTCATTATCCTTGAGATACTTGAGGGTAGCCGAACTGTTCCCATACTGATTTTAAGAACCCTGTGAAAATCAGACTTACTTTATGTTTTCCTTTCTTGTGAATGTCGGCTTCCTCCAAAAGTGGTTCTATGGATCCTCTTAATCCTGCTAGCAAATTAAAAATGTTAAATTTATGAATTGTACATAATTTTGAGATACCATAAAATTTGAAGTCGGGCCAAAACCAGAAGAAATATCAAACATATGAAAGCAAGTTTGAATTAGGCAAGCTAGAAGATTTACTTTGTCACGTCGTAATAGGATTTTGTATATTTCCAATTTCTACAATTTTATAATATATATTATTTCCAAGCACGTATTAGATTATCATAAAAAGGGCCGACTTACAAGTATACCCTAGTGTTGCCCAGTAATAATACAATTATTTAAAGGGGGTTGGATACAATTGTATAGATATTTCGAACAAGTATAAAAATATAACAGGTCTTTATATTTCTATTAAAAACTGTTACAAACTCTCTCAAGAAATACTGATGTTCTTGAGAGGTGCTAGGTCGTACAATACTCAATTTTTTCACTAAGTGATGACCTAAACTGTGTTTATATAATACACAGTTGCTACAAATCAATCTAAGATATACGTTATCAATTACTAACAGAAAATGATATATATCTATAACTGAATACATAAAGTCCTATCACTCAGAACGTAATGAATATCCATCTCTCAAATTAAGGAACATAATCAATCTTCATAGCTGACCGCTTTCAGATGCTGATGATATGTAAATACTGATGATACATCAAATCCTGACGACACATCAAATACTGATGACATCTAAAATGCAGTCAGATCCTGAGCTTCTTCTGATCATTGAGAATCAGCACGCAACAATCTCCCCCAATTTATGCTTAATCTAATGAAGCACAAATTACATTCTCAATGATGCCAAAACCAATTACAAAATGTGCAAGGAGTAAAGCTTACTTCAGTCTCCTAAGATAACTGACAGTTATTTCCAGAAAGTTGTTCAACCTTTCTTCCTCGTTGTCTTGAATGACTTTTAAAAGCTTTTTCTTCAACTCTATCTTCTCTTCAGTATCTTGTCCAAGCTGATAGATGGCTAATCTCAGTTTAGAAATCGAGATTTTATTCAATTCTAGATCACCAATCAATATAAAGCTTAAACTAACATCTTCATGATCAGGACTGAAGGATAACTGAGGATTGTTGAGAAAAACTTTTAAAACTGCAGCTTCCTTTTGCATCTTCATTTCTTGACCAGTACAAGTTCTGTACATAGGAACATAATCATCATTGTATTTATCTTCTTTGTTCATGACTCTTCTTTTGATACTTTCAAGTATCATAGAAGACCAATTTCTGGTGACATTATTCTCATCTCAAAGAAGATAGTGAATGTATTTCAACTCTGTCATAGCCTTCATCAAGAGTTGCTACAAGGTAAAACTCTTTACTTTACCATCTCTCAAAAAGTACAGAATCTCCTCTCTGACGTCATCAATATTTATCTTCCTATATACAATCTTCACGGCTTCAACTTTTTCAAGATGTGGAGAAGTAACTCTTTCACCAAGATTTTCAGTCAAAATATTTGTGTCCAGTAAATTAAACCTCAGAATTTCCATTTCAGAATGGCCAATACATCCTCTGGTTCCAAGCTTCATCCTTTCATTATGTTCCACCCAAGAAGGTTTCTTGATGGACTTGTCAACATCTTTCAGTTCTGAAACAGAATCTCCTAGTCCTGCAGACACATATTTAATATGTTTGAACCCTTTAGGATAACTGAATGAACCAACATCATTCCTATTCTATCCTATTTTCTGATAGAAGCATAGCTTTTAGGTAGATCATAAATCTTTCCTTTTTCTTTATGCCATTATTTTCTCTCTGAATTGAGAATTCTCCGCACATAATCATCACATGCTTGATCAGCTTTCATTCTGTCAATTCTTTCTTGTTCATCAACCTCTAAATTATGAGAATCGACTACTGTAGTAAGATTCAACTGATCCAATGTTTTGACCACCTTTTCATCAGTGTCAAAATCAGCTATCAGATCTTTACTATTAGGATTTGTTTTATCCTCAGGATTTGTGTATGTCTTAAGTGTTACATTTGCATTAGTTACATCAACTTAAGCAATGTCAGTGGTTGATCTTTTCTTTCTTCGAACAATCTTCTCTTCAGTCTTCTGAACTTCTTCTATTAATTCATGTCCTTGTATAGTAACATAACCTTCTTTAGATAAGACATTCAGGAATGCAGAATCAATTGTAACCATTTGACTTGGTTCAGAAGTCTTTCCTCTTCCTCCTCTTCCTCTAACTATTGTAGATCTTCCACCTCTTTTTCCTCTTCCTTTAGAGGTTTTGACTTCATCCTTAATTTGAGCCATTAAATCCTTTTGTTGCATAACTGCTTCTTCAGTTGTTAGATCAGGAAATTCTTCAATTATCATTCCAAGAGAACTCCTAGCATTCTTTTGCTCAAACTTTTTATCTTTGTAGTACGGAACAATCCCCTCTCCTATTTCCTTGTGTCTGTAAGGAAAGAATAACCCCTTAGCATCTGCTAAGTTAGAGATTGTAACATCACCAGTCTCACGAGTATCATCAATAGCCTTGTGCTTGGCTTCATGGGCACTAGTAGACTTTTCTTGTCCTGAAGAAACAGATCTTTTAGAATGTTGAGGTTGTCGAGCAGTAGGAACAATTGGAACATTGGCAACCGGATTTTTATCACCATCACCATCAGTATCTTTATCCTTCAACTGAATAGAGTCAGGTGTACATTTTCTGGAAACTATATTCTCCCCCTTTTTGGCATCAGTATTTGAAAGAAGAGAAAACATAGCATTTAGTTTATCATCCATAGAAGATCATTTATCTTCCAAAGAAGAAAATCAAGAATCCATGCTTTGTTGAGATTGAACCTTGGCTTTAATGGCAGTTTTCACACTTATGAGTTCAGTTGAAGAAAGTGGATTAATCATGAATGCATCAATCTTGTCCTTTAAACTAGCATGAGATTTCTTCATATCAGCAAGTTTAGAATGAATTCATTTCACAGAAATAGTAGAGGCCTTAAGATTCAATTTAGATCAGGATTTTGAATTTCATCATAGGCCCTGTGAACATGTTGCATACCAACAGTAGAAGAGATAGAAGTATTTGCATTTCTCCATTTAAAATCCCATTCAGTCTTTCGAAGGTGCTCAGCATCAACATTGGAATAAGAAGGATTTTCACTGAAATGTGAAGAGGAACCAACATTGGACTTCTTAGAGGCATCAATAGCAGTCTTAAGCCTAGCTGTGTCCGAATTATCATTATCACTATCATCATCATAGTCAGAACTAGACAGACCCTCAGAAGAATTTGCAGAACTAGGCAGAGTTGCTTTGCCTTAAGAAGAATTCTTACCAATAGGTGTCTGTTCCTGATGAGATCCTGAAACATAAACAAGGTAACATCAAAATCTCTCTTTTCTTTTCATCACTTCTCACACGATGTATTACATTTGAGAGTAATATTTTTCTCATGGAAGAAAGTTTGTAAGCAAAAAAACACTTATAAAATTCTTTTCTCAAAGCTACCTCTCCTTTTGCCAGTACCGGAGACTGCCATTCAAAAATTTAATTTTCTCTCATAATATTTTCACACAGTCTCACAGAAAAGCACAGTCACACATTTGTCAAAGAAATAAGAGATGGCTAAGCGGAGTAGTATGCTTGTCATATAGATAGAGGTAATCTCAAACAAGAGACTACTTATAATCATACAAATATGAGGAACAATGTAAGAGAATAAGCAATACCTGAAGGTGAGTCCTCAAGTGGAAGTGATGATAGTGGAGGAACAAACAACACATTAGGATGCTTTAGCAAACTAGTCAGAAGCAAGGGATCATCAGTAGTAGCTATTGTTGTGGAAAGATAAACAACATCAGGATTTGATGTAGCATCAGGATTTGTCTTGTCAGGAGGATGAGATAAGCCAGCATCAGCACTTTGAACTGATAATTTTTGTGGGGCCTGAGGAAAATGAGCTGCTTCAGTAAGTGTTGGTGAAGGTTCTTGTGTACTCTCCTAAAAAATAGGATCATTGGTAACTGCATCCACCTTTGACAATTCATCTTGATGAGCCTTCTTGTCCTTCAGTAGTTGCTCAGAATCAGCAAGAAGATCGCCTTAAGCAAAATCAACAATGATTTGTGCAGACTTTTGGTCTACATCTTCCCTTTGAGAAGATGGATCTTGTGTGACTGGATGTGTCTTAGTTGCTAAATCCCTTTGAGACTTAGGTTCTTATGAACTGACATCCATATAAGAGGACAGAGCCTTGTTCTTCTTTCTGATGTACCCAACTACTTCTCCACCTTTTCTTTTCAAGCTGATTTTTTCAGTTGTCTTGGGCACATCAGTTTCTTTGAGCACTGGAATCTTTTTTAGTAGAGCACTAGCATCAGTAGTTGGCTCCTTGGTACCAGTAATGTTAATAGAGTCATCGGGATTTTCAATTGTTGATTTCTTGATCTTGAACCTAGACCTAATGGGCATCTGATAATCAGAATTAGAATCATCATGCATGATCAGTCTTCTCTTCCTGACTGGAAAATATTCTTCTTTCTTCTCACTCTCACTCAGTAAGGCTTGTAGAGCTCTCTGTTCAGATTTAACAGATTTCTTAACTAGCCTTTTCTTTGTTATAACTGATACCTTTTGGGGGACACCAGAGGAGGCTAATTTAGGGGTAGAATGAGAGTGTTGTTTACGAGAAAAATCTTGGTTTATAAACAAGATGGGTAGTGTCTTGTCCCACAGCATCAGGAAGTGTTACAGAGGTGCCAACATCAGGATTTGTAGGCACTTCTGTAGGAGTAGGTCTATTTCTCAACAGAAATTTCCTGACCTCCCTAGGCAGGAAAGGAGATCCTGAAAAATCATTACTTTCATCCTTTTTAATGTGATCAGTGATAGCTTTTTCAGAGATTTGAAACACAGGGAGCAATTCATCATTATCAAATTTAGCATTAGGGCATAGAACATTGAAAATCAATTGAAGAAATCTAGTATACCCTATAACTCCTGATTTATTTGCTATTTTAGAAATTATGAATTGAAGTATAGTATTGCCATAGTCAAAATTACCAGAGTAAAAGAGAGAGTACCCAATTTTTAGAGAAGTAGATGGAAGAGCATCAAAATTTGTTATTTTATTCAAGAAACATCTGTTGATGCAGTCAAAGAAGAAACCTCATACCTATATAAAACAGTTGCTCAGTTGCATAGTTATTTGTGTATGATGATTTATGTCACTGAAGTTCTTGAATCAAGACCAGTTATCAATATCAAACAGTTGCTCAGTTGCATAGTTATCAGGAGCAATCAACAGGTGAGCAATCAAACAGTTGCTCAGTTGCATAATTATTTTGTGTATGATGATTTGTGTCACTGAAGTTCTTGTGAGTATATAGGTTTGCAAAGTTGAATTGTGTATAACATGCACAAACGAAGAAGGAAGCTTAGTGAATTAGACTTCCGATTGATGACAATTACTGAGTAATAGGATTTAAAAATGGAGTAAAGTGCGGAATTAGCAACAAAATACGCACAGCTTTTTCAAGAAATTACTGTGTGAATTTGTTCAACAGATAATCCACTATTAATCAATAATTGAGTAAGATATTCAATTTGCAGCACTAAACAACACAGAAAATATTTAAAAATAATATTCTAAATTAGAATATGCTGACCTGTCGTCAGTATTTAGAACCGCTTATCTGTCAAGATTTGACAATCTTAGGATTTGTTGATTCAAATTCATCAGTATTTGTCAAAAATGCAAACTCATTAGAATACCACAATTTAATCTCAATAACCATTAAAATATACATGATAAGTGTATGATTTAGAGATTAATAAGCTACAATCAAGAATAATCACATGCACACACAACTAAATAACCTAGATTAAATTTTGCAAACATAAATTTCATTAATGGATCAAAAGATTACATTTCATGAAATTTTGATTACATGCATGAGAGATTACAAAAGTATATATCCTAGTCTAGTAGATAAGAACTTCAACAACCTTGGTCTAAGAAGCCTGACAAAGCTGATGGTGAAGAGAAACATCCAAAGGATGTTTGTCGGGAAGACTAAGGTGGTGGATGATCAGGACTTCTTCCTGCTTTTAACAAAGAGAACAGCAAGACGAATAATCTTCTCTTGATGGCGAAGATTGTATAGATGAAGCTCTTTCAGAAATCCCAGAAAGTCATTTTTGGTGACTTGTGGAAGTTGAATCCAAATGTCATTTGGAATAGCGTTGATATGCCATTCACTTTGCACCCCAGCACGGAAGAGTGTCACAAGATTCATGCAATAAATGTAGAACTAACCAAAATTCTCCATTTTTTGAGAGAACAAGAAGATGTAAGAAATGAAGGAGATTTGGAAGTTTAGTGTTTAGAAGATATGATTAGACTGGATGATGTATGGTGGTTTAAATAACCAGGAGAGAGGGAATATGAAAGGACTAGGGATTTGGTTAATTATTAACTGCAGAGTTACTTGAATGATTTAACCAAAAAAAATATGCACGTTTCCCTAGACTTATTTGTAATGATGTCAAAGATATATGTATACATGCACATTTAGCAAATAACTTACTTAATTGAACATGCATATAGAGAAATACATCATTAATTCCCAAAATAATATCTCTAAAATATTTAGGACAACATCAGGATTTGATCAATTTATATCAGGATTTGATCAATTAAAGAAAATATTATATGTCCCAACTAACCATACCAAGTTCATTGGCAAGCTTTGTAAATGTTGCTTTAGGTAACGGCTTTGTGAAGATATCAGCCAGCTGCTGATCAGTAGGAACAAAATAAAGCTCAATTGTCCCTTCCATGACATGTTCACTTATAAAGTGACATCTGATACTGATATATTTAGTAAGAGAGTGTTGCACTGGGTACCCTGTCATGGCAATAGTACTTTAGTTATCACAATAAATAGGAATTTTAGGAAATGATAATCCATGGTCCATGAGCAGGTTCCTCATCCATAGTAATTGTGCACAACAGCTTCCAGCTGCAATATATTCAGCCTCAGCAATTGAAGTAGAAATGGATTTCTGCTTATTACTGAACCATGACACTATTCTTCCTACCAAAAACCGATAACTTCCATATGTACTCTTCCTGTCTATCTTGCTCAACAAAGTCAACATCCAAATATCCACATAATCCAAAATCAGCTTCCCTTGCATACCATATACCAAGTGATGCAATACCCTTGAGGTATCTAAAGATTCTCTTAACTCCAATAAGATGTGGCTCCCTAGGATTTTCCTGAAATCTTTCACACAAGTAGGTGGCAAACATAATATCTGGCCTACTATTCGTTAGGTACAAGAGAGAACCAATCGTACTTCTGTAGTTTGTGACATCAACTACTATGCCTTTATCTATTTGTTAGCTATTGAGTGCAACACAGAGGGGTGAATGTGTTTTCTTGATTTTTAGCCTTTTAAACAGTTTGATTATTGGTGAACAAAGCAGGTTTCAATTTGCAGAGATATTGTGTTAAACAGAAACAAAAGAGCAAGCACAATATTTCAAAACTCACTTAATTTGTATTAATTAAGTTTGTCTTGATATAAATTATGGGTTCTTAAAAATATAAGAACTCGGCTTCTTTCTTGAGAGAATACAAGAAAATTTAGATATGTTTGTTATAACTAAAAATAAAGAATCAGTGTTTACTTTATAGATTAGTAAACACTGATTTACACAACATGCAATAAGATGTACTAAACCGTTTTTTAAGCAATCCCTGATTCTTTCTATTTTTGGCTTAGTAAATCTTTGTACAATCTTGCAAATCTGTTACTATCCTTTGTCATTTAATCTTGGCCCTTGATCTTGTATTCTTCTAGTTGCTTTGTAGACTTACCAATCTAGTGAATAGATCATTTGTTAATTGATAATCTTGAATATTTAACTTGTCTGTATTCTGTATTTGAGAGGCATATCAAGATCTTCAGTTTGTTCTATAAAAAATGACATCACGATAAGTATAGTGACTTATCAAGATCTCTGAGTTCTCTATAAGTGTATTTGACTTGTCGAGGTCTATGAGTTCTCTATAAGTGTACTTGGCTTGTCGAGGTCTATAAATCTCTACATGTAAAAATGACTTGTCGATATCTCTGAGATCTCTATATACATTTTGACTTGTCGATATCTCTGAGATCTCTAATGAGAAATTGACTTGTCAATATCTCCAATCTTCACATCTTCTTTTGGATTGTCGATATCTCTGAGTTCTCTACATGCAGAAATGACTTGTCGATATCTCTAATCTTCACATCTTCATTTGACTTGTTGATATCTCTGAGACTTCTCTATAAGTCATTTTAGACTTCTCGATAAGTCATTCTGGATTTTTTGAATGACTTCTCGATATAACTTGATCTGTGACTTGACGATATCTTGACTTAGAACATATTTCCTAAAACAATTTATTCAATTCCAAGCACTTGAATTTATCATAGCTGGTTGTTTTCCTAAAAAAAATACAACTTTTATACACTTTATGATTACATAAATTCAATAGTTACAGTCATCACATGAATTTCTCATAGCCTGGTTGTTTTCTAATAAGGTCCTTTAGATTTACAAGCACTTGGAGTTCCTCTATTATTTCAGTCCCTCTTAGAGTTTCTACAAGCTTGATCCAATAATCCAATGAGTAACCATTTAAGTAACAAACTCGAATCTTGAGAATCTGCCAACTTCTGTGTTCAGAAAATGTCTATCATTTGATACTACTCATCCCCTTGCCTTGAGCTCATTTGATCTCTGCTCAAAGATCTCTATCTCTATTGCATATTTTCTATCCATGTCCTCCTGTTCAGCCTTCAATCTTCCATGTCTTTCATCCCTTCCTCTCAACCTTTCAGACATCATAGCCTTCCACATTCTTGTATTTGTGTCCTTGTCCTTCATTAAGCTGATTACCCTCTTTAATTCTGTCATTGAAAGTGTTTCCATTACTTGTTTTCTAAGCAAAATGAAGGAGTCATCCTTGTAGTAGAATCTAATTTATGCTAAAGATACAACCCAGACTTTGATAATTTCTTCAGCTAATTGTTGGAAAAAGTCTTCATCTGTGATGCACATGGTTAGTGGCAGAAAGTCAGTTTGATTGAAACAGTTCCAGATGACCCCAGCACCAGCTTGCATTTTCTTAGCTTTTCTTCCAACATTCTTGAAGTGAGTTTTGGTTGGTGGCTTGAATGAAGGTAGGTTTATGATTTTCTTAAGTGTGACATGGTTCGATCTGATTGGTATCTTGAGTAGGGTATCTGCAGTTTGTTTATACAAGTATTTTGGCTTTTGAGGTAGGCTTGAATGAGATAGTGTTTGGCTAGGCTTGGTGGTTTAAGTTTGTGAGATTTGGATTAGTTGGACATATTTCTTGCTTCCTTCTTCTTCTCCCCATCTCCTTCTTCTGCTATCTTCTCCCCTCTTCCTTTCATCCCTCTTCTTTTCATCCTGCTTCTTTTCTTCTACTTTGATGCCAGTTGCCTTAGTAGATTAACTTGGATTTGAGCCAGAAGATTTTTGCTCATCATTCCTCTGCTCATAATCATCCTTGTCAACTCTTGTGTTGAATTGAATAGTTAGCAATATGGTTTCTGTATTCTGAAGATATCTTCCCAAAATCTTGATTAATTCCTCATCTTCAATAGTCATGGTCTTCTTTCTCTTTAGGTCAGTTTCCAATGTCATGATCAGTCTTAGGTGATCCCTACCACAGTTCTTGGGGATTGTGAAATGTTTGCACTTCCTGGTTGTTGAACAGATGTAGGCCACCCCTTTGCTTGGATGGAGATAGGCTTCAGGAAAAGCAGCTATCTGAACTTTCTTGAGTTCATTCAGTAATTGGGTTTCCTCTGGAATGATCGAATTAACTCTATCAATTATTTCATCCGGCTCAGATGCTCTTATGGATTGAATATTTGAGAGAGACACCTGTCCAGGCCACAATCATTTACATTGGCCACTATCCTTTTCTCCAAAAAGTTGTCAACTTTTACAATCACCACTCTCATAAAGTTGATATTGTTGGCCAAAGCTCTCTTGTAAGTGATGTAGTTTTGTGAAGAGAGACTCTTAATACCATTAATAGCTCATTGAACTCTTTATCTTAACAAGGTCTTTCTACAACTTTTTGGAGTCTGTCTTTTCCAACATCTTGAGAAATTTTTATTTGTGTAGAGTTTTAACCTGAGTGAGATGTAGATTTTCCAGCTTCCTTGGATTTTCCAGCTTCCTTAGATTGTTGAATTCTAGCTTCTATCTCCCCCTTAGTCTTGGTAGCAGGCAGAAGTAGAGAAGTTGGAATTTCTGGCCTCACAGCTTCAGGCAATGCAGGTAAAGGAAGAGTCAATGCACCCATAATAGCTCCCAAAGGAATATAATTATGCATTTGGAGATGTTTGTAGGAGTCTACTAAGGTCCTGATATCATTTTGCTGACTCTGCACTAGGGTAGTGAGAGCAGTAACCTGAGCTGTGAATGAATCATTGCAAGCTTAAAGATTTGAGATTTGTTGTTGAAGAGATTGAATTTGGAGATTTGTGGATGTGGAGACTGGTTGGTGTAAGCTTGAGGAGAGAGGGGCACCAAAAGTTGCTTGAATTGATTCCTTAATTCCTTCCATCAAAAGAGCTAAGGGTTCATATCTGGCTTTATGGAGTCGATCCAATTTGACCTTTTTTTCATTGGTGCTTGTGATTTGTTTTTGGACAACTTCATGAGGAGCCAGAAATGATTGCTTTAGATTTTTGATGCTCTGCTCCATACTGGTTACATCAAACCTGTCCATTTGAACAATAAATTTGTTGAATTTATTCTTGATCTCTACTTGAGTTGTCACAAGGTCATCCAGTTTGTCTTTCACCAATCTCCTGATTCTGTCTTGATGACTATTCAGAGTCTGTTGCAGTGCTTTACCAATGAGGTGAAACGCTTTGAGTTGGGCCTTGTAAACTTCTGTAATAGCATTATAAACTTCCTGTGGACTGAGAGTCTTATCATTACTTCCTAGTATTGTGACATACTATTCTCTGAATTTAGCCAAAACCTCATATATTTCCAAGCTAAAATCCTTATCTTACCAGGCATCCACAAATCCATCCTGCTCAGCTTCATTGACAATCTTTTGATGTTGTTCTTCAACATCTATTTATAAGATAACAAGATAGCCTGATAATCATGATTGGACATATCAGTTGTGAGTAGCTGTTGAGTGATGTTTGCAAGGCCAGGTAGTTGGTCCACAAGAATATCATTCATGGTTATTGGCTGAGTTTGAGCATCTTGCAGCCATTTTAAGATGAGGTGTGAAGGTTGTTGAGTGGGATTGGAGGTAGATGGGATATCTGTTTGCTTTGAGGTGGAGGGTTGAGAGGTGGAAGGTGACTTTGTGATTGGAATCACATTTGAACTCACAGTAGAAACTGTGGTTGTGACAGTGTGTTGTTCACCAGTAATGGGAACCTCCATTGGAATTGGAGGGGATTTGACAAGGTTACTATCATGTACCATGACCTCAAACCCTTGTTCTTCTTTCAAAGAACTGGAACCTGAATGTGCTTGACTTTCTCCCCAATAGATGGATCATTGAAAATTGGACTCCTAGCTTCAATTGACAAAGCAATTTCAGCCAGGGTTTTGAGGGGGGTTGTCCCTACATGAGGGATCTCCAATTGAATTGGAGAGGATTTAGGTAGCTCCTCCTCAGGAGTATCACCCTCAAACCTTTCAATCTGTGAAGATTGATATGTACATGAAGGTGCATTTGGTACTACCACAGGGTCTTCAGTAAAAACTGATGAAACCCTAGTGTTTTTGTTGGTGTCATCAAGGTCTACCGCAGCTTGTAGCCTCTCACCAACTGAATATGGTTCCTGGGTGGTGAGCATAGTCTCTTGAACTGTCACTTGATTTTGACAACACTTGAGAAGTAGATTCAAGTGTTTCATTGTATGTAGAAGAAGTTTGAGAGATAAGATAATTAATTTGAGAGTTGAGTGTTGGTATCTCCCCCTGAATAGATGTGGGAGCTTCAAATGATGTGCTCTCATTGTATGTGCCATCCTTATTCCTCCTTTCATAAACTTGAATGTGTTCAAGTTGTGGTGCAGGCTAGGGAGAGTGCTTTGTTCAATAGAGACACCCTATTGAGAGGATGCCTCTAGAGTCTGTTTTAATCCCTATTTTAAAACTGCATCCTTTTGAGAAGATGCAAATGTGGCCAAATGAGTGGTCAATGAAATTTTCTTAGCTCTTCTTTGGTTTTTTGATCAGGTGAGACTTATGTTCTGTTTGTTCCTCATCACTCTCAGTAATTACTGTTAAGGATGCATTCTTTCTCTTCTTTTTACTCACTCAACCATGTTGAGAGGATGAAGTGGTTGGTTTCCTAGCTTCTAATGGTAGAGAAGTAAGGGTCTCAGTTTGGGAAGGCCCCTGTTAGTGTTCCTGTGTTTGTTCTTCCATAGGTATAGGAGCCATAACTATACTAGATGTGATTGTAGACCTCATGTTAGGCATAGGGTAAGGGTAAGTCCTAAATCTCTCCAACATAAATAAAGTGATTATAAGTCTTACAGGTACCTTATTCTTTGTAATAAGTGAGCCAAATAGTATTTTGGACACCTGTTTACAATTGCCTATCTTTGTTCTATCATTACCATTAAGTAAATGAATGTATTGAACTTTATAATTTAAAGTAGACATTATAAACCTGGGAATGAAAATCTCCTTACCTCTTGTGGCCAAATGCATTGTGAGCCTTATGATGAGTTCCTTCGTAATCAAGAGCCCCACATTTAGATGTCTGTTGTGGGCCATTGAGAACACCAGCTTCTAGACCACACTTGAGATATTGTCATAGCCTGTCTTTCTGCAAGTGAAAGCTTTCACAACTGAATCAAACAGGAATGACCATTCCCTCCTCAATTGCTTCTTGTTCAAGCTGGCAAGGTTGATCCTTTCACTGTAATTGAGGAAGTCCATGAATTCAGCTAGTTCTTGTTGATTAGGCACCTCCACAAAGTTTTCAATAGGGATGCGCAAAGCCATGTTGACATCATTCTCAGTAAATTCCACCTGTTGGCCTTGGATTGAGCAGTTAACCACCATGGATACAGCTTGGTTCTCATGCACAATTATCATAACCACATCTGAGTTCCAGGATTCATTGAGGACATCCAAATATAGAATAGGATTTGCAGTTTAAGCACCTGCAAAGTATGTCTCGGATAGGAATTTGACAAAGCTCTTGAAGCTGTCAAGAGCTTGATTAGCATCAGTAAAATCTAGGTAGTCGGTGCCCTCTTTGGGGATGAAAGCTCTAACAGTGTTTGATGCCATTGTAAGTGTCTGAATTTGAGTGGGTAAGAGATTTGAAAGAGAAAGAGTTTGAAATGAGAGAGAACGGTTAAGATTTGTAAAAACTAGGTCATTTGAGATCTCGAAAGCATAAAGATGAGTTATGTCGAGATGTCTAGGTATTTTTAGAAAATGGTAGTGACTTGTCGAGAAGTAGGAATAAATGGTTGGGATTTGCTTATCGAGAAGTCACATGTGAATATAGATACATATCGATATGTCACTTTCCTGACTCTTATCGAGAACTCGGTAGTGACTTATTGAGATGTCAAATAAATACACAGTTTGTCCTGAATGGACTGAGTTTTTCCAATTTTTATTTGAATAAATCAAAATAAAATTAGAAAATTTTTATATCAAAAGTATCTTACTAAAATAATTTATTGAGTTAAATTATTTCAGTTCCGAGTTATCGAGAAGTCTAAAATGTATACTTCTAGAGAACTCTATGAATGAACATATATCGAGATCTCTACAAGATTTATCGAGAAGTCATAATGAGACTTGTCGAGAAGTCCTTCGAGAAGTCAAGACAATGACTTATCGAGAAGTCAATTAGACTTATCGAGAACTCAGTTCTCTATATAATTTTTATTGCTTTTGATTCTATCTTATGCTAATTTCATATATTGAAAATTTAAATTAACAATTAAACAGTTTTCTTAGAATTTGAGAAATTCCAAGCTAAGGTTTGAATTATGAAAAATAATTACGCAGAGAATTCTGAAATATTTATAACTCATATTCCAGTTAGTTTCCAATTAAATCAAATTAATTTTGATTCACTGGAAATTAATCTGCTGCAACACATTAACTGAGTTCTTGCATTTAAAATGAAATTAATTTTGATTCACTGGAAAGTTGCTTCATCCAAAGGTTTAGTGAAAATATCAACTATTTTTTTTCTATTGGAACAAAAATAAGCTCAATAGTACCATTTGCAGCATGTTCTCTAATAAAATGGTACCTTACATCAATATGCTTTGTTCTAGAATGATAAACTAGATTGGCAACAATAGATATACACTAGTATTGTCACACATAATAGGGATTTTGTGCAGCACTAGGCCATAATCCATTAGCTGATTTCTAATCCAAAGCATTTGAGCACAAAAATTTCCATCAGCTGTGTATTCAGCCTCAGCTGTGGAAGTTGACACAGATTGTTATTTCTTACTATACCAGGATACAAGTCTTTGTCCAAGACATTGACAACTTTCACTAGTTGTAACCCCTTCCAAATTCGGGGTCGAGATCTGGTGGTAACTTACTACTCCTCAACATAATACAAACACGTTTAACAATTATATAAACATATATCCAACCCCTTTATATTCTATCCATGATCTTTAAGGTTAAAGTATGAAGACAAGAAAAATACACTACATTTATTACAATCCCAAATTCCAAGTCTCATAGAACTTTCTTTATTAAAAACCAACAAGTTAAACATGTTTTAAACTAAATTCATTTAATTCAATTACATACTACATATATCTAGATTACACCTGTTCTGGGAGTTCAAAACTCTCTTCTTTTATCGGGATTATCACACTTGGTGCCAGAGGATCCCGCTTCTTGACTTGCTTCTTTACCAATTGGGTACGAATGGGATTCATTCTCTGCCTTAACTGAAAGCAAAGTGAATAACAACAAAGGGGTGAGCCAATATTGCTCAGCAAGTCCACAATATATATATATACAGTATTAAAAGAAAGTTAAATGAACCGGTAATCTGATTGTTTGAGTAACCATATGTTAGGTCACACAACACTGTAGAAGGGGGTTGAATACAGTGTTTATACAATCAAATCGATTTAACACAAGTATGTAACAAAGATCAGGTATATTGAATAAACTCTGTTACAATATGAATTGTTGTTCTCTCTCAGTGATGAACAAATATCACTAAGAGCTGCTAGGTTACAATGTATAATCTTCTCGATAATGATAACACATATAGTGTAAACCCTAAGTCTGTGTTTATATAACACACAGTTACAAGATATATTCTAATTGATGTGGAATATAAATTTGTCTCCTAAAATATATCAATCAGATATCTTCTACAAGTCTTCTAGTCCTCTAACTCTTTCCATGCATATCTTCTTTTGTTTTAGTCCAGATCTTCTTTCCTGTAAATCAGCTTCCTTCCTTAACTGAAAGTCTTCCCATACTTAAGTTCTGATATGACCTTAAGTTCTGATATTAAGTTCTGACTTCCAGTAAGTCCTGATTTCAGTAAGTCCTGATTTGACCTGTTAAGTTCTGAAAACTAAACACAAATCATATTAGACATGACATCTCACATATATCTAACAATCTACCCCAACTTGTAAATTATGCAAAATATACAAGTTAATAGATTTGATGATGTCAAAAACATTTAAGTACAAACGTAATAAGAGTTTAACAAGATAACTAACTATAACTTACAGTCCTTGTAGCTTTTATCAATCTCATTAAGTCAATCTGAATCTAAAATGATTCTTGACAAAGCTTGATATCAGCTTTTCTTCTTTACTTCTCAGGACTTGAGATAGTGTAGTCTTGACTTGCTTCATCTCTTCATTCTGACTCCCAATCTGATAGATTGCAGTCCTTAAAGTAGAGATATGGTTTCTTTCTAAACCATCACCCAGTCTTATTACCTTAGGATTAGAAGAATCTTCATTATAGCAGAGACATTTCTCATTCAGTATCATTTCAAGCTTAGCAGAATCATTCTTCATTGAAATCTCACTTCCATCATATTCAACAATGTTAGGAATGAATTCTGCAACTCTTGAACCAGAAATTCTTGCTTTATCTCTAATGGTCTTCAATATGAAATTTGACCATCTCCTGGTAATATCAGACTTTACCTCTAAAAGGTAATGAAAGAATTGAAGTTCTTTCAGTGATTTGTTTAGCACATCAGATTCTGACATTTGATATGTCCTTCCATCTTCTAGAAAAAGAATCAGATTTTCCTTGACATTGTGCTTGTCATGAACATCCAGTACCACTTGAACAGAGATAACCTTATCAAGGTATTTCTGTGTAACATCTTCAAGAGGTTTGTCAGTCAAAAGAAATGGATCTCTAGTCAGCACTTGAACTCCTATTTTGATCTTAGCTTCATCAGAACCTAGTCCAACTCTGTCTCTTGCTTCTATGGCTTTCAATTCAACAGTCGTGAAATCAGATAACAATTGGCTTTTCTTTGGATCTGATGGTTTGACATTTATCCACAGAAGTTTCTTTTTGTCAGCTACTTCTATCTTGTCTAAATCAACTTGAGCACTGTCAGAGGTTGACTTGATGACTTTATCAGAACTTGCTGCTTCTATTATAGCTTGAAATTCTTCACTCTGAATAACTTGAGCTTTGTCAGGGGTTGTCTTGAATTCTTCAGAAATTTTCTTTCTTTTCAGAGTTTGAACATCTTCATCTTCAGCAAGAGTGTCATCAGTAACTTGAACCATTTTGCACACTAGTTTTATCAGGATTTGAGGAATTTTCATCTCTAGTGGCTTGGTTGGTTCATCAACTTTTCCCTTTCCTTTATCTTTGGGATCAATCTCAATCTGTGATCTTGTTTTGGGCTTTGATGCCTCAGTATTTGTTTTCTCCTTGATCATAATGCCTTTTTCCTTAGGCCTTGGAGGTTTCTTTGCAACAGAAGCTTTTGGCTTTAGATTTTTCTTTTCAGCTTTAAATCTAGCTTCTTCCTCCTTGAGATTTTCTAAATCCATTCCAGGATTATGTTTCAAAAACAATCTTTTAGCAATCTCCTCATCAAGTGTCTGAATTTTAGGATCTTTGTAGTAGACAGTAGTCTGCTTTCCCTTTAGCTTCATTGTTTGCAAGAACTTCTGAGAGTCTTGACTTTCAGCTTGTATCAGGCTTTATCATCAGACTTTGCTCATCAGAACTTGATATCAGATTTTGAGTTTCAGTACTTGCTATTAGATTTTGAGTTTGAGCAGCTTCAGAATTTGTCTTCTTTTGAATAGAAGATTTGCTTGCATCCGTAATTAGTTTCCTTGAAGAAACCTTGCTGTTCTGCCCTTTACTTTGAACTTGACCTCTACCCTTGCTAGGGTTTCCCTGGTCATCAGCTTCATCATCTTTCTTCTTCAGTATTTGATCATTACAGCGTTTGGACTAAACTATCTCCCCCTTTTTGGCATCATATGATAGTAGGAGTGAGAGAAGAAGTTCGACTGAAGATTAGATCTCATCCAATTGAGCCTGTTGAGAAGCTTGATTAGCTAGGACCTCATAGATTTGGGCATGTTGCTTTTCTTGAGCTTTCTCAATTGCTTATACTTTCTCAAGTGTAGGTCTGATAATCCTTGTCTTGTCAAGCTTGATCTGCATATCTAGCTTATTAGCTGATTCTTGTAGTTTATCAACCTTTGCTTGAGTTTCAGATTGTAGACCTTGAAGACTTTTGGTAGTTAGAGCTGTGATTTTAAGTTGAGTCTTGAAATCAGTACTAGTCATCAGCTCATCAGCCTTAGCAATGTGCTTTGTCAGAACTTTAGAGCTTTGAATGAAATCAGAATCATTCCACTTCTTGGTCCACTCTACTCCTATATGAGTTTCATCCCAAGGTACAGGAGCATCATGTTCAACAAATTTCTTGACCAATGCTTCCTTTCCAAGTACAGGAGCTGGAGTATGTACAGAAACACTATCTCCAGAGCTAGAAGAAGACTCATTACCCTCTGATAACACAACAGTGTGTGAGGCTATAGGAGTTTCTGATTCAACTTCATTTAAATTCTGATCTTCAGGTTCTTGATCTAGAATTGGTGTAGATGGTATCTCAGCATCATCATTTAAGATTGGAGAATTATCAGTAGATGGTTGAGCTACTGTAGGAGCGTCCAAATAAAGAATAGTAGGAATGTGCAGCCTATTGATGTCAATTTCAGGACTTAATCTTGAATCTTCAACTGTAACATTTTCATGAAGAGGAGAGAGAGGAGGTGTAACCACTGTATCCTGAACAGTGTCTTTTGGTTCTGGAAGGGCTTCAATGATAATTGGCTCTTTTAATATCAGAGTCCTCAGCTTCTTCAATATCTTCTGATGGAGGCTTAGCCAAATGCCTCTTAGCCCTCATTTTCTTCAATCTCCTTGTGAGTGAAGGAGTTGCTTGAGCATCAGAACCAGCAGTTCTCTTTCTCTTCAAAGTATCAGAACTTTGAGCTTTAGCATTTATCTATGGGGCTGACCCTGTAGTTTCTATTTCTTTCTAAAAAACCAGAGTTTCAGCTTCAACAGTCACAGGTTCTGATGCATGAACCTGTGCTTCTTCTTCTTCACTATCAGATTCATCCCTGAGAATCATCTTTCTTCTCTTTTGTGGAGGTTGAGGAACAGACTTTGCCCTCTTAGGCTTGGAAGATGAAGGTCTGATTATATGTGTTGATGGTTGGTGTTGTGAAGATTGAGCTGATGGTTGGAAGTAAGTTCTGATTGTTGGTTGAGTTAGTTGTGGTTGAGAGGTGGTTGGTTGTGTAGGTGCTGATGGAGGTTGTGATGGTTGGACATCAGGATATATGGTAGAATATGTGGCTGGATCAGAGTTTACCAAAAACTGTTTGACAGAAGTAGGAATTTGGAGGGGTCTTAAAACAGTTTTCTTATTATCAGTAGATAATAAGTCAGTAAAAGCTCTCTTAGCAAGCTTAAATGGTTCAATTAACTCACTTGCTAATTGGGGTGCATCAGAATAACAAAAACTATGAATAAGTTGACAGAATCTAGCAAAGTAAACTGTATTTCTATCTTCTGTCATTCTATCCCCAACAAAGACGAAAATAGCACTTGCATAATCAAAATGAGTTTGATTAATGAGAGCATACCCGATTTGTTGACTGAAAATAGGGATTGCATCAAAATTAGAACATTTGTTAGCGAAGGCCTTTGTGATACAGTCAAAGAAGAAACTCCATTCTCTCCTTATGTGAGGTCTCTTCAATTGACCCAGCTTTGCCAATGTATTTTCATACCCCAAACTAGCCATCATCTGCTGTAGGACTGGCTCCTCAACAGTTGAACTCTAGACACAGTTTTTTGGCAGATGTAAAGCCATTCGAACTGTAGCCAGAGTCACTGCATGCTCATCCTCCCCTGTTGAAAAGATGATACTTGGGGACCCATGAGCACCACCATCATCATACATGCCAATTCCCCAAAACTCCAGCACTTGAGTTCCAGAGATAGTTTTTGGTTGGGTCAAAGCATACCCAATCTCAGAGTTAGCAAGGAAATCCTGAATAAAGTGAAGTTCTGTTGGAGCTTCACCCTTGCTAAGAATAGCCAAGTAATTGTTGGGAACAAACTTAGCTCCATTGAAAATAATATCTTTTGGTGCCATTTCTGTGAAAAATCAAGTGAGAAAAAGAGTGTTTGCAAGGTGTTTGATAAAATGCCTGTATGAAAAAGATCTTCAGAGAATATTAGTGGGTGAGAGAAAATAAGAGAGATAAGAGAATGAGAAATGTAGGTAAAAGATTGTAAAATCTTTTAACTTTCTTATTTATACAACCTACGTGAAATATGGCAGATAGTTTACACCTGGCAATATGTGAATAGTCAATAGTTAAAGCAGGAGTTAGTGGGCACGGGAAATAAGTAATAATTACTGTGCACATGCAGTTTTTCAAGACAAACATGTTTACCACTAACCCAAATGATTATGACTGTTTTTATCTCACCTAATTATATTCTGATTAAATATGACCGTGACAGAATTTACCACAAATAAGTCAAGTAAAAAATAATGCCACGTAAGCATCAGAGTTTCCATCAGAATTTAATATCAGAACTTGATTATTATCAGATTTTAACATTCATCTGAACATGGCTTCTGTACTCAAAAAGTGAATGCTTGTATCTATGATTCTTCATACAAATACTGACTTGTTTCTTCAGAGTTTAATCATCAGAACTTCCATCAGAACTTGTCCTCAGAATTTATGCAAATGACACTTAACTGTTTGTCAAAAACAACTTAATCACCAAAGTAATTTTTATCATTCATATGGAGTGATAGCGTGTGCATTAGCAAAATATCAGATAAAGATTAAAGTCTGATAAACTTCAGTATATCTTAGAAATAAGGCATAACTAAGAAAAGTGCTTAAAATCTGTTATTAATAATGAAGTCTACTATAGGATAAATTTGTGCATGAGTCCACCGCAACTGTTTGTGCTCATTTTATACATCTTTTAGAATTCTTTTTCACAGTGGCAATCTCATTTTGATTATGCTTCTGTTGTACAAGGATTCATAGGGGATAGGATGACAGAAGATAGAAATACTGTATACTTTGCTAGATTCTGTCAACTTTTTTACAGCTATTGTAACTCTAATGCACCCCAATTAGCAAGTGAGTTGATTTCACCATTTAAACTTGCTAAGAGAGCATTCACTGACTTGTTATCTACTGATAATAAGAAAACTGTTTTAAGACCCCTCCAAATTCCATAATCAGTCAAACAGTTTTTGGTAAACTCTGACCCAGCCACATACACTGCTAAATTTCCTGATGTCCAACCAACCCAACCTCCATCAGCACCTCCAACAACTACACAACCAACAACCTCTCAAGCTCAACCAACTCAACCTACCATCAGAACTTACTTCCAACCATTAGCTCAATCCTCACAATAACAGCCATCAGCACATACCATCAGACCTTCATCTTCCAAGCCTAAGAAGGGAAAGTCTATTTCTCAACCTCCACAAAAGAGAAGAAAGATGATTCTCAGGGATGAATCTGATAGTGAAGAAGAAGAAGCACAGGTTCATGCATCAGAACCTGTGACTCTGGAAGCTGAAAATGTGATTTTTCATAAAGAAGTAGAAGCTAAAGGGACAACCCATCAGAATTTAAATGTTGAAGTTGAGGGTTCAGATACTTTGAAGAGAAAGAGAACTGTAAGTTCTGATGCTGCACAGGCACCTCCTTCTCTAGCAAGGAGATTAAAGAAAATGAGGGCAAAAAGGCACATGGCTAAGCCTCCATCTGAGGATACTACTGAAACTGAGGAAGGGGATCAGGAATCTCTGATCTCATCAGAACCTGTTATAATTGAAGCTCTGCCATCCCCTACTCAAGCTCAAGATACTGTGCTGACACCTCCTGTCTCTCCTATTTCTGACAAAGCTACAAATAATGTTGAAGAACAAGACAGGATTTCTGAAATAAATATTCACAATCTGAATATACCATCTGTTCTTTATCTGGAAGCTCCTACAGCAGCTCAGACATCTCCAACTCATTCTCCAATCTTAAATGCTGAGATACCATCCACACCAATTCTTGATCAGGAACCTGCAGATCAGAATTTAGATGAGGATGTTCCAGAATCTCCAGTTGCCTCACACACTCTAGTGCTTTCAGAACATAATGAGACTTCTTCAAGTTCTGAAGATAGTGTTTATGTTGACACTCCAGTTCCCACTCTAGGAAAGGAGGAACTTATTGAGAAATTTGTTGAGCAAGCTGCACCTATTCCTTGGGAAGATACTCAGAGGTGTGGAGTGGACCAAGAAGTGGAATGAGACTAATTTTCTTCCAAGCTCCAAAGTACTGACAGACCATATTGGAAAAGCTGATGAGTTGCTTACAAATCCTGATTTTAAGACATAACTCAAAATCACAGCTCTGTCTACCAAAAATCTTCAAGTTCTACACTCTCAAACTCATGCTAAGGTTGATAAACTTCTTGAGTCAGCTGAAAAGATGGATATGGAGACCAATCTTGATAAAAATAGGTTTATCAGACCTATTGCTGAAAAAGTTGAAGTAATTGAAAAGGTTCAAGAGAAGCAACAAGCCCAAATTACTAAGGTTCTACAAAATCAAGCTTCTCAGCAAACTTAGTTGAATGAAATTCAATCTTCAATTGAACTTCTTCTCTCTCTTCTACTACCTGATGATGCCAAAAAGGGGGAGAAGATAGTTAAGTACAAATGTTCTAATGATCAAGTACTGAAGAGGAAAGATGATGAAGCTGATGACCAGGGAAACCCTAGAAAGGGTGGAGGTCAAGTTCAAGTTAAAGGGCAAAGCAGCAAAGTGAAGCTAAATGCTGATGCAAGCAAATCTTCTATTCAAAAGAAGAAAAGTTCTGAAGCTAATCAAAATCAGATAGCAAGTACTCATACTCAAAATCTGATATCAAGTTTTGATGTTCTGATCCAAGCTCAAAGTCAAGACTCTCAGAAGTTCTTGCAAACTCTGAAGCTAAAGGAAAAGCAGACTACTGTCTACTATAAAGATCCTAAAATTCAGACACTTGATGAGGAGATTGCTAAAAGATTGTTTTTGAAACATAATCCTGGAATGGATTTAGAAAATCTCAAGGAGGAAGAAGCTAGATTTAAAGCTGAAAAGAAAAATCTAAAGCCAAAAGCTTCTGTTGCAAAGAAACCTCCAAGGCCTAAGGGAAAAGGCATTGTGATCAAGGAGAAAATAAATAATGAGGCATCAAAGCCCAAAACAAGATCATGGATTGAGATTGATCCCAAAGATAAAGGAAAGGGAAAAGTTGATGAACCAACCAAGCCACTGGAGATGAAAATTCCTCAAATCCTGATAAAACTAGTGTGCAAAATGGTTCAAGTTACTGATGACACTCTTGCTGAAGATGAAGATGTTCAAACTCTGAAAAGAAGGAAGATTTCTGAAGAATCAAAGACAACCTCTGACAAAGCTCAAGTTGTTCAGATTGAGGAACAACAAGCTATAGAAGAAGCAGCAGCAAGTTCTGATAAAGTCATCAATACATCAACCTCTGACAGTGCTCAAGTTGATTTAGACAAGATGGAAGTAGCTGATAAAAAGAAATTTCTGTGGAAAAATGTCAAACCATCAGATCCAAAGAAAAGACAATTGTTATCTGATTTCATGACTTTTGGATTGAGAGCCAGAGAAGCAAGGGACAGGGCTGGACTAGGTTCTGATGAAGCTAAGATCAAGACAGGAGTTAAAGTTGCTACTAGAGATCCATTTTTTTTGATTGACAAACCACTTGAAGATGTTAAACAGAAACACCTTGATAAGGTTATCTCTGTTCAAGTGGTACTGGATGTTCATGACAAGCTTAATGTCAAGGAAAATCTGATTCCTTTTCTAGAAGATGGAAGGACATATCAAATGTCAGAATCAGATGTGCTAAACAAATCATGGAAAGAACTTCAATTCTTTCATTACCTTTTAGAGGTAAAGTCTGATATTACCAGGAGATGGTCAAATTTCATATTGAAGACCATCAGAGATAAAGCAAGAATTTCTAGTTCAAGAGTTACAGAATTCATTCCTAATATTGTTGAAGATGATGGAAGTGAAACTCCAATGAGGAAGGATTCTGCTAAGCTTGAAGTGTTACTGAATGAGAAATGTTTGTGCTATAATGAAGATTCTTCTCACCCAAGGGTAATAAGACTGAATGATGGTTTCGAAAGAAACCATATCTCTACTTTAAGGACTGCAATCTATCAGATTGGGAGTCAGAATGAAGAGATGAAGCAAGTCAAGACTACAATAGCTCAAGTCCTGAGAAGTAAAGAAGAAAAGCTGATATCAAGCTTTGTCAAGAATCATTTTGGATTCAGATTGACTTAGTGAGATTGATAAAAGCTACAAGGAGTGTAAGTTGTAGTTAGTTATCTAGTTAAACTCTTATTGCATTGTACTTAAATCTTTTTGACATCATCAAATCTATTAACTTGTATATTTTGCATAATTTACAAGTTGGGGGAGATTGTTAGATATATTTGAGATGTCATGTCTAATATGATTTATGTTTAGTTTTCAGAACTTAACAACAGGACAAATCAGGACTTACTGAAATCAGGACTTACTGGAAGTCAGAACTTAATATCAGAACTTAAGGTCATATCAGAACTTAAGTATGGGAAGACTTTCAGTTAAGGAAGGAAGTTGATTTACAAGAGAAGATCGAGACTAAAAAAAAGAAGATGTGCATGGAAAGAGTTAGAAGATAGGAAGACTTGTAGAAGATATCTGATTGATATATTTTAGGAGACATAATTGTATTCCATATCAATTAGAATATATCTTGTAATTGTGTGCTATATAAACACAGTTAGGGTTTTCACTATATGTGTTATCATTATCGAGAAGATTATATATGGCACCCTCCAAACCCGGGTCAGAAGTTTGGGGTCCACAACACATACACAATATATAAACCTGAATAAGAAATAGTATTTGCAATGACCCTGCTTTACATAACCACGGATCGCAATAGGTTAAAGTATGAAAACAAGCCACAACCTTAACTTTTATTACAATGTACCGAATCCCAACTAATTTAACTTACAACTGATTACAATCTTACTATCTCACTACCGCAACAAACTCCAGCTAGCTCAATCCAACCCAATCTGGAATCCTAGCTCGTACATTGAACTGGGAAACCTCGCTATCAACCGTATCTTTCTTAACTATAGAATACATAAAAAGATTCGCAAGAGTGAGCTAACTAGCTCAGCAAGTCACAATGGGGTTAATCAATGATTAAACAAGATGATTCAGAGGAATTAAGTTTATTGCTAGACAATCATTAGAATTGGATATTCATTTTAAGTTTTAAAATCAAGGTTAGGCTGCTGATCAGTCACGTACTAACCCCGAGCAAAGCACACAACACTGCTCTAACTACTGGATCCAAGGCACACATTGGCCTAAATTGACCATAGATATGGTCTGACCACGAATCTGGTCCACATATATAAAAAAAACTATCCAATTCTAAAGCAGTTCAATATGATAAACAATATAATTCGATAAACAAGATCATAATCAATGATGGTTAAACACTTGAATAAAAAAACGTAAGGAAACTCATGGATATCTCAAGGGTATATCAAGGTATGTATAAGAAACGGTTTTCAGCCTGTGAAATGATCATGTATAGGACGAATACTGATTTTTCAAGGTATAGTTCTTTGATGTTATAAAGAATGGTTGGAGTATAAAAGTTTCTGTGTTTTCAAACAATTTTTGCTCCAGTGTTTGGTGTTTTGTAGTTATACATTTGGGGAGTGGTATCATATTTGTGTGATTTGGTATCTGAGGATCAACAAAGGATGGTTTACAAAGAACAAGGCTTACGGCTCAAGATCAAGAAAAATGAGGATTCAAGGGTAAATAGTTTAAAGCACTTGCAATATACACAAGAGTTATTTTGAATAAGAGCGACATGTTATGAAACAGTTCAAAAATAATTGCGATATATCTTGAAGAAAAGTTCGGAAGTACTTGCCTTACAGGGCTTTATAACTATTATTGATCAACTCTGAGCCGACTCTGTCGCTCAGGCTTTAAAGTCCAACTACCAGATCCCATTGGATTCGACTTTGACACTCAGGTTTTTCTGTTGAAACTCTACTGAGCTCATCGACTGACCACTAGGTTATCTTTAGTCCATCGTCCACTTTCGGGTTCCCGACTATAACCTATAGGGTCGAAATATTAAATACGGATTTTACAATTAAATGTAATCAGAAAATCATACAGGGTTAAATAATTGATACAATATTGATATCTAAATTTTGTAAAATCCCAAAAATAAGTATTGAAATTATAAAATCATAAAACTAATTTTTGAGACAATTCAAATATTTATGGGTTTTAAAACTGTAATAAAATCACCTTTAAAAATAAAACAGAACAATATAACTCAATTTTTAACTACACATTCCAATCCTTTACACCAATAAATCACAGACAAATAGTATATATCAACATACTGCTGCCAAAACCAACACACATGTTTTATTTAATTAATATCCCACAATTACATCTTTAAATAATTCAAAAATACATGAGTCGTTATATCCTTCCCCCTTAAAAAGATTATGTCCTCAGAATTTGGTTTAACTAAATAAGTGAGGATATTTGTCAAGCATATCTGACTCTAGTTCCAAGTAGACTCTTCTACTCGAGGATTTCAAACGTACTTACTATAGATATACACTCATTTTCAATGACTTGCCTTTAACGATAAAGAATTTAGATCGATCAATATATGCAAAACAACTTGGACCAGAGCTCATTGGCTCCTGATCAATCACTTGGTTCGAATCAGATACTTATCTACCTAACCTTGACGGGCAAAACACATTATATATGCATACTGTTGTGATGGTAACATCAACTCATGAACAACTTTATTTATATTTATCGATACCTCAGATGGTTTACTAAATTTTAGGACTTAACATGTCCCTTTTTACTGAAACTTATCCAGTCTCTTTCAAGAAGAAACTTGTACTAACATTACTGGTCCTATTTCTATATTCATACTCTCCCTCGATACAATTCCGCTTCTTTCTTTGTCTACTCTGAGTTGCTTCAATCAATACCGTTACGCCCTAGGTGTGCGGGATTAACTTAAAATTTGACAACTTCCTTTCTCCCACTTTATCTTAATAAAGTGGGGACCTATACTTACGTCCAAATAAGGCTTGGTAAAATGGCATTTTAAAGCTAACATCGATATTAAATGATCATTCCAGTGTTTCCTTAAAACTTAACCTCTCAACATATATTATACTTCCTGAATCACTTCCTTACATTAACTCTTCGTTTAAGGATGATAGGCGGTGCTTATTTTCAACTTTAGCTTCCAAACATTTAAACATCTCCTATTCGTTTCTATCCGTTAAGGTTGAAAAGTAATCTCATATATTCACTTTTTATCACCTTTAGGTAATTGAACTTCATATTCTACTTTTTCCAATTCCTTTATTAACTCCTCAGGGGTCTTAATTACATCCAGTCCTCTCTTTCTACATAAGGCATCGGTTACCATTCGGCTTTGTTTAGGTAGTTGTTAGTGGCTTAATCAAAATCTTTTGTTAACCTCAGTTAAAATTTCATACTTGAAGACTCAACGTATAGTTACTTTCCTTTTGCTCTTTGGAGGAAAATCCTTGGGCATTCCATGTGGACTTTCTTATTCTTTGAGTAGCTGAGGATGTTATCAATAAATACAGTTTGCTTATCCAAGTACTCCTTATACACCACGTTCCTTAATTCCTTATAGCCACCTGATACACTTGTTATTTCGCATAATATCACCAGAGCTTGCAATGCTCTTAACTCACTTTAATCGTAATCTCTGATATTTTCTCAGGTCGGATCTTAAGTTAATCCTCGAGACATAACACACTTCTTAGATTAGGTCTCATAGGTAATCAATCCTTATAGGGGTCACTTATTCTTATTCGTTGTTTTATTGAACTCCCACTAATCAGTACATAATCTCATAATTTTATTCCTTTTCTCCAACAACATCACTAATACATTTTGCGATTCGCTTCTTGTAAAACCACTCCTTGGTCTGCCTTGTTTATTAGGCCTCCGATACTTCGCCTTAATTCTTTGACATGTCCAACACTTCCCAATCTATTTTGAAATTCGCTTCTTATACCTGGTTATCACTATTTTTCTTTAAATTTCCATATATCTTGGCATCTCTTCAATAGATTAAATACTTTATATTGTGAATTCCCTGTGGGATCTCATTTCTTAATTCTTCTACTTGTAGCATCCAAGTGCTGGAAGAAAACCTGGGGATATCGTGATCGTTCTCCTGGGCGCATAAATTTCTTTTTACTAACTACTAACATCGTGATCCATTATCTTCTCTTGACATCTTATCTTTCCCTTCACAACTTCAACTGAAAGGTCATACTATCCATCTATGTTCCTTTTGGATTATGAACTTTAGCTTCCAATTCCAACTTCCAGAGTTCTGTAGTTAATTCCTCTGGTGCAGTCTCAATGTTCGTTCTCTCCTTTTTGCTTATCGCTTGCCACTACATTTGCTTTTCCTCATGAATACATACTTCAAACTCTTATGGTCCGTATAGATCTTACACCTTTCTCCATACATATCATGTTTCCCAATCTTTCAAAACAAATATTATTACTGTTAGTCCCAATTATGAGTAGGATAGTTCTGCTCATAAGATTTCGGTTGTCTGGGTGCATATACAATAACTTTATTGTGCTGCATCAACACACATCCTACTCCATAATGAGAAGCATCACTATAAACTACCAAATCTCCTTAATACTTTCAAAATAATAAAGCAGGTGCTGTAACCATTCTTTCATTTAACTCCGTAAAACTTTCTTCACCCTTCTCTATTTTATATAAACTTCTTGTTTTTCCTGGTTAGCTTCATCCAAGATGTTGTAACTTTCAATAAATCTTGCACAAATTTTCGATAATAACCGGTCCATGATAAAACTTCTTACTTTTGTTGGTGTTTCTGGTCTCTTTTCATTCATAGTAACTTTAATTTCTGCTGAATCTCTTTTGATCTTCTCCACATTGACTATTTATGCTAAGAACTATACTTCATACAACTTCTTTCTTCTCCAACTTTCTAGTCACCATTAAATGCTTTGCATGGTCCTCCATTGACTTTAAGTATCACAACTACAGCTTATCCAGATGTTTCTTAAAGATTTTGTCGATCAAGTTCAAATATTACTAGTATATTGGTTAATCCAAATGGCAATACGAGAACAATACTTAGTTCTGAAAATTATCTTTGATACATCCATAAGTTTAATCTTCAATTGGTGAAATACCAAGTCTTAAATCAATCTTATAAAAGTACTTTGCTTCTTTCGTTTGATCAAACAAATCATTGGGTCAAGGTAACAGATACTTGCTCTTGATAGTAAACTTGTTGAGCTTTCGCTAGTCGACGCATAATCCATACTTCCATTTTTCTTGTTAATAATTAGTATCGGTGTACCTCATGGGATACACTGGATCTAATCGCTTCTTCTTCTAGCATCTCTTGCATCTGCTTTGCTAACTTCCTCATTTTAACTGGTGCCATTTTGTGTAAGGCCTTGGTTACTGGCTTCATCTCAAGTGCTAAGTCAATCGCGAGCTTCATTTTCCTATCTGAAGGAAATGTTGATCACTCATCTAGAAACATATCTTGAAACTCCTTAACTGCTATAAAATCTACAAATTTTGTTTGCTTCTGACTTTTATGTATCCCATAATCACCATAATGCTCATATCTTAATCACCATAATCATCATTAACAAATTCTTTACTTTCTTTCATCTTCTGAGCCTCATCACCTTCTCATTTGGCATCCTCATAATTATTTTTTTCATCACAACGGTCTATCTGGATATCACGCTTTAATAGTTAATCCACTCCTTAGAATAATGTCAAATCCTCTTATCTTCCATGATATCAATTCTTCACAACTTATTGCCAGAAATCTCAATTCCACCATTGGTACTCACTTAGTCAACAATTTCACGTTCTTGACTTGTTAGTCCTTTGATCCTAATCTTATCAATTCAACAGGGTAATTCATCTTATCAATAAAACCTTGAGAGATAAACAATTAAGTTTCTCTCACATCTTTTAATACTTTAACGCATAAGGTATTCACCATAATCATCCATGTCATCACGTCCGTATTCTGAATAACATATTTCACAGGAAAATCGCATATTCTCGTTCTCGAAGACGTATTCCTTATTGGAGTAGTTTCCCTTGATTCTTAGTGTGTCCCTGACTGGGTTAGTGATTTGCAATTCTCGCCATATGCCCTTGTTTGCTTTCCATGTATGAGAGGTAGATGGAACTTTGCCCGCTTGGTCCATAATACGTTGATTCCTGATTGAAAAACTCTTGCAAAGAACGACAGTACAACGAAGCAACTAGAAGGATTCACAATTCAACAAAAATTAGAGTTTAAAAGAAATAAGAAAAAAGGATTTGAATATGAATGAGACAACCACATTGGTACCTAAGATTGCCAGTCTTTCATACCATATGGCATACAACACATGATTAGGTGGCGTCCCACCCGACTCTTCGTCATTTTGACAAAGTGTCTCTCCATAACACGGTTTGTCCCAATCAGAAATCAAAACTTGAGGGAAATAATTAAGTTTGAAATAAATGCAATATACTCCTTTTCGATATCATAGCAAAGAGTTTATTTAAGAAAAAAAAGTTCATACATTTTTAGGAATTAAAAAGGAATATATGCTGTAATATTGAAAACAAGAACAATACCATTGGTCACCATCCACATTTCACTTGTATTTATCTTTCGAGCTTGTTCGATCATATCCCAATTGTGTCATATAATAATTTTAGAAAATACGCTGAAATGCCTTTGCAAATTAAGCATTATGGTAGATTCTTACTTGCTAAGTCTTGCATTCTTAACATCACACTTACACATACAATACTTTAACAATTTGATCATAATGGCGTTCCTACCAGATAACTTCGAGTTTCCTCTTTTTAATTTAGAATAACCACGAATCATTCAACATAACGATCCTTTTGTTAAAAAATCTGGAAATCTTTCCAATCTTCTTCAATCACGCCCAGGCTCCTTTTAAATCAATGAATTCTTTAAACTTAAATGGTCTCTACAACTGGATGAACAATTACTCCGTACGCGGATTCTGTTATTAACCTTGTCAAACAATATTTGCACCTTAGCGTTAGGAATAATCAACTTCTTCATAATTGCAGGTTACTTTGCTTTCTCAATTAACAATACTAAGTCAGAAACAAGTATCCTTCCGGGATCCAGGTCTTTTAACAAACAAGAAACTCAAGTAGTAACTTGACAACCAATGTTTAAAACTTATTTTATTCAAAAAGGCTTTTAGAAATTTTGTAAGGAAAAATCTTTTTCGAAAACTTGTTAAAAAAAAATTTGAAAATCACAAATCTGGTTGTCATTACTATATGAGTTGGTTGTTGTCCTTCCGACCTATAACAAGGTGCCAAATTAAAGGAACGATCACATTAAGGTCCATCTATTTCAATCTACCTTCTCTCCTTTATTAGGTTCATTTGCCTTTCTTAATCAACGATCACTTCAATTATCGTTGCGTGTCATCAAAACTTCCATACTGGTAATGCTCATATCATCAACTTTGCAGTCGTTAAGTAGAACAGGTTATCCAATAGTCAACAAGTCTAGTTTATAGAACAAAATTTGCTCATATCACATCACATCACTACTTTACATATCACATTTATGATAGCACCATCATTTAATTTTACCAAAAATTCCAGATTTATACTTTTCTCTCTAACTTTTCAAAATTCATCTAATCCATCCCACAACTAATCATGGGTGGCCTAGTTACTAATGGCTTCTTTTAATCTGGTAGCAACTATCCTCCGAAACACTTAAATCTCTTCTTTTTTTTCTTTTGTTTCTAAACTTCTTCTCACCTTTATTTGTATCTCAATACTCACCATTTACTGCAACTCCCGAATCCATCCTCATAGGTACAATTGCTTCATAGGACAAGTTCTAAACTGGGAGTATAGAACAGGGGGTAGGGTAAACTGAAAAGATACATTCACAGCCAAAAGTCCAGTAAAATAAGAATAAACAGATGAAGGTTCTTAAATAGGTTGTCTCGTATCAAGAGGTGGTAAAATAGCGTAGAATAGCTTAAAGAGGTGCAACTGTCATAACAAAAGATAGTATCGTTAATACTAATGGATGAACAAGGTGCAAATCAAATCCGAGAGAAGATGACGATCCTTGAACGGAAAGCTCCAAAGGATCGGTGTTATAGGGAAATCAGGATCTGCCATTGCCGTTGTCCAGAAATCACGTCGCAATCTAAGAATCCCGAATTGCAACACGAACCGTGCCGGAGACCTGCTACATAATCGCACTCAACCTCACTACGTCTTATCTTTCTATTTCCTATTCCTAATCCTAACCCTCTACCCAATCCTGACAATATAGGCTTGTTTCAGTGACTTATAACCTGTAGCACTGATACCAACCTGTGGCGCCCTCCAAACCCGGGTCAGAAGTTTGGCGTCCACAATACATACACAATATATAAACCTGAATAAGAAATATTATTTGCAATGACCCTGCTTTACATAACCACGGATCGCAACAGGTTAAAGTATGAAAACAAGCCACAACCTTAACTTTTATTACAACGTACCAAATCCCAACTAATTTAACTTACAACTGATAATAAAATTATTCTTACAATCTTACTATCTCACTACCGCAACAAACTCCAGCTAGCTCAATCCAACTCAATCTGGAATCCTAGCTCGTACATTGAACTGGGAAACCTCGCTATCAACCGTATCCTTCTTAACTATATAATACATAAAAAGATTCGCAAGAGTGAGCTAACTAGCTCAGCAAGTCACAATGACAATAATTGGGGTTAATCAATGATTAAACAAGATGATTTAGAGGAATTAAGTTTATTGCTAGACAATCATTAGAATTGGATATTAACTTTTAAAACCTAGGTTAGGCTGTTGATCAGTCACACACTAACCCCGAGCAAAGCACACAGCACTGCTCTAACTACTGGATCCAAGGCACACATTGGCCTAAATTGACCATAGATATGGTCTGACCACGAATCTGGTCCACATATATAAAAAAAACTATCCAATTCTAAAGCAGTTCAATATGATAAACAATATAATTCGATAAACAAGATCATAATCAATGATGGTTAAACACTTGAATAAAAAAAACGTAAGGAAATTCATGGATATCTCAAGGGTATATCAAGGTATGTATAAGAAACGGTTTTCAGTCTGTGAAATGATCAGGTATTGGACGAATACTGATTTTTCAAGGTATAGTTATTTGATGTTATAAAGAATGGTTGGAGTATAAAAGTTTATGTGTTTTCAAACAATTTTTGCTCCAGTGTTTGGTGTTTGGTAGTTATACATTTGGGGATTGGTATCATATTTGTGTGATTTGGTATCTGAGGATCAACAAAGGATGGTTTACAAAGAACAAGGCTTACGGCTCAAGATAAAAAAAAATCAGGGTTCAAGGGTAAATAGTTTAAAGCACTTGCAATATAAACAAGAGTTATTTTGAATAAGAGCGACATGTTATGAAATAGTTCAAAAATAATTGCGATATATCTTGAAGAAAAGTTCGGAAGTACTTGCCTTACAGGGCTTTATAACTATTACTGATCAACTCTGATCCGACTCTATCGCTCAGGCTTTAACGTCCAACTACTAGATCCCATTAGATTCGACTTCGACACTCAGGTTTTTCTGTTGAAACTCTACTGAGCTCACCGACTGACCACTAGGTTATCTTTAGTCCATCGTCCACTTTCAGGTTCCCGACTATAACCTACAGGGTCGAAATACCCTACGTTAGACATCTAGGTATGCTTGACATATCCTCGATACCAATTTTACCCACCGATATTCAAACTCAACTCGTAATTATGTATATTATAATAACACACGCAACAAGTAGGGTTCACAATCTCGAAAATCGGTTCGGTGTTCGTTTTCGGAAAATACATATACTCTTTATTTTACGAAATTAGGGTTATCGATTTGGCAGAATATTTCATCACATCGTACAACCAAGTTCCGTATAAAACACACACACATATATATATAGTCTCTCGACATCCCGATATTCATCAGATACGTTCCCTTATTTACGTAATTCAGTTTCCCGGAAATCGGGCAGCGTCTCCTTTGTTTATCGGACTACCCGTCAAAACATCAATCAACGTCAATTCAATAACAACAATCTAATTTAAAACACGACAACCAATCACAACTCGCAAATTCCAATCACCGATACAATTTAGATATTAATTATTATTATTCGCATGTTTATATTTTTATTCGTAGGACTCAGAAATGATTCATCATCGTCCACCGTCCGCTCGTGAAAGTCATCGCGGACGGCGGCAAAATTCCACGGGTACCCGATTAATTCCCCGGGTTTCCAACGCGAAACTTCGCCGATTAATTCAATTAAATTCCCGCATGACATCGATAACATCATGAATATTGACTCAAATAATTCCTGCAATTAAAAGGAAATTAAATCAAAATGTATAACATCCAACCCAACTGCACAAGAGGCCCAACACTGTCAGGCCCAAAATAACAGGGCCGAAAGTTCAGCCTTGCAAAACAACAGGAGAAGACAGAAGCAGAACCACGGCGCAACACGGCCAAACACGGCCACCGCCGCACAATCACAACACACACTAACACACGCACACCACGCACACACACGTATACATACATACACACAACCATATATATATATATATATGCATGCTTAAAATCTGAAAGTAGGGAAGAATCGAAGGAATCACCGGAAAGTCCGATCGGAACTCACTGGAAAACCAGAACCGAGGAAGGAAATTGGGGAATTAGAGAGAAAAGGAAAGAAGAACAAGAAAGAGAAGAAATAGAGAGGAGAGATGGAGAGATTTTGAGAATGAAAACGGGAGAGACGAGGTAGCCGAGAGATTAGACTCGGAGGAAAAAAATGTTAGCTTTAATTTCTTAATTTCTGCTGCTATGCCATGTATCTGTAATTCCTTACACGTGTTAGAAAATAAACACGTAACCCTTGGGATAATTACGCAGATTCTGAAGCCTGGAGTTTGAAATTAACGAACTGAGCTAATCTTAAAACATTTTTAGAAAATTACAAAAATATTTTTAAAATGTTAGAAATATCCCGAAGTTTATAAAAACATAAATTTCATAATTTTAAAATAATTTCTGAAATGCAAATTATACCCGCTTTTAGCAAATAAATGAATCAACGCGCGGGTGAAATAAATCCTGAAAATTTCCAAAATAATTTTAAAATTCTCGAAATATTCCAAACTTAAATAAATTTGAGTTTCATAATTTTTGAAGAATTCTGAAATTAAATACGGATTTTACAATTAAATGTAATCAGAAAATCATACAGGGGGTTAAATAATTGATACAATATTGATATCTAAATTTTGTAAAATCCCAAAAATAAGTATTGAAATTATAAAATCATAAAACTAATTTTTGAGATAATCCAAATATTTATGGGTTTTAAAACTGTAATAAAATCACCTTTAAAAATAAAACAAAACAATATAACTCAATTTTTAACTACACATTCCAATCCTTTACACCAATAAATCACAGAAAAATAGTATATATCAACATACTGCTGCCAAAACCAAGACACATATTTTATTTAATTAATATCCCACAATTACATCTTTAAATAATTCAAAAATACATGAGTCGTTATATTATACATTGTAACCTAACAGCTCTTAGTGATATTTGTTCATCACTGAGAGAGAACAACAGTTCATATTGTAACGGAGTTTATTCAATATACTTGATCTTTGTTACATACTTGTGTTAAATCGATTTGATTGTACGAGCACTGTATTCAACCCCCTTCTACAGTGTTGTGTGACCTAACATATACGTAGATGACATCATATTTGGTTCAACAAATGATGCACTATGTAAAGAATTCTCTGACTATATGAGCAAAGAATTTGAGATGAGTATGATGGGTGAATTAAATTTCTTTTTTTGGGATTGCAAATAATTCAATCTGACGAGGGCATTTATATTTCACAATCAAAATATTGTAATGAAATGCTAAAGAAATTTGAAATGGGAAATTGCAAACCAATTTCCACACCTATGCTACATCTGACAAACTAACTGTTATTACCAGTGGACTAACAATGAGATTTACAGAAGAGGGGTTGAAAGTAAATCTCAAAACTTTTTCAAGTTTTGAGCAGTTTCTAAGATTAAGTGTTTTGATGAACAAATGTGTGTGAATTGCTTTAAACTAATACATACAAATATATATTCAAGCACAAATGTAAAGAACACAAAGAACTTACAAACTTTTCTGGTGGATATGTTGTTCCACCAGAGATGTGTTATTTCAGAATATATGTGAATCAAAGAATTGATCACAGCTGCGTCCTAGTACAAACTAGATGATTTTCTCTCTGGATTTTTCTAAACAGCTCTGGAAATTCACACTCTAATTACTAGCTGCTACTTAGTTTATATAACACCAAGTTTACAAGTGAAGACAAAACTGTAGAATACAATTAAAAGATTCTTCACATGTTTCTTCTTCATTTCTCTATCCAATGCAATTTAGGTTTAGCTGTGAATCTTTGAATACTTCCTTGTTTGCACCAGAATGGAAATGCTGCTTTTTCTTGATTCCTCCTAGAGGCTGCCACATTCCAGTTTGTCTCTGTCAACCCATGTGTCTCTGTCAGCTTATGAATTGTCACTATCAACTGCTATTGAACTTAGCATTCGTTGAAGCTTTTATCCGTTGATGGCTTTATCCGTTGAAGCATTAGCAGTTGAAGCTTTTATCCATTGATGCACTCATCCATTGATGGTTGTTATCCATTGAAGCTTTAGAGACATTCGTTGAAGTTTTGTTTCTCATCCGTTGAAGGCCTTTAATATCAGTTGATACTACTTCACTTATACAAAATTACAAGGCATGAAATATTTACAATTAGCCCTCCTATTTGCATATCCACTAGTAGTCAACATGACTTATAATTTCCCACAACATCTAAGAATTACAACTTAAGTACAGAGAATGAAATGTTCTACAATACTAAACTTATTTCTAAGTAAAGCTACTCCTTCAACGGATAGCCAGAATGGTCTTATCCGTTGAGGCTACAAACACCAGATTTCTACTTAAGTGTTTTGTTGAACTTATCATCAAACTAATACACATATTCCTAACACTAACGGAGGATCCCAAAGGAATTCCTGTTGACACTAAGAAATATCGAGGAATGATTGGTAGCTTATAATATATTACCGCAAGTCAACCCGATATACAATATAGTGTTTGCAAGTGTGCTAGATTTCAAGTAGCACCAAAAGAATCTCACTTATCCGTAGTAAAAAGGATACTGAGATATCTTAAAGGTACCATGGATATTGGTCTTTGGTATCCTAAAGGAATATCATTTGACTTGACTAGTTATTCTGATTCAGACTATGCTGGACATTTAGTCGACAGAAAAAGTATAAGTGGTACGTGTCAGTTTTTGGGTGGATGTTTAGTTTCATGGTTTTCAAAGAAACAAAATTCTGTATCTATATCCACCACTGAAGCTGAGTATATAGCTGCTGCCAAATATTGTGCACCGATATTGTGGATGAAACAAACATTGGCAGACTATAACACAAAATTTGATGTAATCTCCATTTTAGGTGATAATACGAGTGCGATTGATTTAAGTAAAAATACCGTGCTGCACTCTAGATCC
This sequence comes from Apium graveolens, assembly GCF_009905375.1. NCBI lineage: Eukaryota > Viridiplantae > Streptophyta > Magnoliopsida > Apiales > Apiaceae > Apium > Apium graveolens. The sequence continues at coordinate 285,016,283 of NC_133649.1, read as the reverse complement.
AAACACATAGATGTGAGACATCATTTTTTACGTGATCATGTCAACAAAGGCGATATAAAAATAACTCATATTGAAACTGAGTATAACATCGCTGAAATCTTTACAAAACCGTTAAATTCTGACAGGTTCACTAAACTCCGCTTGGATTTAGGAATGTTGGAATATTTGAAATAAATAATATATTCTCTAAATATATTATTTATTGTGGGTAAACAATTATATTATATATATATATATTAAAATAAAATAAAAACTTCTTTTCTACAATCTGTTAATTCTCTCAACAATTCAGATTTATCAATATTATTTATTGATCGGATTTTGAGAAATTAAATGGACTAAGTGCATTGAAAAGAAATTTATTTTAAAATAAATTAAAAATTATTACTCCTTAATTTTTCTAAATTGTCCTCTAAATATATACATATATATATATAAATATATACATATATATATATAATATATATATATATATATTAATTCAAAAATAGCTTTTATTTATTTTCTAAAAATAAAATATATTTTCTATCTTATTTTTTAATAAGCCCAACCCAATATACAAATAAATCTATAACTTTTTTTAAAATTTTCGGACCTCAAAATTTGTTTTCAGCCCAATTAAAACAACCCATCCCATTCTCTAAAACCTAAAATCTGAGCCATTGATTATAAATCAGGATCTAATCCTAACCGTTAATATGCATAAATATATAAACACCCACGTAGGGTTTACACTGTTCATCAGTCTCTCATCACGCCTCTTTTCTCTCTCATTTTTCTCTCTGAAACTTGTCACCATTCTTACTTTTCGGATGAGTTCATCGTCCTCTTTTACTCAAAACACAATCAAATCTTCATTTCAGATGCTATACATATATTCGTAAATGATTTAATCACAAATCGATTAAATCAAAGATTATGGTTGGGTAAATCGAAATGATTTCAATTAATACACTCGAGTTCAAATCGATTAACTAGGGTTTAAATCGAAATCTACAAACACACAATTTTATATACATACACATACACCTTTTAATTCGACTGAAATCGATAAAGTTCTGAAACCCTAACTCGATGTTTCGAGCAATTTTTGCAGGGTAAACGAAGAAGAAGAACGCATGAATTATAGATCGAGGATGAAAAGATTTATTAGTGAAGGAATCAGCATGACTCGGATGAGTCAACTCGGACGAGTTAACTCACTGAGTCACTCAACTCGGGGTCAGACGAGTTGAGTCAGCTAAGTCTCCATGAATGTTTCAATGCCATGGACTAAGGTATATCCTCTAATTTGAAGCGAATATTGCTTGACTATTTGATTATTTGAAATAAGCTGGTTTGCTGTTTGAACTTTGGATTAATGGGGAGTTTGAGTTTTGATTTGATGTTTTAATAAACGAGGTTATGTTTGGTTTAAATAATGTCAATCCCCGTGCATGAACTGATTAAATAATTATTTGAGTCATTAACTGTGTAGTGATGAAATCACTTCCATTCATTCGATTAATTTGATTTTAATTATCAGTGATGTATTGACAGAGTTATTTTGATTTAAACTTGATTGCTGTTGGATTATTTGAGAGTTCCAGTAATGTATTGACAGATATATTTTAATATAAAACTCCAGTTTGTTTTGAATTAGTTGAGTTATCAGCAGTGTTTTGATTATATTAAACTCTATTTTTGAACCATTTAAAGGATTATTTGAACTTAATTAATTGATGAATTGTTTGTTTGGAATCAGTTGTTGTTCTTTCTGATGTATAAGAATTTTAACAGATTAAGCTACTAAACTAAAATGGAATATTTGTTTTGGTTTTATCCCTATGCATCAACTGATTTAAGGTCAAGTTTGTTAAATTATCTAATTTATCAGTGGTGTAGTGACAGATTCATCATGATTTAATTATTAAATTTGATTTCTGTTAAAACATTTAAGTTATCTACAGTATATTAACAGTTTTATCTTGATTTAAATGGTGAACTTGGTTTGTGTCGGAGTTATTAGCAGAGTGATGATTAGAGTCACCTTGACTTAAAAGAATTAAACTCTATTTTTTTGGCCAATCTGAGACATCAGTTATGGGTTAATGGTATTATCTGATTTAAGTAAGTAAAGAATCAGTTTAGTTTTGGTAAATTCAAACATGTGTTATTTCTAGTGATTGAGAATTTTGATAGATTAAATCATTAAATCAGTTTTATTTAAAATTGGAACTTCTTTGCTTAAAGGCTATGGACTGTTGAGAAAAATGATTTAATCTGTTAAATGTCTGATGTATGTTCTCAGCTTGATTTCTTATATGTTTGAATAAGGACAAGGTGTAAATCAGATGGCTTATTTTGTTAAATCATTTGGTATGGGTTGATCAGTTACTTGGTAACTCTACAAGATAATTATATTCTACATGAAACACGTTATGTAGTGAATCCATCAAATTATAGTATGAAATTTAAATTATACTATGTACTGGTTATATAAAGTTTATATATCAAGTGTGAATTTGTGATTTCATTGATAAGGTACATAGTGGAATGATTATGTGCAGTACTCAGGGTTCTAACTATGTGATTTGATTCATTTGTTTACTTGGCTGAACAGATTTATTATAATTACTTGCTGATTTATAAGAATTGTTTGTTGCATTCCTCATGTAGTATAAATCACACACACACACACAATGCCCTGACACTAAGACCTAGCTGGGAATCCCTTAGAGAATCCCAGTATCTGGATCACTGGTAAAATGGCCACAAATAGAAACTAAGATCATTTTTGTATATTTTATTTGTGAGAAGTTGTTTATGGCTTTACTTGGTTTCTGGTATCCTCTATATGTGTGTGTATGTATATTCATATGTGTTATTTGGTTGCTGGTATTTATGTAAGTGGAAATTAAAATAGTCTAAAAGAATCCAAAATCAGTCACATCAATCATGAATAGTTGAGTCTTGGTCATTTAATTCACAATGTTACAAAGTGACTGCACCTATTTAATAAACCTTTGTCCCTGTGCATGAAATCTATTCCTTTGCACTCTTTTGTTTATAAAAGGAATATATTAATGAACACTCATAAGATCTTTAATGCATGCTTCATTAAATGCACTTGCATACCACTGAGAGTTTCTTTTTACTCTCTGAACAGACCTTGCATACATAAGCACTGCATATCCCTTTCTCATAAATGCCTTCATATAAAAACAACTAAAAATAAAATACAGTCAGTAGAAGTCAACTTAATCTTTAAATAAAATTAGAAGTAAGTGATTAAAAGAAGACAATGCATGTGATATCTGTGCTTATTACTTGAGTGTTTTGTTGACAAACTGACATGAGGTCATCCATATCTGCTGTGCATTTAAAATCTGTACTATGCATTTGCATGCCATGCATACACATACATATGTTTATTCTTTATTCTAAATGCCACAACAGGAGTTCTTTGAACTCTTATAAGACCACTGCCTTGCATGCATTGTATCACACACACACACAAACATAAAATTCACTTCATTTCTTCTTTGTGCATCCACTGTCCTCTTTCATGGACTCTAGACACTCTCACTTTCACCTTAGGAGAACACCTATGCTTCTCCCTCTTATTGATACCATTGATGGGAAATCATTAACCAACTCACCACATCAGCCACATGAATCACTCTTCCCAAACTATAATTATCACTATCCTCACCATAAAAAGCAAAAACACAACAACATCACACACCAAGCACCTTTATATCATAGCACTCATGAATACACACAAATAGTTAGGAACTCTAACTCAAATCAAGTGATAAATGCAACTCCTCTAAACCTTGCACCACCATCACTCACACCACCCCAACCTACATTGGTCAAACTGACCAATTCTGGTAAACTCAACAGAATGTTGAAAACATTCAAACTGGAATGATGATTCAAGTTGAGCAAATGGGTGAACTATTTAAGATAATCATGGCTGCTAAATGGGATAACTTTGTGTTATATAGAGGTAGGAACTATCATGTGCATCTCATAAGTGAATTCTATGTGAACATGAAAGTCTGTCAAAGGGAAGATGGTGTTTATTATGTTGAGTCTTATGTGAATGGGATTAATTTGAAAGTTGATAGTAACTCTATCCATAAGGCCATGAGGCTAGGAAGTCATACTTTGCAAAAACCATGCATCAATATTTTTGATAAGTTTGTCTTTGATCAAAAGGAGTTTGAGTTGTATGTTGGTCTGTTCTGTGATAATGATGTGCCTTTGGGTCTCTGTGAGTCTAACTGGGGTATAAACTTTAAAAACTTCACACACACATATCAAAAACTAGTTGTCATACTTAGGGCAAACATTCTCCCTAAACCAAAACAAGATAGAGTTTTTGATTTTGTTGATCTTATGGTAATGTTTCAACTAGTAACTAATAAGGTTGAGTTTAACCTAAGCTATGACATAATTTTGCACATGATAAATGGGTTAAATGAAGAATACATGCCATATGCTTTGCTTATGACCTCTGTGTTTGAAATTAATCAAGTTAAACTAATCAAAACCTTTGCTAAGCAAATTGAAAACTTTAATGTTGAAATCCTTTACCAAGATAAGGTCCCCTTGAGTGTGTGTAAGCCCCAGCCTGTGAATCTGATTAAAATGCCTAAGATAGTTAACATTGAGAAAACCAACAATAAGATTAAAGTGCTAAAAGTGGAAATAAACAGTCTTAAAGTAATCAATCTTAAGTTGGTCAATAGGATTAGTTACCTAGAAGAAAAGATTCTTAGGAAAGAGGCCTTACTTGAGGATTCTGAAGCTACCTCAAGAAGGCATGTGAGTGAGGAGGCAATTGAGCCTATGAGAGTTGGTGAGAAGGCTGATGAGATTGTTTGTGTTGGTAAGGGGAAGGATAAAGTTGCTGGTGTTGGTCAGAAGGATGATGGGTTTGTTGGTTTGGCAGACATTACTGTGCTTCCTGAGTTGTGTGAGACAGATGGAAATCTGGGTTTTATTGATGTTAACAAATCTCCTGTCAAGGAGTAATCTAGTCTGTGTTACTTGTTTTTGCTGCTTGATGGGCCAAAATTATCTGTACTTCATTTTTGATGTTTCAATTTCTTTCAGTAATGTTTCCAGTTTGGTTGTTAGTTGTTAATATTTCTTAAAGTTCAGTTCTTTTGCTTTAAGAACTGTTAATTGGCATGTTGTGATACAGTCTAATCATTACTATCTTATTGGATTTGCAAAGCTGTTGTTGACCTTCTGTTAAATTTGTATGAATTTCGGTTGGTTGATTTTAACTGATATCTAGCTCAAACTGTATTATATGTGAACACTATGGTATTATCTTAAAATTCAAACCAGGAGTATAAATATGTTATTAGCATATAAACTCACTCTTGCATGTTCTCAGGTTTATCACTCACTGTCAAAAATAGAATCCTAACATAGTTAGTTCTATATTAATTAAAGTCAGAAATTTGAGCAGTTAAATCTCTAAATTATTGTTCTTTGCAGCATTAATGTTGATAACCGCAGAATTTCTTTAGGCTACCGTTTATTTAAACTGTACTTTGGGAAGAATTGAATATATGTATGCAGGTACCTTCAACATCACTTTGGAATTTCAGCAGATCAAATTTTTTGATCACATATTGTATAAAATGCATAGAACAGTTTGAGAGTTTGTGAGAAGTATTAGAATCAAACTTTTTGTTGTATAACTTGAATAATCGTATAGAAAATCGTTTATATCATTTGATGTACACTAACCTACTAACTGACTAACTTGCTAACATCAGAGATCAAAACGAACTAAATTTTTTTACAAAAAATCGCAAGTTCGTTTAAACAAGTTAGCAAATGCTGCTTTAGCAGAAGAAAACTTAAAACCTAAATGCAGATATACTTGCAAAGTCAAAAAGGGTTATTAACATTTCTACTTGTTTCAATCTAAATAAAAACTTGGACAGATAAATGAATCAAATCTATAATATTGTTATGTTTAACTTGATAAAATGGTCTACATTTTTCAGTTATTGTCATAAAAAAATCTGAATACAACCTTGTTTACAATTGGTTCCTACTCCAAGTTTTATACTTATACAGTCAAGTGAATAAAGATCACTGGCATTAAATTATAAATACTGTCTCACTGCTTTTAAAAGTAAAAACCAACACTGCAACAGAATAAATCAAAATACTAGTTTTCAATCAAATAACACTTAAGTGAATAAAAGTGCAACTCCATGTCTCATCACTTAACTCATACAAATATGAACCAAAAATGGTATAAGGATATAGTTTTTTTTTTAAAGAGCGGATGAAGTTAGAAAAATAAGAGAATTCCTAAGTCAAAATTATCCTTATAAACCATTAAGGGGGAAGCAAGATTATATACATCTCTCACATCTTTTTGTTATTATCCAAATAAAAGGGGAAGAAGAAATTAGACCCCCCCCCAATTTGAAAATTTTAAAATATTATTGCTAAAATGACATTAATTCTACATCAAAATTTATTCATCTAATAAGTTTTTTAGTTTTTGTAGGAATTAAATTCAAGAGATATACAACAATACTTCCACCTTTAATATATTTATGTGAAAAATATTTTTCAAAACACATGCATACATTTAGGGGAAGCACACACTTAGAAAATTTTAAATTTTATGTTTTATTTGGCAAATACCAAAAAGGGGAAGATTGAAAGGAAATCTTCGATTAATTATTTATTTTGGTATTTGCATAATTTAACATAAAATTTAAAACACGTATATCCTCTCCAAATTGGCATGAATTTAATTGACATAATCAAAAGTGAAAAGCCATATCTAGCAAAATAATTTCAAAAATATTTTTGAAAATATATTTATATTTTAAATATAAATACAAGAGATATTCCAATTTGCTGAAAATCAAAAATACATATTTTTTAAAGGAATATACTTCAAAGCAATGAGATCGTAAAATAACTATTGGAAATATTATTTTTCTTAATCTCTTGCAATATTAATAAGGCAACAAGTTTGAAAAAGGAAAATCAGAACTTGGATATTCTTTAGAAGGCTCGTGCTAAATTTATTTCAAAAACAGATGGTTTTAAAAGGGATAAAATATATATCTTTCACTCCATAAAATAATTATAAATCCAAAGATATATTTTTACACTCTTAGAAATTAATATTTGATAAAGGAATATTAAGATCTCATTTTATCCCCCTCCTCATATTTTTCCAAGTGATTTTCTCTCGTATCTCAAATATATTATTTATCGGAGAAAATACTTTTAAATACTTAAAAATATTTCCCATACTCTCAAAATATTTTATATTTAAGGAAATATATTCTAAGTATTTATTTTAGCCCAAACTGAGCCAGCAAGGTCTATCTGCTTTCATAAAAGATCGTTCATATTTTATTTGGAACTGAACCCTAATTTAATCGTTTTAAATCCAAATAAAATACTTCCACTTCCTAGAAAATCTTGAAACTTAATATTTGTCACTTAAATAGTATTTTCTATGTATGGTTGAAGTTTCGTAATTTTTGAGAAATTTTGTCCAGGTGTGTTTTTTTGGGTGTTGACCAAGACTTTGACCGAGCGTTTGACCAAGCCACCTTTGACTAAAATTGACCAAAACTTGCAGATCATCATTTTATGATATTTAGGTAATTATCATATTTTTTGTTGTATTTATTAAAGGGTATTCAAAGTCGTTATATTTAATGGTGCATTTAATGGTGCTAATTACTTAATTAACTAAGTAATTAATGATTAATTGAAAAAGCTAAAATCCATTATTATATAATTAATAGTTGCTGGGATTTTTCTTGTTTTTCCTATATGCAAGTTGCAAAATAACACACCTTATCCTCCATGTCATCAATCCACACCACTCTCTTCATTCACCATTCATTTTAACTCAATCTCAACCACTCCCTTCACCTAACTCCTTCTATAAATAAACACCCACCCCCACCATTTTTTACACAAGCTAAGAGCTAAATAATTATTGGGCATTTTTAATAAGCTTAGTAACACCTTCTCTTCATCTCTATAAGCTCTTATATAGAATAACTTAAAGAAAAACAAATCCGTACAAGGATTATTTTCTACAAATTATACACTTCTAAGCATGAAGTGATAATTTAATACAACGTTTGGTTTATATTCCTAACTAGCACCTTTAGTGTTTCGTGGGAATTAAATTACAAAGCTAGCATTTTATTCTTTAAACTTAAATGCACTTATTTTGGCCATATATTGATATATTTATTATAATTGTTTAACAAGACTTAAGCGACTTCCCTTTCTAACATCTTTAGTATTCCGTGGGAAAAACTTAAGGCTTATATTATATATATCTATATATACATATTTATTATATTTAGTTAAAAGATTTGAGTGAATTCCCTTACCACCACCTCTAGTGTTTCGTGGGAAGATCTTAAAGCTTTTAAGTAAATATAAGTATATATATAATCATATAAGAATTAAGCGACTTCCCTTACTAGCATCTTCCGTGTTTCGTGGGAAAAACTTAAAGCTTATATTGTATTATATATATACACATATAAACTGTGCTAATATAATTTAAACTCTGCTCTTATATTGTTTTGATATATTATGTTTAAATTACGCACCTTTTATTCTCTCGACCAAATGTTAGGTCCCAATTTGTTTGTAGAAGGGGGGGTTGAATACAAACAATACTGAATAATCGAATTTAGTGCGGAATAAAAAATTGAAACAAAATTCAAGTTAAATAAAAATATTATTAAACTTAAAAGGTGTTACAACAACTGTATCGATTGCAAGGAATTAATCTCAAATTAATTATTACAAATCTAGAATAAATTCGACATGAACTTTTTCTATTTTTGTAATTAAAAGATTCAAATGCTAAACGTAATTTGAGATTAAGTTCTAGGGATTTTGATCCGCTAGATTGTTACACAAGAACAAGATAAAGATTTCTAGTGGTTTGGATTTAACTTTACAACCTAAAAATTTGATCTTGAAATTAGCAAAGAATATAAAATATTGTAGGCGGCTGCTTCTGTGTTCTTGAGTTGTATTTTGGATAGATTGAATGACTTCTGCTGCTTCTATTCTTTTTAAACTAATCAACAGACTTGAATGAACTGGAGTGACAATCGGTGAGACTATCCAATTGTACTAGCAAGACAATCTTTTGAACTGGAGAGACTTTCGGTATGACTATTGTTTGTATTAGCAAGACAATCTGATTGTACTATCAAGACAATCCTCTTCCAGTATAACTTTCGGCAAGACAATTATTTGTACTAGCATGACTTCCGGTATGACTATTGATTGTCATACCGATTGTCATATTAGTACAATCATATTGTCTTGTTGAATTTAAATAGATTTTAATCCAATTTAAATTCTGAAAATCCTTAATATTAATTCTGAATTAATTAATCAATTAATTCAATTAATAAATAAATTAATCTTTGCAGATATAATTTATTTTCTTAATTAAATTATATGACTTAATTAATTAATAGAGAATTAATACTAATCTTGAGCAGCAACCATTCTTCTGAATATCTTCTGAAAATCACTGAAAATTATGAATCAATTCCACCACTTCAATGTTGACACTCGATGTACTGTCTGGTTCATGAGTGACTAACTTCCGTGATGTTTCTTCATGTCTTGACTTTGATACTTGATTTTCTTCAGATTAAATCCTTGTAATTATCTGATACCCTGACGAGATCTCTGTCACTTGATTAAATCCACAATCTTGATTTATATCACTGAGGCATGATCAATTTCTTGAACTTCTTCCAGTGAATTAATTCCTCAAGTCTGTAGATGAACCTTGTTTCTGAATCCTTTGACAGATATTACTTTGTGAGATCTCTTTGACGGTAGATCCACTATTTACTTATTACTTTCATATTTGAGTTGAGTTAAATCCTCGAATATACAAATAGGCTATGACATAGTCCAATAGATCTACAGCTGCAAAGTCCATGAACTGTGGTGCATTGACTTCCTCTTTTGACTCACCAACCAGGAGTACACTTGTACACATCTTACTAGAGTCCAATTCCAAGTGTAATGTGCATCAGGTGCCTGATATGTCATAATATTCTCAAGTCTCGTCACTGGTGCTATATGTTAGATACTGCTTCCTGATAATAACCTAGCACAATATATAAAATTTCACTAATAACATATCCAGCTTGCAAACAGCCATATCCCTCATATAAACCTTTGCTGTTATCTCCAAAGGTAACCAGTGGGCCAGCTTTCTCAATCCACATTTGATAGCAGGGCTCTATCTCCGGTCATATGTCTTGATGATCCACTTGTCAAGAATCCACACTATCGGTTACACCTGTATACTGCCCTGCACTTCAAATGGATTAGACCTTCTTCGGAACCCAAACTTGGTTGGGCCCGGCATACTTGTAGAATTGTCCTTTGTCAGGAAAAACAACATTTTTAATTTTAATGGTCTCAACATCCTCAATGACTGAACATTTGACCTTGTAAACAGCCTTAACAAATTTCTGTTTAAGCTTAGGCACAAATGTCTCCTTTCTAGCCTTAGAAGGACTAGCAGTCTTAGACCTATCATGCTTCTTGTTATTCACATGCTGACGAGGAGTAGTCTTATCACTAGAAACATGCTTACCATTATAATAAGCATACATCAAATTAAAAGCACAAGACATACAATTAGCAACACCACATGCTTTATGAGAGTGATTAACAGCAGGCAATTTATGCATGGTAGACATGTCATTTTTGTTATCCAACTCATGTGTGTCTGAGTTAGTCTCAGTTGCTTTCACAACTTTGACTGGAACTTTCGACACACTTGACTTGGAAATAACCTTCTCATTAGCATGATCTTCAGCACGTATTTCTTCCTGAATAACAGAAGAGGTCGCATCAAATGGTTCAACAATTGATGCTTTATAGAGGGGTTCATCAACACCCTTAAGCACATGTGGTACTTCCCTCCCTTTAGCACAGACATGAGGAGGGGAGTTTATGCCTAATTCTCCAATAGCAACATTGTAATCATAACCTATTCCAGATATTTGATTAACAGCTTGCTTACTGTAGAACTCTTTAACCTTCGAACAAGAATTGAAGTAGGCTCTAACCTTAGTCTCAAGACCGGTGATCTTATCTTTGATAATAGTTTTGAGTTTTCTATAACAGTCAACTCTATTCTCTAGAAAAGATACTTGTTCTTTTAACTTGTCTTGATTAATGTGCACAAGTCTTAATTCATTGACCTCTTTTTCAAGGTCTTTGATCTGTAAACTTAACAGTTCATTATCACGACGAGCACAATCTAAGTTACCTCCTAGATGATAAACTAATTCAGCATCAGTATATTTTACCTCTTTTCTTGATGATAAAGCTTTTCCATAAATAGCCATAAGAGCAAGATTCCCTTCTTCTTCATCTTCACTATCAGTATCATCCCAGCTTCTTCTCTTTGCCAGATAAGCCCTTTCAGAGTTACTCTTCTGATTTGAATCATAAGAGTTCTTCCTTACTTGCTTTGGCTTCCTACATTCTGTGGCAAAGTGTCCCAACTCATTGCAGTTATAGCATCTAATGGTGCTCCGATCAACCATCCCTATTTTGTATCCACCACTACTGGTGTTAGAGGATGAAGATCCACCTGTCTGGAATCTGTTATAGTTGGACTTGTACTTGAACTTGGGATTTCTCTTGAATCTGACATTAGAGAATCTCTTGACAATTTGGGCCATTGACTCATCTTCCAATTGCTCCAGCTCTTCCAAGGAATAAAAATCATCACTGGATTGATTTGTAGTAGGAGGATCATATTCTGCTACTATCACATTTTCCTTAGCCTTGGAAAACTGTACCATTCTCTCCGACTGTTGAGATTGTTGTTGTTGTTGACCTTCAGCTACAAGAGCAGTAGATGTACTGACCATTATATCTTTCCCGTAGACTTCCTTTTGCTGAATCTGCTCCAACTCATAGGTTTTCAACACACCATAGAGTCTATCCAAAGAAATCTCACTCAGATCTCTAGCTTCTCTAATGGCAGTGATTATATGTTCAAGATGAGTTAGCAGTGTTAAAAGGAACTTTTTGTTGACCTCCCTGATTGAATAATATTTCCCATTTATGTTTAGGTTGTTGATCAACGCATTGTACCTCTCAAACACTTCAGTAATTCCTTCTCCTGGATTTGATTTAAAATGTTCATACTCAGAGGTTAGGATCTCCAAATTGTTCTCCCTAACTTCCTCTGTACCTTCATTAATCACCTCAATAGTTTCCCAGATGTGTTTGGAATTTTTACAGTTCATCACATGTCTGTTCATCAAGGGATCGAGGGAATCAACTAAAATTAACTGAAGGCTGGCATCCAAGGAGGCTTCTTCTTTTTCAGCGGGAGAAAAATCCTCAGGCTCTTTTGGATAGGTTCTAGCTTTGGTAATCACAACATCATCTACTATCACCTCTGGTTCAATAACCATTGGAGTTGTTGGACCCTTCTTTAACAAGTTCAGATATTTGGGATTTGCAACTTGTAAAAACAAGAGCATCTTCTTCTTCCACATGATATAATTTTCTTTATCAAATAGTGGAATTTTAACGGTTCCAACTTTTTGTGAAGTCATTATGAATTTTTGAATAAATAAAAATTCAAGGAGTTGAAAAATCACAAAAGTCTAGGATCTTGATTTGTTCGTTAATCAGAATGCTCTGATACCAATTGTTAGGTCCCAATTTATTTGTAGAAGGGGGGTTGAATACAAACAATACTGAATAATCGAATTTAGTGCGAAATAAAAAATTGAAACAAAATTCAAGTTAAATAAAAATATTATTAAACTTGAAAGGTGTTACAACAACTGTATCGATTACAAGGAATTAATCTCAAATTAATTACCACAAATCTAGAATAAATTCGACATGAACTTTTTCTATTTTTGTAATTAAAAGATTCAAATGCTAAACGCAATTTGAGATTAAGTTCTAGGGATTTTGATCCGCTAGATTGTTACACAAGAACAAGATAAAGATTTTTAGTGGTTTAGATTTAACTTTACAAACTAGAAATTTGATCTTGAAATTAGCAGAGAATATAAAATATTGTAGGCGGCTGCTTCTGTGTTCTTGAGTTGTATTTTGGATAGATTGAATGACTTCTGCTGCTTCTATTCTTTTTAAACTAATCAACAGATTTGAATGAACTGGAGTGACAATCGGTGAGACTATCCAATTGTACTAGCAAGACAATCTTTTGAACTGGAGAGACTTTCGGTATGACTATTGTTTGTACTAGCAAGACAATCTGATTGAACTAGCAAGACAATCCTCTTCCAGTGTAACTTTCGACAAGACAATTACTTGTACTAGCATGACTTTCGGTGTGACTATTGATTGTCATACCGATTGTCATATTAGTACAATCATATTATCTTGTTGAATTTAAATAAATTTTAATCCAATTTAAATTCAAAAAACCTTAATATTAATTCTGAATTAATTAATCAATTAATTCAATTAATAAATAAATTAATCTTTGCAGATATAATTTATTTTCTTAATTAAATTATATGACTTAATTAATTAATAGAGAATTAATACTAATCTTGAGCAGCAACCATTCTTCTGAATATCTTCTGAAAATCACTGAAAATTATGAATCAATTCCACCACTTCAATGTTGACACTCGATGTACTATCTGGTTCATGAGTGACTAACTTCCGTGACGTTTCTTCATGTCTTGACTTTTATACTTGATTTTCTTCAGATTAAATCCTTGTAATTATCTGATACCCTGACGAGATCTCTGTCACTTGATTAAATCCACAATCTTGATTTATATCACTGAGGCATGATCAATTTCTTGAACTTCTTCCAGTGAATTAATTCCTCAAGTCTGTAGATGAACCTTGTTTCTGAATCCTTTGACAGATATTACTTTGTGAGATCTCTTTGACGGTAGATCCACTATTTACTTATTACTTTCTTATTTGAGTTGAGTTAAATCCTCGAATATACAAATAGGTTATGACATATGCCTTACACCAAATATTTTATAAGTGCAAATAGTTAAAGAATAAGTGTCAGGTTCACGATTTATAAAAGTCTACACTTGACTATATTAAACAAGAAATTATTTTATCAAAGATCCGAAAGCTATAACGCTTCACCAAGGACTTGATATATTTATTACTTCGGAAATAAGATATATTATTCAAAACAAAGTAAAACCAAGTATACTTTAACATTCACTTAATCTAAAAAAAAGTATACATTAATATTTTTTTAAGAATATTTGTTCGTCATCCGGTCTAGTTAAGTGTATAACTAGTCCAAACTATTTTCATCTATAACGGGTATTGTTTCGTAGATATTGTCTTCTTCATTTTGCAATGAGGTAAAGTATAGTGAGGTGATTCTCGTTCTAAGACCCAAGTCCTAGACGTAATAACGGGGAGTTAGTAGTCTTCGCACCGTAAGGAAGAGGAAAGACCCAAGACCCACTACTGAAATCCAAGACCGGCAAAAGCTTAGAAGGACAAAGACTACACCAAGGGTTCTACATCAACTTTGAAGAAATAACAGGGTGTTATTGTCTAAGATAGGTTGTGTAGGTTTGCACATTTATTTTGAGGTGGTAACCCGGAGTTACGCACCAAGACAAATATGTGTGGGGTTGTAAAGGCTTCTCCGCCTACATAAGGAGCAAGGTTATTTTAAGGGAAAAACTCGGGTCCTGGAGAGGAGCTCGGGGACTAGACATAGGGGTGAGAGAATCTATTAGAGGTTGCTCCATCGCGAACCAGGATAAATCTCTCGTGTGGTATTTTCTTCCTTGTCTTTTATTTCTGCATATATAATCTGCATTGGTAACATATTTAAAACGGGATAAATATTTTTAAAATGCCATAATAATTTTTAAATTGGTAATTAAGCTATTCAACCTCCCTTCTAGCTTAAAATAGCCCTTTTACGGGACCTAACAAAAATAATCATGCTTCTTCTTGGTATCTAACTCCTTCAGCTTCTGTTGTCTCACATGAGCAGGCATATCTTCAGGGAAGAAAAGATCATCCTCTGGATCTATCAGAGCATTTGAAATATCAGCTTTTTTACCATCATTAGATTCTTCATTTGCAACTTGATCTTGAACTATCTGTTGAACTTCATCACCAGCTTCAGCATGTAAGATATAATCATAAATTGGTGCAATATGTGATCCAGCAGCTTTAGAAGCTTCCTAATTATCAGCAGTTAACTTTACATCTTCAAGAATTGTAGATAAATGAACTGGTCCTCCTAAATTTACTTTCAGAACCTCAGTTCCTTTAGAGTGTTGTGGTGACCCTGTAATGGATGAAACTTTATGAATGGACTGTTGTTCTACTATATCTTCAGCAACAACAGGGATTACTTTAGGTGGTGGAATAGTAGATTGAATGGACTAATTTTCAGCAAAAACAGGGATTGCTACATGTGGTGGAATAGTTAATTGAATAGACTGCAAGAAAGTATCAGTACTTAGACCTATAGGGAAATTATCAACACTTCGTACATCAGAGTTTATCAAAGTGTCAATAGACTGTTGTTCAGCAGTTGTTTCTTGTGTACTCTGTGCACCTGCAAAATATAACAATTATCACGTAATCTCTATATTCTTTTAAAGTAGTCTTACTACTCCTCACACCATACAGATCATGACTTTTAATAGTCAGAGTTCCTCACAAGGATTACTAAATTATTTTAAAGTGGTATGTGGTCATACAACTAGAGGTAGTCTTTAAATAAGGTCTAGAAATAATCATACCAATAGGAATTATAACATGTATAATAAATGCTGAAAATACCAAATCAGTATTTAGAATAAATGTTGATAAAGTAAAAATAGTATTTATACCTTGTGAATCTGAAAACACAATTGAACTCACAGTTCAAACTGTGGTTATGACAGTTATTGTTCACCAACTATGGGAACCTCCATTCAAATTGGAGAGGATTTGACCAGGTTACTGTCATGTACTATGGTCTCAAACCTTGTTCTTCTTGCTAAGAACTGACACTTGAATGTGTTATCTAAAGCTATCATAGGGTCTTCAATAAAAACTGATGAAACCCCTGTGTTTCTGTTGGTGTCATAAAGATCTACCTAAGCATGTAGTCTCTTACCAACTTAATGTTATTTCTGAGTGGTGAGCATAGTTTCAAGAACCATGTCAATTGATTTTGGCAACATTTGAGAAATGGATTCAAGTGTTTCATTTTAAAGAAGAAATTTGTAACACCCCCAGATCCGGGGTCGGGGATCCGGGTCGTCACGGTCTTTCTTTCCACAATATCACTTCACTTAATTAATAATAAATAACCTTATGCTGTGACCCCACACTAACACACACCACAACCCGTTATAGTCTCAGAGATGAAATTTAAATAAGTACAAGTCTTTGAATCCATAATTTAAAAGTTATTACAACCCAAAATGATTACTTGATAAATTTATAGTTAATTGCCATTATCTGCCACAAGTTATAATTATACATAATTGATTCTCAAAAGTAGATGGTCTGATCTACAATAGATCTACCTCTGCAGCTATAGCAGCTACAACATCAACAGGAAGACGCGGGACGCTTCCCACGCGCTTGTGCTGGGTCTGCTGGAGTCTGGCCATCTTTCCTAACTGTTGTTGTGTGATGAAGAAATAAAGCAAGGGTGAGCAGCAAGCCCACCAAAATAATATGTATAATGATTTACAATATATGAGCCTACTCATAATACTCATGAAAGTCTTGGTCAAAAGAAATGAACCAAGTTTGATATCTTAATGCGATGAAGTCGCAAAATATTCAGTATATATACATATATACTTTTCAAAATATTGGAAGTCCTCTTCCATGCATAATATACACAAAGTCCCAGTGTATAACTGTATAAAAAAAATATCGTTGCAAGGTGATCTCATATATCTAACCTTGTCTCAACGTTTTTCTGAAAATCTTTGTCATTCATAAGACAATTATTAATTAGATATAAGTTTAAAAGATGAGGTTACCAAATACCCCAATATACTTATATCTTTCCCAATACTACTTGAACTACCACCGTTCAAGTTATAATCAGTTTCAAAAGTTCATCACATAGATGAGACTACAAGACAAGATTTGAATAGATTCAATCTTTGAAATATTATTGAATGAAATAAAGTTACGAGATACTTTATTTAGTCCCGATATATATATATATCCACATATATATATCTCTTAAACATTTCCTGGAACCTATGTTATGTAAAGTATGAACAGAGTTTGAAACATCCAAAGAATTTTGGAAAGGAAAAGAATTTTGGCATAAACCAGATATCTTGCTGATCAGGCAAAGATACCAATAAGTAACCTTTTCTACTAGTAGATGGATGAATCCCCCACCGGTCATCACCCTGGCCACATAAGGACCTTGTGCTGGACCGCCACCCGGCCTCTTACGCGTTGATGGACTGCCACCCAGCCACTTACACTTTGATAGACCGTACCCCGGCCTGTCGCTTATACCGACTCAATTAGATGGGCTTACTTCCCGAACATTGGGCAAGTAATCAATTCATTTATCAAAACAGCAACCTTGTTGCGAATATAAAATACACCATAGAGCCGGATCCCTCAGGTTTTGAGCGAGTATTTAAATCCCCTTAAAAGGAAGATCTTAAATATAAAAATGAGTTTTGGGATCCGCTCTAACTTTTAAAAATCATTTTGAAGACTCGAAAACACTTTAAAGAGTGTTTGGAGTAAAACTGATTTAATGAAATAAATCAGTCCCGATATATTAGAAAATATCTGAATATTATTATTTAAATAATATTCCCACCAAGAATTATCTTTATAAAAATAATTGAAGTAGAAGTATTAAAACTTATACTTGAAACGAGTATTAAATAACCAAAGATACACTTATATGAAAGTATTATCTTTATTTGAATAATCGAAAATAAGTTTGATTATTGACACCTTATTCTTTAATAAAATAAAGAATATATTATTTAGTAAATAAGCGGAGTCATAATACCTCGAATGAATATTATAAATAATATTCATAAAATAAAGGAGTCATACATCCTCGATTGAATATCCAAGTAATATTCAATAATAATATAAAGGAGTCATAAGCCCTCGAATAATATTCGAAATAATATTCAATAATAAAATAAAGTTAAAGTTATCGAATAAACCTTATTCGATTAATAGTTTGGAAAACTATAACCATATATATATATATATATAAATATATATTGTAAGTCATATGTCATAGCCTATTTGTATATTCGAGGATTCAACTCAACTCAAATAAGAATGTAATAAGTAAATAGTGGATCTACCGTCAGAGAGATCTCGCAAAGTAATATCTGTCAAAGGATTCAGAGACAAGGTTCATCTACAGACTTGAGGAGTTAATTCACTGGAAGAAGTTCAAGAAGTTGATCATGCCTCAGTGATATAAATCAAGATCGTGGATTTAATCAAGTGACAGAGATCTCGTCAGGGTATCATTAATTACAAGGATTTAGTCTAAAGAAAATCAAGAGTATCAAAGTCAAGACATGAAGAAACATCACGGAAGTTAGTCACTCATGAACCAGGCAGTACATCGAGTGTCAACGTTGAAGTGGTGGAATTGATTCATAATTTTCAGTGATTTTCAGAAGATTTGCAGAAGAATGGTTGCTGCTCAAGACTAGAATTAATTCTCTATTAATTAATTAAGTCATCTAATTTAATTAAGAAAATAAATTATATCTGCGAAGAATAATTTATTTATTAATTGAATTAATTGATTAATTAATTCTGAATTAATTCTAGGAATTTTCAGAAGTTTAATTGGATTAAATTCAAGCATTAAATCAGCAAGACAATTGAAAATGAACTAGCATGACAATCAGGATTGTCATACCGATTGTCATGCTAGGCCATATTCAATTGTCACACCGAAAGTTACTCTAGGAGGATAATTGTCTTGCTAGTTCATTCTGATTGTCTTGCTAGTTCATTCTGATTGTCATGCTAGTTCATTCAGATTGTCTTGCTAGTTCATTCAATTGTCCTACCGAAAGTCTTGCA
The DNA here is from genome assembly GCF_009905375.1 of Apium graveolens. Taxonomy (NCBI): domain Eukaryota; kingdom Viridiplantae; phylum Streptophyta; class Magnoliopsida; order Apiales; family Apiaceae; genus Apium; species Apium graveolens. The sequence continues at coordinate 284,997,158 of NC_133649.1, read as the reverse complement.
AGCTTAAAGGATTGTCATTCCAATTCAATTGATTCAGCTGATTGATTAAATAGAAGCAGAGAAGCAGCATATCATAATATATACAATCAAAATACAAGAACAAAAGAAAGCAGCCGCCTCTGAAAAATATCATTCTTCATCTGCAGAAATTCAAGATCAATTTCTAGTTTGTTAATGTTAAATCCAAACCACTAGAATTATTTATCTTGTTCTTGTATATCAATCTAGCGGATTAAAATCCCTAGAACTTAATCTCAAATTGCGTTTAGCATTTGATTCTAATTATTGCAAAAATAGAAAAAGTTCATGTCGAATTTATTCTAGATTTGTGATAATTGATTTGAGATTAATACCTTGTAATCGATACAGTTGTTGTAACACCTTTCAAGTTTAATAATATTTTTATTTAACTTGAATTTTGTTTCACATTTTTTATTCCGCATTTTATTCGATTATTTGGTAACGTTTGTATTCAACCCCCCTTCTACAAACACATTGGGACCCAACAATTGGTATCAGAGCCTTCTGATTAACGTACAAATCAAGATCCTAGACTTTTGTGATTTTTCAACTCTTTGAATTTTTATTCATTCAAAAATTCATAATGACTTCACATAAAGTTGGAACCGTTAAAATTCCACAATTTGATAATGAGAATTATATTATGTGGAAGAAGAAGATGCTCTTATTTTTACAAGTTGCAAATCCCAAATATTCAAACTTGTTAAAGAAGGGTATAAAAACTCCGATGGTTATTGAACCGGAGGTAATAATAGATGGTGTGGTGACTACTGAAGCTAGAACCTATCCAAAAGAGCCTGAAGATTTTACTCCTGCTGAGAAGGAAGAAGCCTCCTTGGATGCCAGCCTTCAATTAATATTAATTGATTCCCTTGATCCCTTGATGAACAGACATGTGATGAACTGTAAAAATTCCAAACACATGTGGGAAACTATTGAGGTGATTAATGAAGGCACAGAGGAAGTTAGGGAGAACAAGTTGGAAATCCTAACCTCTGAATATGAACATTTCAAATCAAATCAAGGAGAAGGAATTACTGAAGTGTTTGAGAGGTACAATGCGTTGATCAACAACCTGAACATCAATGGAAAGTATTATTCAATCAGGGAGGTCAACAAAAAGTTCCTTTTAACACTGCCAGCTCATCTTGAACATAGAATCACTGCCATTAGAGAAGCTAGAGATCTGAATGAGATTTCTTTGGACAGGCTCTATGGAGTGTTAAAAACCTATGAGTTGGAGCAGATTCAACAGAAGGAAGTCTACGGGAAGGATAGAATGGTCAGCACATCTACTGCACTTGTAGCTGAAGGTCAACAACAACAGCAATCTCAACAATTGGAGAGAATGGTACAGTATTCCAAGGCTGAGGAAAATATGTTAGTAGCAGAATATGATCCTCCTACTACAAATCAATCAAGTGATGATTTTTATTCCTTGGAAGAGCTGGAGCAATTGGAAGACGAGTCAATGGCCCAAATTGTCAAGAGATTCTCCCATGTCAGATTCAAGAGGAATCCCAAGCTGAAGTACAAGTCCAACTACAACAAATTCCAGAAAGGTGGATCTTCATCCTCTAACACCAGCAGTGGTGGATACAAAACAGGGATGGTTGATCGGAGCACCATCAGATGCTATAACTGCAATGAGTTGGGACACTTTGCCATAGAATGTAGGAAGCCAAAGCAAGTAAGAAAGAACTCTGAAAGGGCTTATCTGGCAAAGGGAAGAAGCTGGGATGATACTGACAGTGAAGATGAAGATGAAGGAAATCTTGCTCTTATGGCTATTGATGGAAAAGCTTCATCGTCAAGAATAGAGGTAAAACTTTCTGATGCTGAAATGGTTTATCATCTAAGAGGTAACTTAGATTGTGCACGTCGTGATAATGAACTGTTAAGTTTACAGATCACAGACCTTGAGAAAGAGGTCAATGAATTAAGACTTGTGCACATTAATCAAGACAAATTAAAAGAACAGGTATCTTTTCTAGAGAATAGAGTTGACTGTTATAGAAAACTCGAAACTATTCTCAAAGACAAGATCACCGGTCTTGAGACTAAGGTTAGAGCCTACTTCAATTCTTGTTCGAAGGCTAAAGAGTTCTACAGTAAGCAAGCTGTTAATCAAACATCTGGAATAGGTTATGATTACAATGTTGCTATTGGAGAATTAGGCATAAACTCCCCTCCTCATGTCTGTGCTAAAGGGAGGGAAGTACCACATGTGCTTAAGGGTGTTGATGAACCCCTCTATAAAGCATCAATTGCTGAACCATTTGATGCGACCTCTTCTGTTATTCAAGAAGAAATACGTGCTGAGGATCATGCTTATGAGAAGATTGTTTCCAAGTCAAGTGAGTCGAAAGTTCCAGTCAAAGTTGTGAAAGCAACTGAGACTAACTCAGACACACATGAGTTGGATAACAATAATGCCATGTCTACCATGCATAAATTACCTGCTGTTAATCACTCTCATAAAGCATGTGGTGTTGCTAATTGTATGTCTTGTGCTTTTAATATGATGTATGCTTATTTTAATGGTAAGCATGTGTCTAATGATAAGACTACTCCTCGTCAGCATGTTAATAACAAGAAGCATGATAGGTCTAAGACTGCTAGTCCTTCTAAGGCTAGAAAGGAGACATTTGTGCCTAAGCTTAAACAGAAATTTGTTAAGGCTGTTTACAAGGTCAAATGTTCAGTCATTGAGAAAGTTGAGACAATTAAAATTAAAAATGTTGTTTTGTCTGACAAAGGACAGTTCTACAAGTATGCCGGGCCCAACCAAGTTTGGGTTCCGAAGAAGGTCTAATCCATTTGAAGTGCAGGGCAGTATACAGGTGTAACCGGTAGTGTGGATTCTTGACAGTGGATCATCAAGACATATGACCGGAGATAGAGCCCTGCTATCAAATGTGGATTGAGAAAGCTGGCCCCCTGGTTACCTTTGGAGATAACAGCAAAGGTTTATCTGAGGGATATGGCTGTTTGCAAGCTGGGAATGTTATCATTGTAATTTTGTATATTGTGCTAGGTTATTATCAGGAAGCAGTATCTAACATATAGCACCAGTGACGAGACTTGAGAATATTACGACATATCAGACACCTGCTGCACATTACACTTGGAATTGTACTCTAGTAAGATGTGTACAAGTGTACTCCTGTTTGGTGAGTCAAAAGAGGAAGTCAGTGCACCACAGTTCATGGACTTTGCATCTGCAGATCTATTGGACTATGCAATCTCTTCTTCACAATCTCACTTCAGGTTGGTATGAACTAGTATACTGCTCAAGCAATCGTCAAGGACATGGTATGGCACTCTAACTGCAGTTACAATTTTATATGAATAAGTAGAGTCGTCATATTTATAACTATCTTATCACTAAGCACAATCATATTGTTTTATATGTGCAGTGGTATATTGTTATGCAACATAACAATTAGTATCTAAAGTACTTGACAAGTATCGGTCAATGATATCTTGTTAACATTATGTTGCAGATAGTTGTAAACTTTTGACATGAATGAGAATTACTTAGACTTTACCCTAAGTGATCAATGTTTTATCAAAAACTCATTCATATTGAAAAACAAAATCAAACTTCTTTCTACATTAGTGATTTCTTATTTCATGTAAAATCTTTTGAAATCACTATTGTAAATCATTTTCTCTCTATTACCATATATTCTGTGTTACAGGTTCAGTCTCCAATGACTTTCTTTCATTGACAGTCATGAGGTTGAAAACCCACAACATCTATCCCAGACTGTAAAGACAAACACAAAAACAGAACCAACCAACACTCTCTAATCACTAAATGTAGTATGAATGAGCGTGAGGGAGATAGTGCCTAGTGCACCACATAAGGAAGGTTCTGTAGTCAACCCAGTGGCTCTGTCTCATACATAGATGAGTAGTATTTAAACCGAGACAACTGCTAGTCCCCATACATCTTCTCAAAAAGATGTAATGGCTGAAAAGGCTCAAAAACATTTACTAGATTCATTCTCTCAACAGGGTGAGTCTATTGAATTTTGCCTGTCGGCCAAGGTATCCGATGTAGTGTCACCAATTCAAAAATAAACAATTCTTGATGCACAAGGAGAGGTTACACACACAAAGGATGAGTTGACGGAAACAAGAGTTTCGACCATTTTAAGGTCAGATTCGATTGTTCAAGGTTCGTTAGTGGACTAATTGCCTTTACAGGTGTTAGGAGAGGATACTGATCCAAAAGCCATATGTCAGTGGTCAGTGTCTACCTCCCCATGCTTAAATCCCCTGGATGCATCTGCGGATAGTGGATCTGACATAGGTGCAGATCGGCAACTTGTTGACAATGATTCAGATATTACCTGATGAGTCACAAGGAAATGTCTTCACAGGCATTAGAAGGGAACTGTGATCTTTATGCTAAATTCTTTGGATCATTGTTTACCTTCCCAGAATTCAAATCTGGAACCCTAAAAGGGAAACTAGCAACTTGTAAATTATGACTCAGATTTATCTGACGAGTTTAACAAGGATGGGGATTTGTGAACTCCCATTGCACCACCTGTGACCTCCTTAAGGATGGCTAAGGTGATTTTCCTTGCAGGTACAGCTGGATTATGGAGCTATGAGAGAAGAGTGATACACTTGTGAGAATGAGTGTAAACACGAGTGGAGAGAAGAGTGAAACACATGTGAGGTACACTAAAACAGGATCACACACTCACAGTGAGGAAGAAAGAGAAACTACTTGTTATTTCTTTTCCAACCAAGTGAAATATGAGAACTCCTTCAGACGACGGCATACATTCCTTCTTTAAGGGGGAGATAGAAGCTTAAGTAATAGTTTGGAGGATTCCTCAACTAAGGGGGAGAAATAGCAGGGAGGAAGAAAAAGATCCTACATGTACACTACACCACACCATTGTTGTTTCTAACTACGGATCCTATTGTACGGGAGAGGTGGTAAACACAAGGTGATTTCCTAGTAAGGGAAGAAGCTGTTAGGGGAGTACCATTGGTTTTTATCTGCGGATCCTATTGTACGGGAGAGGTGGTAAAATGAAGGTGATCCTCTTTAATCAGTTGATTCTCATAGGGGGAGAAGCAAGACAGATATACGCTTCTCAACAGGAAATGTGGTTGTACAAATGAAGATGAAACTACTTGAAGATATGTTCAGTCTAGAGGAACATCTACTTGGAATCTGGAAAATGTTAAATCTCATCCAGAAATTTTCTGCTATTTACTTTGCATGTATGTTTATATCTTTTTCTTATTTGTTAGTTGAGTTATCCTCTAGGTATTTGTGTGTTATTGTCTAACAAACAAATAGGGGGAGATTGTAAGTCATATGTCATAGCCTATTTGTATATTCGAGGATTCAACTCAACTCAAATAAGAATGTAATAAGTAAATAGTGGATCTACCGTCAGAGAGATCTCGCAAAGTAATATCTGTCAAAGGATTCAGAGACAAGGTTCATCTACAGACTTGAGGAGTTAATTCACTGGAAGAAGTTCAAGAAGTTGATCATGCCTCAGTGATATAAATCAAGATCGTGGATTTAATCAAGTGACAGAGATCTCGTCAGGGTATCATTAATTACAAGGATTTAGTCTGAAGAAAATCAAGAGTATCAAAGTCAAGACATGAAGAAACATCACGGAAGTTAGTCACTCATGAACCAGGCAGTACATCGAGTGTCAACGTTGAAGTGGTGGAATTGATTCATAATTTTCAGTGATTTTCAGAAGATTTGCAGAAGAATGGTTGCTGCTCAAGACTAGAATTAATTCTCTATTAATTAATTAAGTCATCTAATTTAATTAAGAAAATAAATTATATCTGCGAAGAATAATTTATTTATTAATTGAATTAATTGATTAATTAATTCTGAATTAATTCTAGGAATTTTCAGAAGTTTAATTGGATTAAATTCAAGCATTAAATCAGCAAGACAATTGAAAATGAACTAGCATGACAATCAGGATTGTCATACCGATTGTCATGCTAGGCCATATTCAATTGTCACACCGAAAGTTACTCTAGGAGGATAATTGTCTTGCTAGTTCATTCTGATTGTCTTGCTAGTTCATTCTGATTGTCATGCTAGTTCATTCAGATTGTCTTGCTAGTTCATTCAATTGTCCTACCGAAAGTCTTGCAAGCTTAAAGGATTGTCATTCCAATTCAATTGATTCAGCTGATTGATTAAATAGAAGCAGAGAAGCAGCATATCATAATATATACAATCAAAATACAAGAACAAAAGAAAGCAGCCGCCTCTGAAAAATATCATTCTTCATCTGCAGAAATTCAAGATCAATTTCTAGTTTGTTAATGTTAAATCCAAACCACTAGAATTATTTATCTTGTTCTTGTATATCAATCTAGCGGATTAAAATCCCTAGAACTTAATCTCAAATCGCGTTTAGCATTTGATTCTAATTATTGCAAAAATAGAAAAAGTTCATGTCGAATTTATTCTAGATTTGTGATAATTGATTTGAGATTAATACCTTGTAATCGATACAGTTGTTGTAACACCTTTCAAGTTTAATAATATTTTTATTTAACTTGAATTTTGTTTCACATTTTTTATTCCGCATTTTATTCGATTATTTGGTAACGTTTGTATTCAACCCCCCTTCTACAAACACATTGGGACCCAACATATATATATATATCCATATCCATATATACAAAATCTACTCGGGATCCTCGACTCCCAGTTTTAGAAAATATTTTCACCTTTGGGTCCCTATACTAAGAGTATATGCAAGTTACCGCTATCCTCTAGCATAGGTATTATCAACTGAATCAACAGATATATATGGAAAGAATGTGAAACAGGCATGCATATATATATACCATAACAGCATGCTTCAATATATTGCATCATTTGCTAATTAACCAACATGCATCTATCGCAAGATAATGCAAATACATATATTCATCACAACAACAGTTATAACGGGTAGAAAACTTGCCTGAGCGACTTGGGGTGATAAAAGGCTCGGGACGAGTCTGGTAACCTATAAACAACAAGTAAGTTGGAATTAAACCAAAATCACTTGTAAATCTATACTTTAACTAACTTAGACTCTAACGCTTGTTTTGTGCTCACTGATTCGCTTAAGTCACTCGGGTACCCTCGGCTCCACCATTTTTAATAATTTAACCTTTACGAGTTTTAAAGCAATTCCTTCGCGAGTGTCTTACCAACTGCCTAACACACTTACCATAAATGTTTCATACATTAATTAACCCTTATTGGTCTTTAACCTATGTTTCAAAGTAAGGCGCGGGGAAAAGTTTCATTCGCGAAACGCCGTTACTTGAAATGGTCGTTTCTCCTAAACCGTGCATCGGAATCGAACGAACTACATATCAAAACGAAGCTCGTAACATGAGCTATCTAAACATGGCAGTGGTCATAATCTAGCAGGGGGTTCTCGGGTCCTAATGCTATGCACAAAAACAGTCCAAAGAAAATCGGACGTTACGACGGCTATGTTTACGCGATTTCCAATATTTTAAACCATTCAAACCCATTCCAAATCAACCTCAAATCCAACATACAACCAACATCCATCCTCATCACATCATAACAACCCCAACCAATTCAATTTAATCATTCATACTTATGCCTAAGCTTAACTTTAATCATACTTAAGTTCTTTTAATCAAAACCACAACATTTACCATTCCATTTCACTACCATTTCAAATCCCAAACTCTAATCACAACAACAAGCTACAATATCATCCTACTAATCAAAACCATCTTATAATATATAGGAATCTAGGGTTTGGAGATGGTATACCTTCCTTGAAGTGGTGGGAGGAGCTAGGAAGCCTTAAGAAGCTTTGAGAAGTCTTAAGAATGCTTGGATCTTCAAGAAAACAAGAAAAACTTCAAGTTAAAAACTTGAAAACACTATTCATAGTCTTCTTCTTTTATTAAATGAAGAAGATTGAGAAGGAATTAATGGCTTAAACTCATGATATAGCCCTAACTAAGCATGAAGATGATTAGGGAATTAACTCACCAATTTAGGAGGCTTGGATCTTGAGTTTTTGAATTCTTGCCCATTTGCAATAGTAAAAAGCTGAGAGCATGATGAACCATGCCTTGGTTTCTTTTTGATTTTGATGAAAATGATTTTGCTTGGCTTGGTTGGCTTGTTTTTGTGTTTGATTTAGTTAATTACCTTGTTGCCCTTGAATTTGTGTGGTTAAAAAGCCACCACACCTCCTTCCTTCCCATGTCATGCTTGTGTCACCTTGCACATGTCATAATGCTCCCACTTGTCCACACCTTGTGGTTTGATGATGTCACAATCCCTGGCTTCTTGTACAAGCTTGTCTCTTGGTCACTTATTTGTTTTACGGTTCGCTTATCTTTCGTTCTCGTTTATCGTTTGAGGGATCATACCCGGGATCTTATTACTTAGGTTCCCTTAACCTTTCTCAATATATTGTATTCCTTCTATGATCCTCTCTTATAATCCTTTAATTTAAATCCTTTTTATCCTGTTACCTTATACTCAATTCTCTCCGTATCTTGTGGATTTCCGGGAAAAATCAAAGTGTTCGGAATTGGATTCTGACGATCTTTACATACACTTATATACCACATAGAGTACTAATAATATCCCATAAGATCAATAACAGAACCCCTACATAGCGTGGCATGAAAGTTTTCTCGTTCAGCAAAAACACTATTCATAAGGGTTTCAAAATTTCTCCAAAATTGGGGTTATTACAGTCTCCCCTCCTTAAAAGGATTCCGTCCCGAAATCAGATAGAAAACAAATGGGGATACTTGCTTAGCATTACACTTTCTAACTCTCGAGTCAATTTTCCCACATTGTGGTTCTACCACCAAACTCTGCCTAGTTTGATAATCCTTCTCCTAAGCACTTGTTCCTTTTCACTCTATAACCCTTCCTGGTTGCTCCATATAGGTTACGTCGGGTTGCATATCTATGCGCTCATATGCCTCTATTTATCTGGCATCTGAATTACACTTCCTTAACATTGATACGTGAAACACGTTACGACCTGCTACATGTTCGGGGTTAGGGCTAGCTCATATGCTAACTTCCCAAACGTCTTAATATATCCAAGGGTCCAACAAATTGTAGACTTAGCTTTCCTTTCTTTCTGAACCTCATCAATCCTTTCCAAGGGATACCTATATCATTATTAGGTCCCCTATTTCATACTCTTTATCCTTTCGTGTCAAATCAACATACTTATCATGTCCATCTTGGGCTACTACCAGCCGTCCTCTGATTAGATCTATCATATCCTTGGTCCTTTGGACTACTGCGGGTCCGAGCATCTTGCGCTCTACAACTTCATCCTAACATAAGGGAGATCGACATTGTCTTCCCTCAAGGATCTCATAAGGCGACATCTCGATAATGACATATGATCTATTGTCGTAAGATAACTCAATCCGAATTAAGTGATCATTCCAAATTCTTTCAAGTCTATTGCACAGACTCTCATTATTGCTTTTAGCATTAGAGCTTCTGCTTCTCAATACCCATTCTTTTCCAGTTCGTAATCGCTACTACCTTCCGTTCCTAATATTATACTGGTTATACTTTTGCTCGTGAGCGTTCTATAACCTTTTAATAACCATGTCAACCTTAGTATCACGAATGTGTTCCCATTCCGCATACTACCACCACTTTATTACTCCTTTTTCAGTTGTTTTTATTTTCCAAAATTTGATCAATCAAATAGAAGTAAAGGAATTTGTTGAGAGATCACTATGATCATGAACACTTGTTATATCGCATAGTTAGTACAGAAGGTGGCCAGCCTTTAGTACTTGACAAGCAATTAAACAATAACTGGTATCCTACTCGGCTTCTATCACACAGATAGATAGTCATTCGGCAATACCTCCCCTTTTGGAAGGGTTGTTCTTCTCAGCTTACATGAAATGAAAAGAAGAGAAAAGAACGAACTGAAGAGAATTGTATATATGAAAAAAATATACTGTCACAAAATATCTGGCTTGGAACCTACCTCTGAACTATAGAGGTTTGTCATAGGAGAACAAAACATATACGTATTTATATCAGCATCAAGCATTATAGCCTCGTATTTCCCATGCCTAAATATTTTCGCTATCCCGTCCATCATTCTATGGACCCACACTCTTCCTCGAGCTTATACATAATCACCTTTGAAACTCCCTCGACATCGAAAATCGAATCTGGGATCTCATTCTATACATCATCGTTACTAGAATTCTATGCTTGCACCGCAACCTTCCTCGTATAATAATACGACTCTCTATTGATAAGAAAGAATAATTATTCACTAGGTAGATACTCTACTTAATTAGTCTATCAATGATAACTTATACACTACCACGACCCGATTAGTGGTACTCAATCTCAACACCCATTCCAATACAACTCTCACGGTTGTAATCAGCTCAATACTCGCAGAATCATTGCTGCCTTACTATGGTCCACCACTGACCTACTGTCGTCATTCATTTTTCCATAAAATCTTAATATCTAACCATACGGAGTCTATACATGTCGTATCAAATTCTCCTAAGGAGTTAACATAACCACCAATCACAATTCATGAAGAACACTCCAAACTCTGACGTACTTTCATGACATGAAGTAGATAAAATTGCAGAAGAGTTTCAATCAAAGCAACGATAGCAGGTTAATACCATTTTTAATCATATGCCTTAAATAGAAGACTTAACTCAAAGGTTCGTCTAGTCCTTTTGGAAACATGGTCCTGGCTTATCCCAAGATAGGACCTCCTAAGATAGATAGCCCGTTCATGGCGATTACACGAATTAAACTTTTACCAACTACTATTACGGTTGGATATTGCACAGTCATCAGAAGGAATGTCAATCTTCCAAACCATAATTCAACCTTCAAATTTTTAACCATCATCACTGTATTCTTTTGGCACACGCGCCTATAATTATCCTCTTACCTTTAAAGTGTCGGCCACCTCTTTGGCCTTTCCTGATAGTAAAATTTCCTTACAGTCAATGTCATTTTAACCACCTCCAAATAAATTTTCTACCTCATTTCAATCACAGCTTATGTGAAGATGTTTTCCTTAAAATCTGATAAGTAAAAAAAAATATCACCATTTTTCCATAAGTTATTACCTCAATCTTTAGAGGTTAATCACTGTCACGACTGACTCTCAATCATACTTAGAACATCTTTTATCTTAGGTCCTAATTGCCCTGAACAATTTCGACCTTTACTGGTTCGATCCATACTTTCTCGTGGTTTAACACGTGCCCCACTTGGCATCATTATAATTATGTCATATTTCCTTTATCAACATTTTTATTCTTGAGAATTTCGAATATTTCCTTTTTCCTTGTAAAACCTCTAAGGTTATCGTTCAATCGTTCCTCCTGTATTCCCTATATACAGGGCATATCAAAATACCATTTACTAATACTAGAACCATTGTCTATATACTTCTGAAAAATTTCTCCACTGATCCTTAAAGGTTATTATTACCTTAATCCTTTCCAATTCATACTGTCAAAACTCATACTATCCCTATTAAGGGTGAAATGCCAACCTTTATGCATTCCCCTAGGATTCGTTTTAAGTTACCGATGTTCTATCCTTAATTCCACCTTTAAAAAGGTACAAGCATCCTTCCATGGATAAATAAAGTCATATATCCATGATAGGGGTATCTTATTCAATCATTCCCACCTCGATAGTCTATACCTAACTTCATAATAGCATCCTTATTCAAATTGAGGTCAATCCATATGGCCTCCAAAAGATAACAATGGTCATCCGCTTGTTTTGCCTAATTTGGTAACGATAACAAGGATGTTCTGGAAGATATTGGTCGTGTTCAACGTGAACTTCTTCTTAATAATTCCTTATTTACTTTTGTTGTTTCTCAACAGTCACCTCAATGTTGGGATATCTCTCATACCTGGCGTCTCCCTTTCTGGGTATCAAGCCACCGGTCTTACACTTCACATTCTTGAAGGTCACTTCCTTCATCCAATTTTCCTAATTTCTTACTTCCTTGTCTCCTCAGTCTATCCGCGTCTCATATTTAACCTTCGAACTATCTCAAGTTTTCCTCAAATCCTCCCAACTTACAGGGGATAAAATATATGTATCTCTTATGCCTTCACCCAGCAATTTTAACTCATGGTGAATCACCCTCATCCTGACGATTACATACTTTTTCTATTTCTATTGCTACGAGTCTTTAGGGTTTCCTCATACCCAATTCCTTTATCATTCCTCAAACTCTATTGCCTTTATATTCCTTTCCACTTCAGTTTCTTTTTATTTTCCTTTCTCTTATTGTTATTTCATGGACCAACACAACATAAACATTGATTTCAAACATCCCGTCATTCTGGATTTGTGTCCTCATAACGAATCTTGACAACTTTTACAACTTAGATTCATAATTTATCATACTCGTCTGCCTTTGTTCTAGCTCCAAAGCTTTTACACTATCTCCTTATCTTTGGGAATTACTTTCCCGAAAACAATTGACTAAACTTAAATCAGTTTATTCTAACCTCTGGCTCCGTGCCTTTCTTGGTCTTTCACCAGCGGGTGGTCTCTCTCTTAGGAGGGTAAGTGACAAAACAGTCCTTTTGAGATTCGTCAATCATTTAGAATCTCAAATGATTCCTATATTTCCTTTAGCCAGGCTCTTGCCTCGATTGGGCCAGCTTGTTCCTTGGAACTCTGAGAGCTTAGCGACTTAGAGGTCCTGAAAGAATTTCATACCACATTGTTTCCTCAAGGTGGTGGTTGGGGATAATAGTCTAAGTTCTGTCTAGACAGGTCCATGAATTGCCGTATAGGAGTACCGTCTCGGGTCTCCTTTCCTTACTCGACTTTCTGTTTCCTTAGTATGAAATGTTTCATCCTACTCCCCATAATTGGGGTCATCTTTTAATTTAAAATCCTCATTTTCCACTCCATTATGTCATGGGTTCCTTCTATCTTGATGGCGACCTCCCTGACTATCACGTTCAGGGTTTGCTCTAAATCTTATTCCTCAAACTATGGCTCTCATCTAAGTTCTCATCCTTACGCTCTTGAACTTTCGGAACCCAAATTCTATAGGAATACCTCATTATTCCCTTATCATCTCTCTCGGTATTAATCTCATATCTATTTGTTGGCTCTCTGCCTTCATTCATCACTTTTTCTGGCACAATATGTTCCTTTCCAATAATTCAGGCTGTATTGCAATCTCAAACAACTTTTCGGTACCGGCTCCGGTTACCTTCATATCTATTTCCATTTTTTTTTTTCAAAATCTCTTATCAACTCTCCCAAAGACATTATCATCTTGAGTCTCTCCTTTTTACTAATGGCATCAGCCACCATATTGGCTTTCCCCGAATGATAAAGAATCTCCCAATCATTATTCTTGATTAGCTCTAACTGCCTCCTCTGGCATATGTTGAGCTCTTTCTACGTGAAAATGTACTAGAGCACTTATGGCTTAGGTAATTCTCGCACTTCTCTCCATACAAGTAGTGCCTCCAATCTTTAGGGTAAACTATTGCCACGAGCCTAAGCTCATGAGCGGGGATATCGAATTTCATATTACCTTAATTGTCTTGACATGTACGCGATTACCTTACCGTGCTGCATATGCATGCACCCTAAGCCCTTGTGCGAAGCGTCACTACACTTCACAAAATCTCCTTTTCCATCCGGCAATGCCAGCATAAGGGCCATCACCAACCTCTGCTTCAGTTCTTGAAAGCTGTTCTCGCATTTCTCTGTCCATTCGAACTTCTCAGTCTTACGAGTAAGCCGCGTTAAAGGGGCTACTATCTTTACAACTTGAACGAACCTCCGGTAGTGACCGGCCAATCCTACCTCTGGTAGTCGACCAAACCATGGTCATCAATTCATCAGTGGTCCTTTATCCAATCCTGTCAGGATCCTCCATGGGATCCTCCTCAACAACTATCCCTTCTAGGATAACATCCTCAACCGCTAAATCCTCAATATCAACATCATCCGGTCCTGCATTAGGACACTCTATCGGATCCACAATCCGATCTCCAATTAGTAATAAAATATCATCGCGATGTTGCTCCTCAACCTCAGGGTTCGGAGTCCCGCTACCATATACGATAACGAACTACGCTCCTATCACGATATTTATAAAGGTTCCCATAAGGGTTTTAACTGTCAGTACTACGTTAGGTAGCCCGACTATGAACTTGGCAAGAGTTCTTATTATCTTTGTGAACTTATTATCTTAACATCACATCATCTCTGAGGTTTATAACGCTTAGCTCTGATACCATTTCTGTAACACCCCCAGATCCGGGGTCGGGGATCCGGGTCGTCACGGTCTTTCTTTCCACAATATCACTTCACTTAATTAATAATAAATAACCTTATGATGTGACCCCACACTAACACACACCACAACCCGTTATAGTCTCAGAGATGAAATTTAAATAAGTACAAGTCTTTGAATCCACAATTTAAAAGTTATTACAACCCAAAATGATTACTTGATAAATTTACAGTTAATTGCCATTATCTGCCACAAGTTATAATTATACATAATTGATTCTCAAAAGTAGATGGTCTGATCTACAATAGATCTACCTCTGCAGCTATAGCAGCTACAACATCAACGGGAAGACGCGGGACGCTTCCCACGCGCTTGCGCTGGGTCTGCTGGAGTCTGGCCATCTTTCCTAACTGTTGTTGTGTGATAAAGAAATAAAGCAAGGGTGAGCAGCAAGCCCACCAAAATAATATGTATAATGATTTACAATATATGAGCCTACTCATAATACTCATGAAAGTCTTGGTCAAAAGAAATGAACCAAGTTTGATATCTTAATGCGATGAAGTCGCAAAATATTCAGTATATATACATATATACTTTTCAAAATATTGGAAGTCCTCTTCCATGCATAATATACACAAAGTCCCAGTGTATAACTGTATAAAAAAAATATCGTTGCAAGGTGATCTCATATATCTAACCTTGTCTCAACGTTTTTCTGAAAATCTTTGTCATTCATAAGACAATTATTAATTAGATATAAGTTTAAAAGATGAGGTTACCAAATACGCCAATATACTTATATCTTTCCCAATACTACTTGAACTACCACCGTTCAAGTTATAATCAGTTTCAAAAGTTCATCACATAGATGAGACTACAAGACAAGATTTGAATAGATTCAATCTTTAAAATATTATTGAATGAAATAAAGTTACGAGATACTTTATTTAGTCCCGATATATATATATCCACATATATATATCTCTTAAGCATTTCCTGGAACCTCTGTTATGTAAAGTATGAACAGAGTTTGAAACATCCAATGAATTTTGGAAAGGAAAAGAATTTTGGCATAAACCAGATATCTTGTTGATCAGGCAAAGATACCAATAAGTAACATTTTCTACTAGTAGATGGATGAATCCCCCACCGGTCATCACCCTGGCCACATAAGGACCTTGTGCTGGACCGCCACCCGGCCTCTTACGCGTTGATGGACTGCCACCCAGCCACTTACACTTTGATAGACCGTACCCCGGCCTGTCGCTTATGCCGACTCAATTAGATGGGCTTACTTCCCGAACATTGGGCAAGTAATCAATTCATTTATCAAAACAGCAACCTTGTTGCGAATATAAAATACACCATAGAGCCGGATCCCTCAGGTTTTGAGCGAGTATTTAAATCCCCTTAAAAGGAAGATCTTAAATATAAAAATGAGTTTTGGGATCCGCTCTAACTTTTAAAAATTATTTTGAAGACTCGAAAACACTTTAAAGAGTGTTTGGAGTAAAACTGATTTAATGAAATAAATCAGTCCCGATATATTAGAAAATATCTGAATATTATTATTTAAATAATATTCCCACCAAGAATTATCTTTATAAAAATAATTGAAGTAGAAGTATTAAAACTTATACTTGAAATGAGTATTAAATAACCAAAGATACACTTATATGAAAGTATTATCTTTATTTGAATAATCGAAAATAAGTTTGATTATTGACACCTTATTCTTTAATAAAATAAAGAATATATTATTTAGTAAATAAGCGGAGTCATAATACCTCGAATGAATATTATAAATAATATTCATAAAATAAAGGAGTCATACATCCTCGATTGAATATCCAAGTAATATTCAATAATAATATAAAGGAGTCATAAGCCCTCGAATAATATTCGAAATAATATTCAATAATAAAATAAAGTTAAAGTTATCGAATAAACCTTATTCGATTAATAGTTTGGAAAACTATAACCATATATATATAAATATATATATATATATATATATATATATATATCCATATCCATATATATAAAATCTACTCGGGATCCTCGACTCCCGGTTTTAGAAAATATTTTCACCTTTGGGTCCCTATACTAAGAGTATATGCAAGTTACCGCTATCCTCTAGCATAGGTATTATCAACTGAATCAACAGATATATATGGAAAGAATGCGAAACAGGCATGCATATATATATACCATAGCAGCATGCTTCAATATATTGCATCATTTGCTAATTAACCAACATGCATCTATCGCAAGATAATGCAAATACATATATTCATCACAACAACAGTTATAACGGGTAGAAAACTTGCCTGAGCGACTTGGGGTGATAAAAGGCTCGAGACGAGTCTGGTAACCTATAAACAACAAGTAAGTTGGAATTAAACCAAAATCACTTGTAAATCTATACTTTAACTAACTTAGACTCTAACGCTTGTTTTGCGCTCACTGATTCGCTTAAGTCACTCGGGTACCCTCGGCTCCACCATTTTTAATAATTTAACCTTTACGAGTTTTAAAGCGATTCCTTCGCGAGTGTCTTACCAACTGCCTAACACACTTACCATAAATGTTTCATACATTAATTAACCCTTATTGGTCTTTAACCTATGTTTCAAAGTAAGGCGAGGGGAAAAGTTTCGTTCGCGAAACGCCGTTACTTGAAATGGTCGTTTCTCCTAAACCGTGCATCGGAATCGAACGAACTACATATCAAAACGAAGCTCGTAACATGAGCTATCTAAACATGGCAGTGGTCATAATCTAGCAGGGGGTTCTCGGGTCCTAATGCTATGCACAAAAACAGTCCAAAGAAAATCGGACGTTACGACGGCTATGTTTACGCGATTTCCAATATTTTAAACCATTCAAACCCATTCCAAATCAACCTCAAATCCAACATACAACCAACATCCATCCTCATCACATCATAACAACCCCAACCAATTCAATTTAATCATTCATACTTATGCCTAAGCTTAACTTTAATCATACTTAAGTTCTTTTAATCAAAACCACAACATTTACCATTCCATTTCACTACCATTTCAAATCCCAAACTCTAATCACAACAACAAGCTACAATATCATCCTACTAATCAAAATCATCTTATAATATATAGGAATCTAGGGTTTGGAGATGGTATACCTTCCTTGAAGTGGTGGGAGGAGCTAGGAAGCCTTAAGAAGCTTTGAGAAGTCTTAAGAATGCTTGGATCTTCAAGAAAACAAGAAAAACTTCAAGTTAAAAACTTGAAAACACTATTCATAGTCTTCTTCTTTTATTAAATGAAGAAGATTGAGAAGGAATTAATGGCTTAAACTCATGATATAGCCCTAACTAAGCATGAAGATGATTAGGGAATTAACTCACCAATTTAGGAGGCTTGGATCTTGAGTTTTTGAATTCTTGCCCATTTGCAATAGTAAAAAGCTGAGAGCATGATGAACCATGCCTTGGTTTCTTTTTGATTTTGATGAAAATGATTTTGCTTGGCTTGGTTGGCTTGTTTTTGTGTTTGATTTAGTTAATTACCTTGTTGCCCTTGAATTTGTGTGGTTAAAAAGCCACCACACCTCCTTCCTTCCCATGTCATGCTTGTGTCACCTTGCACATGTCATAATGCTCCCACTTGTCCACACCTTGTGGTTTGATGATGTCACAATCCCTGGCTTCTTGTACAAGCTTGTCTCTTGGTCACTTATTTGTTTTACGGTTCGCTTATCTTTCGTTCTCGTTTATCGTTTGAGGGATCATACCCGGGATCTTATTACTTAGGTTCCCTTAACCTTTCTCAATATATTGTATTCCTTCTATGATCCTCTCTTATAATCCTTTAATTTAAATCCTTTTTATCCTGTTACCTTATACTCAATTCTCTCCGTATCTTGTGGATTTCCGGGAAAAATCAAAGTGTTCGGAATTGGATTCTGACGATCTTTACATACACTTATATACCACATAGAGTACTAATAATATCCCATAAGATCAATAACAGAACCCCTACATAGCGTGGCATGAAAGTTTTCTCGTTCAGCAAAAACACTATTCATAAGGGTTTCAAAATTTCTCCGAAATTGGGGTTATTACAAAATTTGAGGCAGAAGATATATGATTTTGAGATTGAATGTTGACAACTTTCTTTGAAAGAAAAAGAAAGTCTCAAAAAGTATATCATGTTCCATAATATCATACTTTTGAAACACAGATATGTTTAGATATTTGATAGACAGAAACACTCAGAAATCATAATCCTCATAAGATCAGAATTAAACCTTTTATATTTATGATATCAGTTGCTTCCTGTAATGTTGTGCTCAAACTGTACTGTAGTCAACATATAAAACTGAAACAGAGATTAGTGATACACATGCACTATTGAATATTTTCTATAATTAAACATGCAGTACTAATTTGAATATGAACAGTCATAATAAGTTAAGCACAAACAAAACAATAAACATTCACTCAACTAAGAAATCAAAGAAGGAAAAAAGATATTTCATTAACATTAAGAAAATGAGTACAAGATTTTTAGAATTTAAAAAAAAAAATCCTAACTTAATCTAAGCTACTCAGTCTTCTTCTTCTTTGCAGCCTTCTGAGCCCTCATCGCCCAGCGATGATAAAAATTAGACATAGAGTCTGCAAGAGAAATGATATTCTCTTGTAGCTCAAGAGCTGCTTGACGAAAGCGTTCAGCCAACTCAGCACATCGTTCTTCCTCAAGAAGAACTTCGCTGGTGAAGAAATGCAGTTATAACTGATCATCCCAAGAGAGATGATCATAGACTGAGTATGGAACAGCAGTTGGATGATAAATTTCACCATCGATATGGACCAGTAGTCCGTATGGATCGAAGTATATCTTCTCATCACTAGGATTAAAGATTGGTAGGTAGTATCCACCGTTGCGTTTGTAGAATTGGGGTTAAGCCATTTGTTTTGATAAATGTTTGGAGTTTTGGTCAAAATATTTGAGAAGATGAAGAGTTGTGTATGAGAAAGCAGTGATTAGTTTTGGAAGTGGAGGGTATGTATTTATAGCAGAGGAGATAGAAACTGAAAAGTCTCTTTGAGTAACCATGTAATAATTAAACACAACATGCATACACTCTTACGCGTATCTAGATAAACAAAAAGTAATCTCTTACTTCAGATTCTTATTCCCAATGTAAGTAATCAAGAGGTTGATAGTTACTTACAATAATATCTAACCCATGCAAGTAATTAAAAGATTTTCCACTGACTCACTTTTGATTAAAAGTATTGAATAACCATTTATTTTGAATAAATTTAAAATAATAATTAAAATATAATAGCCAATCAAAGTTTGACCATTATAAGTATTTAATCAAGACGATCAGGATTTATCAGTCAACACTAGTTTGACTAATATTAGAATTTAACATGTGACACCCCCAAATCCGGGGTCAGAATTGGGTGTCACTACATAACTTTTAAATAATATAACCTTGTATATTAAAATAAATATACAAACAACCCCTCATTATTCAGGATCGCTTACAGGTTATGGTATGAAACAAGAATCTAACCTTCTAAAATTACAATGTCTAAATACAATTTCATTACCTCATTACTAATTTCCTTGTATTGATCACTCTGACACCAAATTTCTTCAGCCAAAATCTCTCCACTTTTGCTGTCTATTAAAAGCTATTCATTTTTGTCCTCATTTGATACTGAAAGAAATAAGAGTTCACAAAGCAAGAGTGAGCCAAAAATGCCCAGCAAGTATCATAAATGGTTTCCAGGTATCAGATCAAAGAAACTCATGGAAACGATTGTTGAATGATTTCAAAACATCTTTATATATTTAAAATAGTTGAGCGAACAAAACATCGGCCCTCATTGGCCTTTAATCATAAATCACATTTTTCTGTAAAAAAACAGTGAATGTTTCAATGTTTCATCCTTTGGAATCAAATCTTTGTTTGATTTTGTAATTATGAACTTTTAGGAAGGAATGTCGTTAATGGAGATCAACAATAAATTAGACTGAACACTAGAAATCAACATATGCATTATAACCTGCTGATCAGTCAGGATATAGTGCGAATCAATACCCAACTGCATAGACCCAACCAACATATGGGGTACCCAGGCAACTATGGCCTAATAATCAATGGACCAGCCATCTCTGGCCCTTAGGGTCCAGCTCATCACTGGCCCTCATCGTAACCATCCAGTTCGTGGAGTATTTTGATGTCAAATCAATTTGATTTTAAAACATCCTGATTCAAGGTTCGCAAATAACTCGAACGAATGGGTACTTGCTCAAGAGATCAATCGATAATCAAGGAACAAGATCAAAAAGGCACTAGCATAAATAAAAGTAATTGCAGCAAAATATAAAAACATTTAACCATTCTGAACTTAGAATAGGAACGAAGAAATATTTGCAGTATTTTAGAAGAAAGTGTAGGAATACTTGCCTCAATTGGTAAACCTCTGATCCTTAACTATCTGTCATATCACTCAGTCCTGATGTATCTGTATTTCCATTGACAAGCTACTTGCCCTTTCTTATCAATCACCATTTCAGATTTATCTCTATTCTGAATCCACTCGTTTCATTACTACACGTAATCAGACTTTACTTTTACAATTTCTGTCAGGCCTTGAACGCCTCAAACTATGTATATCTATCACAAAAGATACCATTCAAATAACTGACAATATATAATTGTCTGGCATACATGTATATTTTTATCATCTACCCGCCCGATAATAATAGATAAGGATCATCTGTAATCAGGTAATATTTAAAAGACACGTTGATTTTATTATCCACATAACACGTACACATAAGGCATGTAATCATATTATTCATATAACACATAATCACATAACTCATGTAGCATATGAGTTGAATCGCCAAAAGATAGGTCTCGATACGTTTAGAATTGAAATCGGGTTAAAAAAAGTATTTTATCAGTCAATAATTCATAAAACAAACACCCTTTTGATATCAAATATTTTAGATCTCGAAAATATTTTTAATAGGAGCAAAATATTTTTCTGAGTCTAGAGGCATTCGTTTCGTATTAAACGGACGAACGGTTGATTTATTATGAATAAAATAAGAATAATTCAATTAATAATAATAATAATTGAATTTTAAATACCTTTGTATAATTTTAAAGGCTCAAAATGATTTTTAAATCATTATTTGGCTTAATTATAAATAATTACATTTTATTTAACTATTTATAGATAAAATTAATTAATTAAATGAATTAATTACTTAATTAAATCCATAAATATTTAATTAAAATAAATTATAAATAATTAAAAAATTTTGATTTTTGAAAATAATAAAGAAAATAATTTTCTGGAATTAATATAATTCAGTTAATTTGTTATGGATAAAAAACTAAGGTTATTATTTGCTGTATTTACTGCTAAGGTTCGGGAGCTCAAGGCCTTTAATGGCAGCTCTCGTGTTTCGTAGCTTAACTCTGCCTTTACAAGATGCCTACGTATCTCTGTGAATTAGAGAATCAAGCCAAAAAACGTAGTTCTGATTTGTGAGGTGAGACCCCTTATATAGATGTTGGTGGTCCTTGAATTGGACTTGGTATAGGAGACTTGGTAGCCAAGTCTCAGAATTAGAATGGACTTTGGAGTCCTAAATAGTAGGAAACTGATTCCTTATCCTTCTAGGTCCCTTTGAGGCTAATCTGTAAGGATTTATGTCCTTATCGGGACTCTTTTCAATAGCTGATTTTTTCCTTATTAATTAATTACGAAATTAATTAATATTCAGGATTTTTGGGCCTTCTTTGTTCCATCAGGCCTGATCTGGTCCATCAGGCCTGATTAATGTGTTAACATTTTTGGTCTGAATGTCATAGATCTTCTTATTGGGCCTAGCAGCCCAAATCATGTATAATTACTGTAATATTAAATTACATAATCAGGATTTATTTATCCCTATCATTTGCCCCCAAACTTTTGGGAAACCGTATAAGATTTCGCAAAAGTTAAGTTCGTTCATTCCCTTTCAGGGTATCGTTTTGCGTAAAATGTGGAGCGACCTACACGCTTACAATGATTTTCCTTGTACGTGGCTACCGGGTCGTTTAAAAACTTCCCCTTCTATTTTCTTACCTTCTCCCTATTTTTAGGAATTTTTTGGTATTTTTCAGGAATTTTCCCTTTTTCCGAGATTTTTTCACATTTTTTGCAATTTTTTACAAATATTTCTCAAATTTTCAGCCCTTTTTCGACCAGGATCCTAGTCGAAATTTCGACCTGGATCCTAGTCGAATTTTGGGCCAGCTTTCCAATCCTGGTCGAAGGACTTCGACTAGGATCCACGACCTGGATTTCGACCAGGATCCTAGTCGAACCTTCGACCTGGATTTTGGTCGAAAACTAGTGTCTTTCTTTGCTTCCTCGTCGTTTGGTTTCGACTAGGATCCACGACCTGGGTTTCGACCAGGATCCTAGTCGAACCTTCGACCTAGATCTTAGTCGAGACTTCTGTGCTCATTTACTTCCTGGTCGTTAGATTTCGACTAGGATTCTCGACCTGGGTTGTTAGATATATTTGATAATATCATGGCTAATATGATTTATGTTTAGTTTTCAGATCTTACTTAAACAGGATAAATCAGTACTTACTGGAAGTCAGGACTTAAGGATATCAGTATTTATATTATCAGGAGGTAATCATCAGAAGATGGATATCAGAACTTAAGTACTGAAGGACGTTCAGATAAGGAAATCAGATGTTTAAAGGATAGAAGATCGAGACAAACATAAGAAGAGATATGCATGAAGAAGGAATTCTATGAAGAATAAAATACTTGGAAGAAAAGATATCTGATTGATATATTTTAGGAAGCAGAATTATATTCCATATCAATTAGCGATTATCTTGTAACTGTGTAGTATATAAACACAGACATAGGGTTTACACTATAAGTGTTATCATATTCGAGAAGTTTATTCATTGTAACCCTAGCAGCTCTCGTGATATTTGTTCATCACTGAGAGGTAACAGTTCCATATTGTAACAGAGTTTATTGTTTCAATAAAGTTTGTTTTCTGTTACTTGAGTTATTAAAGTTCGATTTGATTGTACTATACACTGTATTCACCCCCTCTACAGTGTGTGTAACCTAACAAGTGGTATCAGAGCCTGTTTGTTAATACACAAATAGTTTAAGATCCAAACATAATCATGTCTGATACAGAAACTCCAACTAAGCCCACCAAAACTGAAGAACCTCCAAAGACACAAATTCAAAGTCGGTATGAGACCATCAGAGTTCCCATATTGAGACCATCTGAATATGCCATATGGAAGGTGAGGATGACCATGTTTCTGGAAGCTACAGATCCAGAATATCTTGATAGAATCAAGGAAGGACCTCACAAACCAACCAAGCTCGCTGTTGCAGTTGCAGGTGAAGCAGCAAAGACTGTACCAAAGGGGAAGAGTGATTACACTGCTGAAGATATCGCATCAATTGCTAAGGATGCTAAGGTACGACACTTACTGCATAGTGCCATTGATAATGTAATGTCAAACAGGGTAATAAACTGTAAGACTGCAAAGGAGATATGGGATGCTCTGGAAATAAGGTGTCAGGGAACTGATACAATTAAGAAGAACAGGAAGACAATACTCACTCAAGAGTATGAACACTTTGACTCAAAGGCTAATGAGTCATTGACTGATTTGTATGATAGATTTGTCAAACTCTTGAATGATCTGTCACTGGTTGATAAGGAGTATGATCTTGAAGATTCAAACCTTAAATTCCCGTTAGCTCTTCTTGAATGCTGGGATTTGAAGGCGACAATAATAAGAGACAACTACAATCTTGATGAAACAACTCTTGATGAAATTTATGGAATGCTCAAGACTTATGAACTTGAGATGGAACAAAGAAGCAAGAGAAAAGGTGGAAAGTCAAGGACAGTTGCTCTTAAGGCTGAAGAAGAATCCCCCAAGGCAGCTACCTCAAGGAAAGACAAGGGTAAAGCTCTCTTCATAAAGTCTGATACTGAGTCATCAAATTCTGAAAGTGATGATGACTCAGAATCTGAAAGCTTGCCTGAGACGGATGCTGATGAGAAGATTATGAAGCTGTGTGCTCTTATGGTGAAAGGGATCACAAAGATTGCATACAGGAAGTTCAGGAAGGGAAAGAAGTTTTCCAGGAAAGGCACAAGCTCTGATAAGAAGAATTTCAGAAAATCTGATAGCAGAGGAGGAAAGTCTGAGAGAGGAGATTATACAAATGTTAAATGCTACAACTGTGGTGAGAAAGGCCACATATCTCCTGATTGCAAGAAAGTGAAGAGTGACAAAGGCAAGGCTCTTGTCACAAAGAAGAAAATCTGGACAGACACCTCAGATTCTGAAAGTGAGGAGAATTATGCATTGATGGCAAATGCTGATAAGGCAAGTGCTGAAAGCAGTCCTGAAGCTGCTGAATCAAAGGTACCTTAAACTACTTATGCCTTTCATACTGATGATATAAATGAGTTGAGAAGATATCTTAAAACCATGTTTGTTAGTTATAGAGATCAAACTTTAACATGTGAAAGAATAACTTCTGAAAATCTTGCTTTTAAAAAATTGAAATGATTTCTTAGAAAAGGAGTTAGTTATGTTCCATCAAACTCAGAAAGATAGAGATGATGCTTTTTATGTTAGGGATGAAGTGCTAAAAATGAATGAATCTCTAAAAACTGAGTTAGAAAAGGAAAGAGAGGTTATCAGGACTTGGACTAACTCTGGCAGAACAACTCAGAATTTGTTAAGTAGTGAAAACTGGAAAGAGGGCTTAGGTTATGGAGAGGATAAGAATGATAAAGGAACTGAAAGTATTAAGCCTGTAGTTGTTAAACAAAAGCCAAAGTTAAAACCTGTCAAGTTTGTAGCTGTAAAGTCTGATAATGAGAAATCAGAAGTTAAAAAGGAATTAACTTCTGACAAACTAAAACAGGAAAAGACATCTGAAGTAAACATAGGCTTAATGACAAAGAAGCAGCTTAAGCATAAGCTGAAAGATGTTAAGAATGCAAACAAGGTAAAATTACCTAGGAAAAATAGGAATGGAAAGGAAGGAGTGAATAAAAGCAATGATTATAAGCCTGTTCCTGAAGCTCTTAGGAAAACGTGTCATAACTGTGGAAGTTCTAACCATCTGGCTTCTTTTTGCAGGAAAAATAAGAACATAAACTCCTTACCTTCAAAGTCAGAAGTTAAGAGTCAGTCTGTAAGATAAAAGCCACAAAATCCTTATTTTCATCGTGGTAGTTTACGGCATTCCATTTATACTTGTAAGGAATATCATAGTTTGTACTATGATTATTATCAAATAAAACCTTCTTTAAAGAAAGTTTCCATTGTTCCTTCTAGTGTAAGATCTGATTCAAAGTCTGATAGTGTAAATTCTGATAAGAAAAATGTTAACATAAACTCTGATGTTAAATCCACTGCAAATGTTAACAAACTTAATAAGGCCAAAGGATCAAAGCAAGTCTGGGTCCTTAAAACTAATCATTAGTGGTCTTTGTGATTGCAGGGCAACAGGAAAAACATCCTAGTTCTGGACAGTGGATGTTCAGGACATATGACTGGAAATAAAACCCTGCTATCAGACTTTGTGGAGAAAGCTGGCCCAAGTGTTTCTTATGGAGATGGCAACATTGGAAAAACATTGGGATATGGCAATATCAATCTTGGGAATGTCATCATTAAAGAAGTAGCTCTGGTCTCAGGACTTAAACACAATCTGCTAAGTATAAGTCAAATCTGTGACAGAGGTTATCATGTTGATTTCTTTGAAGAACACTGTGAAGTTGTAAGTAAATCTAAAGGCAAAGTTGTTCTAAAAGGATACAGGCGTGGTAACATTTATGAAGCTAAGCTTTCAACAAATACTGATGGTTCTGCAATCTATCTGATAAGTAGAGCATCAATTGAAGAAAGCTGGAATTGGCACAAGAAACTCTCTCATTTAAATTTCAACAATATAAATGAGTTGGTCAAGAAAGATCTTGTGAGAGGACTGCCAAAGTCAGTATTTGCTCCTGATGGCCTTTGTGATTCTTGTCAGAAGGCCAAACAAAGGAAATCTTCATTCAAGAGCAAGACTGAATCATCAATTCTTGAGCCTTATCACCTACTACATGTTGATCTATTTGGTCCAGTAAATGTCATGTCTATTGCAAAGAAGAAATATGCTTTGGTCATAGTGGATGAGTTCACCAGATACACATGGGTGTATTTCTTGCACACAAAAAGTGAAACTGCATCTATCTTGATTGATCATGTCAGGCAACTGGATAAATTGGTCAAAGATTCAGTAAAGATAATAAGGAGTGATAATGGTACTGAGTTCAAGAATTTGATAATGGAAGAGTTCTGCAAAAACCATGGAATCAAGCAGGAATTTTCTGCTCCTGGAACTTCACAGCAAAATGGAGTTGTTGAAAGGAAGAATAGAACTCTCATTGAAGCTGCATGTACAATGCTTGATGAAGCAAAGCTTCCAACTATTTTTGGGCCGAAGCTGTGCAGACTGCTTGTTTTACTCAAAATGCAACACTCATTAACAAGAAAGGAAAGACACCATATGAGATGGTGAAGAAAAAGAAGCCAAATCTGAAGTGTTTTCATGTATTTGGATGCAAGTGTTTTGTTCTTAAGACTCATCCTGATCAGCTATCTAAATTTGATTTAAAAGCTGATGAAGGAATTTTTGTTGGATATCCACTTTCCACAAAAGCCTTCAGAGTCTATAACTTGAGAACAAGAGTGGTCATGGAATCTATCAATGTCTCTTTTGATGACAAGAAGATTACTGGACTTGAAGATTTTATTGATCATGATCAGCTGAGATTTGAAAATGAAGACTCAAATTCTGATACTGATAATCCTGACAATCTAAGTCCTGATACTGCAAACTCTGATTGATTAAACTCTGATGTTATTGAAACTGTGGTGACTACGCCAAAGGAAGATGCACCTATGCAGGGGGAGCATACTCAAGATCTTACCACATCTCAAGAAGCATCAGAACATACATCTGGCTCTTCAAGTTCTGATTCGTCAAGCTCTGATAAGCCAAGTTCTGATAGGTCTGAAAATCTAAATTCTGAAGAATCCAACTCAGAGAGCATAGCTTCAGGGGGAGGATCAGAAAATGAAAATGAAGACAGCATGGATCATGGGGGAGCATCCAGTTCTAGAGAAAACGTTCCATCTGCAAGGAAGTGGACTAAATCACATACACTTGATTTAATAATTGGAAATCCTGATGCAGGTGTCAGAACTAGAACAGGTACTTCAAATGAATGTCTTTACAATTCTTTTCTTTCTCAGACTGAGCCAAAGAAAGTGGAAGAAGCTCTTCAAGATGTTGATTGGGTGGAAGCAATGCAGGAAGAGTTAAATGAATTTGAAAGAAACAAAGTCTGGACCCTAGTACCAAGACCAAAGAACAGATCTGTTGTTGGTACAAAATGGGTATTCAGAAATAAAACTGATAGTGATGGCATAATTACAAGGAATAAAGCAAGGCTGGTTGCAAAAGGATATTCTCAACAGGAGGGAATTGATTATGATGAAACATTTGCACCAGTTGCTCGATTAGAAGCCATAAGGATATTTTTGGCTTATGCTGCTCACAAAAAGTTTACTGTCTTTCAAATGGATGTGAAAAGTGCTTTTCTCAATGGAGAATTGGAGGAAGAAGTATATAAATTCAAAATATCCAGATTATGTCTACAGGCTTGATAAAGCACTTTATAGACTTAAGCAAGCTCCAAGAGCATGGTATGAGACTTTAGCTCAGTTTCTTCTGGAAAGTGGATTTAACAGAGGAACTATAGACAAAACACTGTTCTACCTCAACCATGGAAAGGACTTACTTCTGGTCCAGATTTATGTTGATGATATCATTTTTGGTTCTACAAATGATAGACTTTGCAAGAAGTTTGCCAAACTGATGCAGTCAAGATATCAAATGAGTATGATGGGGGAACTTAGCTATTTTATGGGCCTTCAAGTCAAGCAGAATGAAGAAGGCACTTTTATTTGTCAAACTAAGTACACCAGAAACTTGTTGAAGAAATTTGGAATGCAAGATTGTTCAAGTGCATCCACTCCCATGGCCACTGCAACAAAACTGGACAAGGATACTGGTAAATTAGTAGATATTACTGATTACAGAGGTATGATTGGCTCTCTACTCTATCTAACTACTAGTAGACCTGATATCCTGTATGATACCTGTCTTTGTGCAAGATTTCAAGCAGATCCAAGAGAACCTCACTTAACAGCTGTGAAAAGAATATTCAAGTATCTTAAAGGAACAGCTGATCTGGGATTGTGGTATCCCAGAGAATCAGATTTTAAACTAATAGGTTACTCAGATGCAGATTTTGCAGGTTGCAAAATTGACAGGAAAAGCACAAGTGGAAGCTGCCAATTTCTTGGAGGCAGATTGGTTTCTTGGTTTAGCAAGAAACAAAAGTCAATTTCCATATCAACTGCAGAAGTAGAGTATATTGCTGCAGGAAGCTGTTGTGCACAGATTCTTTGGTTGAAGAATCAGTTACTGGATTATGGGTTAACATATTTCAAAATCCCTATTTTCTGTGATAATCAAAGTGCTATTGCTATGATAGGTAATCCAGTTCAACACTCAATGACAAAGCACATCAGCATTAGGTACCACTTCATAAGGGAACATGTGGATGAAGGTACAGTGGAATTGCACTTTGTTCCAACAGATCAACAACTAGCAGATATCTTCATAAAACCACTGTGTGAAGCTACTTTTACAAGATTGGTAAATGAACTTGGAATGGTTTCAGGTTCTTTCTCTAAATCTGCTTAGTTTTGTTCTGATGCATCAGACTTTATGATCAGTATTTACAGAAATTACTCTCCTTGTGTATTCTGTGCTTAAATGAAAATTGCTTAAGTACTGACTGTTATCTGATGTGACTCTCTAAACTCTGATAATGATATGTCTGTTTGTATAACTATTCCATCCTATGAGGATACATGTGCTAGATGCTGACCTAGTAATCTTCAATATACTAAAGATCCCATATTAGAAGTAATTATTTCTGTGGAAATCTATTAACACAAGCAAATTTTGATATTGAGCTTAGTTGAGTTTACTTTTTCTATCTTATTACTAAGTCACAAACTATAATAATGTTTCTCATCTGTTAAGTTCTGATGCTAGTAAATCTGTTGAATGTACTAAGTGCTGATAAACCTCACTTATCAAAAGAAAAAGAAAAGGAATCAAGGATTAAGATCATGTACTCCTTTGAGATCTAGAGTAAAAATGTGGAAAGGACGACCCAAGTGCATTGCTGGTATTAAGTAAATATGCATCAGAAAAGTAAAATATTTTCTTGGTGACTTTTCACACTCTATGATTACTGGAGAAATACTCTAATAATGGCATAAATTCTGATAAGCAGTCGTGACTCACTTACACTGAGAAGCCACTGTACAATGGAATTTAAAAAGATGCACAAAATTAGCACAAAACAAGTGAGGTGGACTCAAGTATGAACTCATTCAATAATAGGTTTCAGAATAATGACAGGTTTTTAGTAAAGTTTTATTTATGCCTTATTTCTAAGATGTACTGAAGTGAATCAGACTTTACTCTTTGTCTGATATTTAGCTTAATGCACACACTAAACACTCCATATAAATGATGAAAATTACTATGGTGATCTATGTTATTTTAGATGAACAGTTTATGTATCAAATTGCATATATTCTGAGGACAAGTTCTGATTGAACGATCTGATGATTAAGTTCTGAAGAATCTATATCAGAATTTGTGTGAGGAATTACAAAAATAGGCCTTCATTTTTCGAGTTAAGAAATTATATTCTGATAACTGTTAAGTTCTGATATAAGTCTAAGTTCTGATATTAAACTCTGATCCTTTACTTGACTTATTTGTGGATAAAATCTAAAAACAGTCTCATTTTAAATCAGAATATATTTGGGTAGAATATTAACAGTCAATATTATTAGGGATAGTGGTACACGTAATGCACAGTTTTTTTTTTACTTGTTACTTGTGCGCATTAAACCCTGACTTACACTTCCAATGACTGTTTTTCGTCTTCCCAAGTCTAGGGAGACGAGGTAGAATTAATTCTACCTGTCAGCATTAAATTTCTTTACGTCTCCTGGCATTCTCTTGCCTATATAAACGAACACTTCACATCAACCTATACATCAATTCTTTCCTCAAACACTTACTCTCTTTTCCCTCTTATACACAACATCATGGTTAACTACAATATGTTTTTAAACTATGAGACCTTCAACATGGAGTTAAGCTGTGAAGCCTGGCAGCAGGAATGGCACGTCACTGCCATTCCTGATGAGATATGGGACTCAGTTCCCCAGGAGGTACTCACCCACCTCCTGTTCTTCTATATGGACTACCATCGCCATCTGGAGCGATTGGAGGAGGAAAGGCTGGAAGCTCTCCGCCAGCAAGAGCAAATCATCAGACTCGCTATTCTGTTTATCGAGAGTAGGAAGAAGAAATAATTTATTTTCTTCTTCCTGTTTTTCTTCATCGTCAGCCTTGCCCTGCTTCTTGAGCTAGGACAAAGGCTGTTGATGTTAGGTTTAGAAGCTTAGGACAATCTTGTAAAGTTCTAATGTAATTTAAATTTCATGAATGTATTCTCTTGATATATTAATGGAATTTCTACTTTTTGCAAGTTTTTGTCTCTGAGATGTTTGTAATTTAAATGCACTGATAAATCCTGATATATCCATATTCTGATGACCATTTCAATTTTGATTTAAATTAAGTTGGATCTTACAATATCAGTACTTGTTTACTTGATTTATTTTGGTCATTCTCACTCGAATTTGTTTTTCAGAATATTGGTGTTGTAGTGAAAAATAATTGAATAAGTGGGAACAGTTTAAATTTTGAATTAAAACTGATTTACCTCGATTAATGGAATTACTGGGTAAGTGGAACGGTTTTTCCTTAAAAAAACTGCAAGTGGGTAAGTAATGATTACTGTTTTCCCATGCACATTAACTATTCATTATTACTGCATGTCTGACAGGTGTCCAACGGTTATATTTTTTTTTCAAAGTATAAGTAAGACAGAGAGAGGATTTTCTAATCTTTTATTCACTTTTACACTTTATCTCTCTATTTGCTTTTACTCTCTTTCATCTCCTGACATTGGTTTTTCATACAGACATTTTATCAAACACCTAACAGGCACTCTTAAATCCCAATTATTCTCATGGAACCTAAGGATTTGATCATTGATGGAGCTAAATTTGTTCCAAATAACTATGCTGCAATTCTTGATCATGCTGAAGCTCCATCTGAGTTGCATTTTGTGCAAGATCTTCTTCCACACAGTGAAATTGGGTATGCATTGACCCAGCTTTCAGTCTTTTCAAGCCAACAAGTTCTGATGTTTTGGCGGACTGGGCACTTTGATAATGGTGGTACACATGGTACTCCCAGTATTATTTTCGAAGTGGATGATTCTACACATGTGGTAACTCCTTGTACAATTCGCAAAGCCCTACATTTACCAGAAGGATGTACTTTTTCAACCCCGGAGGAATCAGCTCTTCAAGAGTTAATGGCCAGTTTGGGGTATGAACAGAGCTTGGCTAAGCTTGGACAGTTGAAACGGGCTCATATCAGAAAGGAGTGGAGCTTCTTCTTCGACTGCATCACTAAAGCTTTTGGGAATAAGTGTTCCAACTTTGATGCCATCCCTATAATGAGTCAGCACATCGGGTATGCTATCATTAACCAAACTCATTTCGATTTTGCAACTGCTGTGATAGGTTTTATTAGGGATAGGATGACAGAGGATAGGAATGTAGTTTACTTTGCTAGATTATGTCAGCTTATATATAGTTTTTGTTGTGCTGATGAACCCCAACCTGCCAGTACCTTAACTCCACCTTTCAAAATTGCAAAACGAGCCTTTAATGACCTGGTGAATGCTGGTGTTAAGAAAAAGGTGGTTAGACCTTTACAGATTCCTCAGTCTGTAAAACAGATCTTGGTAAATGCTGATCCTGAAACCTATAGATCTGTTTATTCTGATATCCAACCAACCACCACCTCCAAAACACCACAGCAACCATCAGAACATACCACTCATACTACTCAACCTACCCTCAGAACATATCTCAAATCATATCTCTCAACTTCACAGACAGCCCAACCTTCATCCTCAGGACCTACTGTGAAGCCTTCATCTTCCAAGCCCAAGAGGACAAAGACTGTTCCTTAAACAACTCAGAAGAGAAGGAGTATTTCTTTGAGAGATGAGTCTAATAGTGAGGAACAGGTTTCTACTTCAGAACCTGTTGTTAAAGAAGCTGAGAAAGTTCCTTCTCAGAAGGATTCTGGAATTGGGGGATCTAAGCTTCTCAAAAGGCTTAGAAGAATGACTTCTGTTGAACCTCCCAAGGAATCCCCAGCTTCAAAGAGATACAAGAAACAGAGAGCAAAAAGGCCAGTTTCAGATGATGTGGAAGCAGCACCTAAGGAAGGAGATCAGGAATCTCTGATCTCACAAGAAAAGGAATCTGCTCAAACCCCTGCTTCTCCATTAACTCTAACTAATGAAGCAGCTACTGAAATGGCTAACATACCATCTATGTCTCCTGTTCACAAGACTGTATCTCCTGTTGATCCAGGCACAAGTGCTGAAATTTATATTCAGAACCTGGTTGTGCCTGAGGTACTTTACTTAGAAGCTCCAACAGCAACTAATCCATCAACAACACCTGTTACTGATGCTGCTCAAACTCCAGAATTATCTACTACACCTTCTCTGCATCTAGATGATGATGATCAGAATAAAGGTAAGCATCAGGATATGGCTGTTGATCAGAACTTGGATCCATATCAGCACTTAGAGGATGATGCTGAAGCCTCAATTGCTTATCATACTGTTGTTTTATCAGAAGATGCTGATTCTGAAAGTTCTGATGCTGCAAATGCTGGAGATACTTTTGATGCTGCTCCAAATGCAGATGCTGATGAAGCAGGTCCTTCAGGACATGCACCTCAACAAACTATTCTTAAATCTGAACTCGTTAAGAAGTTTGTTACCAGAGAAGCACCAGTGCCTTGGAGTGAAACTCCTGCAGGACAGGAGTGGACTAAGGAATGGAACTCAGTTACCTGTGTTCCATCTGCAAAGAATCTTGATGAGCACTTGACAAAAGCTGATGAGATGTTAATTACTAATGATTTCAAAACACAGCTTAGAGTCACTGCATTGAGTACTAAACATCTACAAGGTCTCCATTCAACTACTCTTGCAGAGCTACATAAGATTCAGGAAGAATTAATGAATCAAGAACAAGTTCAGAAGATTGACAAGAAAAAATTCTTCCAACCTACCTTTGACAGAGTTGCTTATATTGAGAAGACTCAAGAGAAACAACAAGCTCAGATTGATGATATTCTGAAAAATCAAGCTTCTCAGCAATCTCAACTTAATGAAATCCAAGCCTCAGTGGAATTGCTTGTCTCTCTTCTCTTACCTGCTGATACCAAAAAGGGGGAGAAAGTAATTAAGTCCAAATGCAAAACTGATAAAACACTGAAGGGGAAGGATGGTGAAAAAGATGACCATGGAAACCCTGGAATGGGTAGAGGTCATAGTCAAGGTAGAGGTTTCTCTTCAAGAAAAGCTGAAAAGTTCTGATGAACTTTTAGATCTTGATGAAGAAATGTCAAGACAGTTATTTCTTAAGAAAATCCAGGAATGGACTTGGAGATTTTAATGGAAGAAGAAGCCAGACTTAAATTAGAAAAAGTCAAGTCTAAATCTGAAGCTTCTGGTAAAAAGAAACTTCCGAAACTCAAAGGCATTGTGATAAAAGAAAGGATAAATACTGAAGCAACCATGGCTAAATCACAACCGCAGATAGATCCAAGGTCCAAGGGTAAAGAAAAAGTTGGTGAACCTATCAAGGTTTATGTGCCTCCTGTGAATGAAGAAATTACTGATGAAGATGCAGATCTTGCTCTGACTTCAAGAAAAGTTTTTAAGACAACCTCTGACATGGCTCAAGTTGTTCAGAGTCAAGAGATAGTAAGTTCTGATATTTCAAAGAAATAAATAACCTCTGACATAGCTCAAGTTAACTTGATATCAGAAGATAAATCAAAGACACTCCTACCAGGATTCACTAAAGCAAAATAGACTCAACCTTTGAAGACTGCTGCAAGTGGTTTTGAAGCAAGAGTGGTTACTGGAAAGGAAGCAAGAGATAAAACTGGATTGGGAAGTGCTGATGAAAGCAGAATACAGAACACTACCAATGATCCAACTTCCTTAAGTGAACCAGGTATTGGTGCAACTCCTGAGAGATTGAATCAACTGGAATCTGTACAAATGGTTTACCATACCTACTTGAAAGAACACATCTTATTGTACTTCATGACAGATGGTAGGGTTTATCATATAAGGGAAAATGCCATTCCATTGAAGCATTTTGAAGAACTTGAGCATGTATTATTCTTACTTCAAGTGAATGACAAAATAACAGAAAGTGCTGCAAACTATTTGAAGAATCAGATTCAGAGACAGAAAAGGCTTTATTCTGTTAAGTCTGACAGCACATATCTTCCAAAGTACAGAGATCACAAGGGTGATATAGTTGAAATGAAGCCCAACACTGCTAAGATTATAACTACCTTTCTGGGTTACAGGGCTGTGGAATTCAATCTTGAGTCTGACAAGGCATATTTGATCAGACTGGATCAGGATATAAGAAAAGCTAGAATTAATGATCTCAGGGCTGCAATCTTTCAAATTGGTGAAGATATTGCAGAACTTAAAGATGCTAAAAGGAGGATGATTGATGAACTCAGATATGCTGAGAGATGTTTGTTGAAGAACTATCTCAGAACAACTCCTGACATCAGAGAGATTAGAAGATGAAGCCAAGTTAAGATCTACAACTACTTAAATTTTGATATGAATACAGACTGGAGTTGTTATCTGAAGTTAAAGACTGGTAAAGCTTTAAGGACTATAAGTTGTAGTTATCTAGTCTAATTCTCATACATTTGTACTTAATGTTTTTGACATCATCAAATATCTGTTAAACTTGTATATTATGCTGATATACAAGTTGGGGGAGATTGTTAGATATATTTGATAATGTCATGGCTAATATGATTTATGTTTAGTTTTCAGATCTTACTTAAACAGGATAAATCAATACTTACTGGAAGTCAGGACTTAAGGATATCAGTACTTATATTATCAGGAGATAATCATCAGAAGATGGATATCAGAACTTAAGTACTGAAGGACGTTCAGATAAGGAAATCAGTTGTTTAAAGGATAGAAGATCGAGACAAATATAAGAAGAGATATGCATGAAGAAGGAATTCTATGAAGAATAGAATACTTGGAAGAAAAGATATCTGATTGATATATTTTAGGAAGAAGAATTATATTCCATATCAATTAGCGATTATCTTGTCACTGTGTAGTATATAAACACAGACATAGGGTTTACACTATAAGTGTTATCATATTCGAGAAGTTTATTCATTGTAACTCTAGTAGCTCTCGTGATATTTGTTCATCACTGAGAGGTAACAGTTCCATATTGTAACAGAGTTTATTGTTTCAATAAAGTTTGTTTTCTGTTACTTGAGTTATTAAAGTTCGATTTGATTGTACAATACACTGTATTCACCCCCTCTACAGTGTGTGACCTAACATGGGTTTCGACCAGGATCCTAGTCGATTCTTCCACCTGGATTTTAGTATAGGTTTCTGCACCCCATTCTTGAAAAATATTGTGCTTGATTCAGGAATTCGACCTCGATCCTGGTCTGGCTTTCGACCTCAATCCAGTTCTATTATACCCGTAATTTTCGGGTGTCTGTTCGAAAGAATTCGAACAGAATTCACGAGCTGAAATTCGACCTCGATCCTGGTCTATTATACCCGTAATTTTTGGGTGTCTGTTCGAAAGAATTCGAGCAGAATTCACGACTTGGAACTCGACCTCAATCCTGGTCTTATTGGGCTTCCTTCTTATCCAATTTGGATTGAGCTTTATCTTTTTTAGGGCTTTGATTTGGGCCTTCTATTTTTCCAAATCCTAATTGGATTTGGGCCTTCTATTTTCCAAATCTTAATTGGATTTGGGCTTTTTATTTTTCCAAATCTTAATTGGATTTGGGCTTTTTATTTTTCCAAATCTTAATTGGATTTGGGCCTTTTATTTTTCTAAATCCCAATTGGATTTGGGCCTCCCATTGGGCCTCTTATTAATCTGGGCTTAATATATTAAAACACCCTCTTTAGAATTCTCTAGAATTCTCGGGAATTTTTATTTAATTTCTTCGGAATTCCTTGGAATATTCTGGAATGTTCCATTTTCTGGGCTTTTTTCTTTGGGCCTTTATCCTTACTGGGCTTTTTGTCCCTTCAACTTCACTTTTTCTCATATATAAAGGAGTGAGTAGAGTCTACTATTCCTCACTTTGTCATTTCTAAATTCTCCTTCTTTCTTCTTCTGTTAAGAATCTCAGAGAAATAACAGTAGGTCGGAGTATCTTAAGCCCCAAAGCCTTTTTTAGGAGCATTACTTCAGGTAAGACTTCTCCCTTTACTTCTTGTGCTTGTTTTTGCATAGTTTGCATTTTAAAATTGTCTCCTTATGTGCCTTTTTTTACAGATGGCTGATAAGAAAATGACCCGTTTGGCCAAGATGAATGTGGCCAGAAAGTCCAATGAATTCCCCATTCGGTCAAGGTACACTTCCTTGATTTATATGATCAACACCTGAGGGGACGAGTACCCATCAGATACGCATTTAGACGTGCATGACCATATCAGTGCCTTGCAGGATCCAAAAAAGCTGGACAAGTTGAGCGGTTGTTTCAGAATCAAGGATCCTTTCAAGCTAGTTCTTGCAGGTCCGGCCGACAGGGCCTGTCAGTGGAGGAAAGACGCACTATGCGTATACAGGGATACTTTAAGGGCAGGTATTAGACTCCTCTTTCACCCATTCATCCATGTTTTGCTAGCTGATGTGGGCATCAGCCCTTACCAACTCCCTCCTAACTCTTGGAGGTTGATTCTGTGCAATCTGTCACAATGCGCCAAGCACAATGTCTCTACCTCTGTTGCTGTTTTTAGAAAGAATTTCCAGTTCAAGAACAGTCCTGACAAGAATCCGGGGTGGGTTTCTTTAAACCAGCGCCCAACCATTCCCCACATAGTGAACGGGAAGTCCATCCCTGACAACAACTTGGGGGTGGAAGAAAGATTTTTTGTTCGTCATTTGGGAGGGTGGCGATTGGGGCACCCTATTTCGCTCGTCTTTTGGACTAGCCGTAGATGGGAGCCCAAATGATATAATTTTGTCTGAGGAGGAGACCAGAGCTTTCAACCTCCTTACGCAAGATAATGGGACTTCCCATTCTTGGGATCTTATCAGGGAGACCGTTCTTGTAGAACGCGGCCTTTCTCCCGTCCCTAAGAAGAGTACGTTTCCTTCCTTATCTAGTTGTTTTCGTTCCTTCTATCTTCTACTTTGCTAACTTCTTAACTCTTTTATCTTATTTATTGCAGTGGCTGAGAAAATTGAGGAGGCTACAAAGCCTAAAGACCTGGAAACGACCAGGATGAAGTGTGCTAGAAAGGTCTTTAAAGACCCGCGCCTTGGGGATCGTTTCCCGGAGTTCCTACTCCAGGCAATGGAACCATGCGAAGAAGGCCCCAGCCAAGTTTTACGTACCAAGCAAAAAACAGGGTCTTACTTCCAACCTGCTTGGGGAATCCGGGGCAAGGATTCGATTGTCGGCAACACAGCACTTGCCAAGGAATGTTCTAAGCATTCCATTTCCCCGATTGACTATCAAGACTTTGTCCTTCAACATGACTTGGAGGGTAACGAGCTTTTCGGAGCTTAGGCTTTGGCGACGGTACGTCTTTTTCCTTAGCCGTTCATAGTTGCCTTTTTTATTTTTCCCATCTCTTACTTTTGCTGTGTTTCTTGTAGGCGAACGCTCATTTTTAAAGGGTGATTCACCAAGCCAAGGTTTGGAAGGTTGGCCTCGAGGATGCGAACAAGAAGCTGGAGGAGGCCAACCAAAGAATAGAGGCCCTTGAAGCCCAACTTGCCTCATCTACTTCTGATTTGGAAACGGTCCGGGCTGAAAATGTTATCCTCAAGGCTCAAAAGGATAAAGCCTTTGACGGCTGGATGGACACTCAGGAGTTCAAGGATTTAATGGTGTAGCATGATGCCCTCCTTCATCCATTCAGCTATAAGGAAGGCTGGGACGCCACGGTGGACGCTATTCAGGACGAGTTTCCAGAAGTCCTTGAACAGTCTTCCTTCCCTTGTCCTGTGCGAGTTCCAGCACTTGGGGGCGTTGCAGACAAGCTTGCCGATTTGATCAAAGATGGCCCATCGGGGAGTCAAGGCTAAGGCCAAAAGAGGAAGGAGCTCGAGTCCAGCTCTGAAGAGGAGGAATCTTCTTCTGAGGAGGAGCCTGAGCCCGTTATAAAGAAGGCCAGGGTAGAAGGGCCTCCAAAGGCAGCGTGTCCTAAACCAGCGTCTCCTGCAGCATCCAAAGTGTCCGAAGATAGTTCCGAGGGAACCTCTGCGGAGACTTCCGAGGGAACTTCCGAGGGACCGACTGAAGAGACATCCGAGGAGACTTCGGATAGTGGTTCCGAAGAATCCCAGCCTTCCAAGGCCTAAGTTTTTTAGGTATTTCTTCTTTCTTAGACAATATTGAACTTTGTAATTGACTTTTATTGTTTTCAGTCATATTTTGCCCAAGTATCGTCGTATTTTTCTTTCGATTTTTCAAACTCAAGTTTATAACTGTTGGATTTTTAACGCAGCGGGGGCATGGCAAAACACTTTTACACATACAAAATCTAAATAAAAGCATACAGATCATGAATAAAAATTCGAGGGATCGAATCTAACCTTTTAAATTAATTCGGAGACAACGATCAGAGATCCTTAGCAGTTGCTCCTCAAGTGTGAAGCACTCCACCAGTATCCACCAAGAAAACGATGTTAAGGAGGAGGAAGGAGGTGGAGAGAATTGGGTTTTCCAAACTTTTTGGGT